>NC_086454.1:240622760-241222760 GCF_028390025.1 Pseudophryne corroboree
CATACAAAGTAACAACTCCGTGTGTGGACCCAGTATTAAGAGACTGCCTATTACAGTGTTATACACTGTTTATTCAGGACTTCAGCATATAACTATATAAAGTGTCACTAAGACAGTTATTTAATCAACCTCACATATTTTATGCTAATTAGGGATATTCCCTTGTTCAAACTGGCCATATGCTTATTTGATAGGTGATTATTGTTTTAGATTTTAGATGTATGTTTTTGTGTATGTATACGTAATAAATGTTATTTGAGATATTTGCGGACGTCTCCCGATTTCTTCACTGATATATACAGAGCCACTCCTACAGCACATGTATATATTTTTATATTTTTATTTTATTTATATATATATATATAATTCAACATTGCCTATATTTAGGAAAGCAAAAAAATCAGTAACACACAGCGCGATGTTTTAAATATCTATCCATGTATCCACCCCAAACACTGACAAACACAGCTGTCCGGGACTAAGTGGCGGTTGGTGTGGCACCACTATTTGAATTTTGGCCCATGTTGCATAGACGGTTGTGATTATATGTACATTCATTACACACCTTCGCTCATCTAGGGGTGCATTCATTTTGGCATCTTATTGGTCATAACATTTCCATGCTAGCATACTCATGCTCATTGTGTCTGCTGCAGTGATGATTTCCTGACTGTATTTTATGCTGCCTGTACTGAACTCTGCCTAGTAACAATCATTCTGTAATTGTACAGTGATGGAACCAAACTGAACCCAACTGGTTTTTTTTCTCTAACCCGGTACAACCTCTGCTTGTGACAATTATTCTACAATGCTTCATCAATGTCAATGACACTGGATGCATTTACATCACTCAATGTGCATTGTTGTTGATCAATGATACTGCTCTCTACTGCTGAACTGTGCTGCGGTTACATTTGGTTACTGCACTCTGCTTTCAACTCATTCAGTTTGGGTTACATCTTTTGTGGCCATGCCATTTCTACATTGTACTGTGGGACTTAGCCTGCTGTCCACCTTTGGTATTACACCTCTCATCTGGATATGTGATATTTGAATCACCTAGTCATGCTACTTCTGTAAAACTGATCTTGATAAGCTATCACTACATCAAGTTTAGTTCTTGGGGACAACCAAGGACCAGCAAACACATAGTGTTCCATAGGAAAGGAGGCTACTAAAGGAGAAGTCTCATGAAGTTTGGTTCAGATAATTCACTAATGTTAAATTTTGTAACAGCTTTATATAATTGTACTGTCCATTCATCAGTGTTTAATGAGGGCACGTTATATAGTGCAGAACATGAGGACCATCACTTTGAAGACCGTTGCATGGTCCACCCCTTTGATGGGATCAGAGGAAAGAAGAGGAGACAAGCAAGGGCACCTAAGGAATTTAAACTTATACCCCATACAGCATTAATATAATAACCAGATATTCTAAATTACAGGAAATTTATTGCTGGTCTCAGAAAATGCACTAGCAAAGTTGACCTAGGCGGTACCTTACCTTACACTTTGGACACAAGCCAGGCTGATGGTAGATGGATATTTAACATGAACAAATTGAATAAAAGCTACATGGTATGCATGCCAATTCAATATACCATGTTCATTTCTCTGCATATTGATATTGGCAATGACTCTCCCGAAATAAATATGCAGACGGTGAGGTTCACATTGACTGCTTTCGCTACTGCCACAAGGCCACTATCTCCAGGTTCAGTTGAGAAATGACTTCATTGTGCAGCTTAAAAGGCCAGGGGCATACATCTCCAAACGTTTGACTTTCTGTCAGCATAATGCTTTATTCATTATGTCCAGATAACGGCTTAAATATTAAATTCTCTTTATTTGGTTATATTTAAAAAGTATTAGATAGTAGTTTTTTTTCTTCTGAGAATGTTAAGCCAGCACTCTGTGTAATCAGCTGGCAAAGGTATCAATAGTCCGATTCATCTGTATTACACTGTACACTTATTACAGGTTTATAAACTTTAGCTTCCGCAAACAAACAAATAGTCCTCAATTTTTTCCAGCCTAAGAATCAAATAATTCTCTGTAAACATGTATTCGTTGAAACTTAATGTCATGTTAATAGAAGATTTTTTCATTTCCAGCTCAGTGTTATTCCAAGGTTATTTTTCTAGGAAAGTATGATAGATGGTGATTTATTAAGCTAAATAAATCATTTTTCTGACAGTCGGCTTTCTACCATGTGACCAAGAGGTGATACCATTCATAGTCTAACATGAAGGCTCTTTGTAGTTGGGGAGTTTTGAAATCTGTTTCCTATGGGTTAGGAAAGAGGGTTTTTTTTTTCCTCCTAACAGCATGTGTGAATCATTTTATTGAACCAACATGTAGATTTATTGGAAATTAATTTACTGGTTTCAACAAAATTACCTCTGACTGAATACAATTTCACAATGTAGATTTTCTGCTTATAGGTTCCAGCAACTATATACTGTATACTACTTTATCTCAATTTGTTTCATCTCTTCTAGGCATAACCTATTCCACGCAGGGTAATCCTACGCAGTGCGCCCCAGTTTTCTGCCTCACCTGGTACCTTGTATGGGTGGAATATATAACCTGTGGAAGTTATTGCCAAACATGTCTGCAGCAACCCTGCATTGTGCTTATTTTGTGGGGATGTAGTTAATATCCCAGTGGTCGGGATCCTGGCAGTCAGAATACTGACACCAGGATGCCAACCGGTGAGAATGTCGACAGCTGCTCAGGGCTATTCCCACTCGAGAATGCTCGCCCTGCTGACGGCATTCTGGCGGCCGGTATCTCAGTGTCAGTATTCTGACCTCCGGGATCCCGGCTGCTGGGATTCCATCCCCAACCAATTTTGTGCTGTAAATTTTCTCTTTTTATGTCTGTGTTGCTTGTCTATTGCTGTATTACTTAAATCTTCTGTATTATGTGCATTGTTTTTGATATCTGTAAAGCACCTTGAGTCCAGTCAAAGGATCTCCTGAAATGAGGATCATAGTGAAATGAGGATCATAATGCAATAAGGTGTTCATAGGAATGGAAAAGGTGTGGGTTAGAGGACTTAATGGGGGGCTGTCGGGATTATAATAGCACTAGCTATCCTCCAATCATTGTGTAACCCTCCCATCACTGTGATTGGTGAATGGCCAGTACTAGTCATCAATCAGAATTCTAGCAGACTTTCAAGTAGAGCAGCCACTCGCTCCACCCACTACATACCAGATCGTAGCTATGACAATGGTGGCCAGGAAGCATAAAGAGGAGGCAGACGGGTTGCTGCCTTTGATTGACATATAAATACAACTGGAGCATCCAGGAGCCTCCTGTCAGGCATGCAGAGTGCAGCTGCATATAATATATGGCCTAAAAGTGCTGCCTAGCCCTCCACTGTTTAATAATTTGATGCGAGCAGAACGGGAACGGCACCTATTCAGCAAGCGCCATTCCGCAAATCATGCTGCCGCTTGCGCAAGCCCTGACAGCACCCCCTTTAATGTGGCACCCAAGCCACTGCAATGGCTTCAGTATGATTTGCCAAGGGACGGGATGCCGCTGTCAGTATACTGACAAACGGCATCCCGTCCCTTGGTATTTATATGTCAATCAAAGGCAGCAACCGGTCTACCTCCTCTTTATGCTTCCTTGTAACTTTTGTCATAGTCACGATCTGGCATGTAGTGGGTAGTGGGTGCTGCGAGTGGCTGCTCTACTGGAAAGTCTGCTAGAATGCTGATTGGTGACTAGTACTGGCCATTCACCAATCACAGTGATGGGAGGGTTACACAATGATTGGAGGATGGCTAGTGCTATTATAATCCCAACAGCCCCCCATTCAGTCCTCTAACCCTCACCTTTTCCATACTCTAATCCTTTCCCTCCCTTCTGGGTGCCTAAACCTAACCCTCCCCGCTTGGTGCCCAACCCTAACCCTCCCTTCCCCGCTGCCTAAATCTAACCCTCCCCAATTAATGAATAACCCTAACCTCCCCTCCTAAGTGCTTAACCCTAACCCTCCCTCCCCGGTCCATAACCTTAACCTTCCTGTCCCTGCTCCCTAACACTAACCTCCCTTCTCCTGCCTAAACCTAACCCCCCCATCCCCGCTGCAGTACGCCAGCACATCCCACTGTGAGGACGATTGGGATGCCAGCTGTCGGTAATGGGATGCCAGCATCCCAAGCGGTGTTGGTATATGGAAGTCAGCATTGCATCCTCCTTCAGGATCCCGGCATCGGTATATTGACTGCCGGGATCCTATCCATCGGGAAGCTAATTGCTTCCCAGTGCAATGGTTCATCTATTAAACTTTATACTGTAAAATCCCCATTATAACCTTATTGCTGATGCCGTTCTACCTATATACTAGAGATTTGTGCTGGACCATTTTTGCTGATTTTGGACCTAATTTGTCATCCAGTTTTGGTTTTGCCAAACTTCTGTTTTTTCCCCCTAAAAACCCTAAAATCAAATTATTTGGGCCTTATTTGTTCCTACGTTATTATTAACCTCATAAACATTAATTTGCAGTCATTTCCAGTCAACTTTGACCACCTCACAGCTCACAATATTGTTTTCATTCAGTTTAGGCCAAAAGCTGCAAAGAGCTGGCTGGTTACTAAACAACAGTGCAAAGACAAAAAGACACACGGCAGTTTATAGCACATCTATGAAACCTGCCACACATCAGTGACAGAAAAGAAAAGTGGTGAAAGATGGTATAGTCATTGGGCTCTCCCACCCAGCCTTATGTGGAGATTAAAAAGGACATGCACAGTTTATGAAACCAAGCACTTCAGCAAAAGGGACAGCCACTTTTGTTGCTGAAGTGCTTGCCTTGTTTGGGCCCCCACAAAACTATTTATTGCAAGGACTACCCATCAGTATTGAGGAAATTGATGCTGAGGGTGTTAATTACATTATAATCTTGCAAAATAAATTTCATGAACTTGCTGGAAATGATGTAAGATGTAGGAGGTGCCTTGATGGCTAACATCTCTACCTCTACTAACTTTGGCTTCACAAATGGAGCAGATGCCTTCACAAACATTAACAGGATTAGGGTAAAAATAATTCCATACCCAAGAGCTGCCATTTTTGGTCTTAGGCCCAGACATTACAATGCTTTTCTTTTTATCATGGGCAAGAAATGCTGCCACTGGTGGCTGACTTACACAAACAACATCATCAACATCCTCAATGTCAGATAGTAGTAGTACACAAATATCCCCCTAATCTTGTTCCACTTCCACACAAGCATCCTCAATTTCTATTATGCCCATATCACCATCTTTACGTGTAATGCTCCCCACATGTGTAGATGGTTCAGTAATGGTGCAAGAGGCAAAAAAGGCTTCTCTATGTGAGAAATATCAGACTCACACATAGCTAATGTAAACACTCCTAGACTAACCTCAGTGATGTGTGACCGTTCTAAAAACACAGTTTATTCTACTGCCTTAGTGGTTTCAATTTTTGACACCTCTCTTAGGCTCTCAATGAAAAGGTCTTGCATTGTCATGAGAGGCCGAAGAAAATAAGCCTTTCGTTGTCATTACGTGTAGCAAATGGCATATTTTATGTTTATTATGAATTATACCCACCCTTTAATAAAGGTGTTTTTGTATTTACTCCTGTAAAATATTTTTTTTTTATTTCAGGTACCCTGACTTAAACCATCTGTGACCTTGAGCATTGATTTTAAATGATATTGAAGGACTAGTATCGTCATCATGACAGGTTGCAGCAACAATAGTATTTGGTTGCTGTTCCTTCTCTTCTCTTAATAGATTATTATCCATTTTTTAACTGGCACCTCACTTCACATTGCCTGGAGTAAGACCGCTTTTATATGTACGTGAAATGAACAAAGCACACTGGGGTACAGAGCGTACTGGGGTAGAGTGTACAGAACAGGACAAACACATTATTCAACAATGTATTTTTATATTCTTTTTTAACTAGCAGCTCTGCTCACTGTGTGGAGTCAGAACATTTTTATATGTTTGTAAACTAATGCACTGGGGTAGATCGCACACAGTTTGTACAGACTCAAAAAAAATTACTTTATTTTATTTTTACATTTTCGGTAATGAACAATACAGAGTCATACTATTTATATGTGAATGCAGTGGGTCGGGTATGACCTGCAGAGTCAGCACAGCACCACTGTGTGACAGAATTAGACTATGGGGACTGGACACAACTTGTGGATGGACACAGCACAGCCACTTGCAGATGGATGCATCACTGCCACACAATGGACACAGCACATCCACTTTTAGATGGACACAGAACAGCAACTTAATGGACATAGCACAGCCACTTGTATATGGACACAGCATAGCCACTTGTAGATGGACACAGCAGAGTACAGTACAGCACACAGCAGAGTGACTGGAGTGAAAGGGCGCTGAATCACTGCTACCATATAGAACTCAAAACGCTGCAAGAATTCAAAGCCGGTATGATGATGTTTTGCCTCAATTTAGAATCCGAGCCTTGTGGAAAAACCCGAGCTAGAACTCAGATTAACTCAGAAACTGGAAGTTCAGGTGGACTCAGATTCCAGGTAATCTGAACCACTCATCCTTACTACAGTATATGCATAGTCTTGAGGACTAAATCATCTCAAAAGTTAAACAGATGGATACAGGAGGTTTATAGTGAACTTAGTGCTTGATTGGGTAGGTGCCAACAATCCTTTTCTTGCACATGATTTGTCTCTAACACTTTTAATTGTTTTGACCATTCCAGTTTTTCACACAATTTCAATTCCAAATTTTCATTTACACTGTATATAACATGAACCAGCATTGGTTATAAACTGGCCAAGGGAGTTACAGTATCAACATTTATCTACCACGTGGGGTAATTTGCTGTGGTACTATGAAGGTGTTGTCTTGAAGTGGGCTACTAATTAGTGCCAGCAATCCTTGCAAATAATAACAGCCTATTTATATTCAGTGCAAATTGTATGCTAATCTACAGTAGATTTTGTACCTGGAGATAAATGAATATAGCAGATTATGCTGATATTGCTCAGATAATTCTTCTACCCATACACTGGCCTTTTCTATGTGCCCCTCCCTATTGCCACTAGCATTCAGATATCAAAACAGTAAAAAAATGATAGTGCATCATTGTATTAAAAATTATATTTTAAGACAGAAGCTGATATTGGATTCAAAATATATACAGGATGTACTGTATCATATATACAGAAATGTGCATATAACAGGCACATTCTCCATCCAAAGATACATGTAATCTACTTGCTGTACATACATAACCAAAATATACTTTTCTTCAAATGTTCATCTACACAACACATTTAATTTTAATTATCTGCAACATCATTTACAAATAGTGTATGCAATAGTATATGCAAATAATATATAGTATAATATTTATTTATTTATTTATTCATGTCTTGCTTATTCTACATTTTTATTATTATTCTATATTTTTTTTTGCTACAGCACATATTTCTGTATGTATCCTTGGTGGTCTTAGGGGTCAGCTTTAGTTCATAAACCATCTGTCACAGCAGCAATATTATAATCTTACAAAGAAATGACCATAATGAAAATAAAGAGTGGTAAATGGCTGCTCTGTAATTACTGTTAACACTGACAAATGGCGGACTAAAGTTTTCCTCCCAAAGCTTATTACTCCTCAGTTACCATCAGGAAAGTGCAGATAAAATGCAAACTACAGTAAACATTAGCTCTTATATAAAATACTGAAAATAATTAACTTAAAACAAGATTCCCCCCCCAATTGCAAGTAGCCACTGTAACTGAATGTTTTTTAGGCTAGTGGCACACCAGGGGGTAAATTTACTAAGGTCCCGATTTTGACCGAGATGCCGTTTTTTCTTCAAAGTGTCATCTCGGTAATTTACTAAGCAAAAATCACGGCAGTGATGAGGGCATTCATAATATTTTGGAAGTCCTAGGAAAAAATCACGAATCAATACACCATCGGTCAAACACGCCTGCAATTTGGTAGAAATCGGGAATTTACTAAAAAGTGCAAAACACAAACACTGCCGACAATAGCCAAACACTGCCGTGCAGAAATACAAATCGTGAAAAAGTGCTAAAAAAAAACAGACCTGCTTTTTTATCCCGTGTTTGTATAGGCATGCATGGATCCATGAGATCCGTGCATGTTTTTCAGTGGGAAGGGGGAAGAAATGTTATAAATTTTCTGAAAAAAAATTGCGTGGGGTCCCCCCTCCTAAGGCAAACCAGCCTCGGGCTCTTTGAGCCGATCCTGGTTGCACAAATATGGGGAAAAAATGGACAGGGGTTCCCCCATATTTAAGCAACCAGCATCGGGCTCTGCGCCTGGTCCTGGTTCCAAAAATACGGGGGACAAAAAGAGTAGGGGTCCCCCGTATTTTTGAAACCAGCACCGGGCTCCACTAGCTGGACAGATAATGCCACAGCCGGGGTCACTTTTATACAGTGCCTTGCGGCCGTGGCATCAAATATCCAACTAGTCACCCCTGACCGGGGTACCCTGGGGGAGTGGGAACCCCTTCAATCAAGGGCCCCCCCCCAGCCACCCAAGGGCCAGGGGTGAAGCCCGAGGCTGTCCCCCCCATCCAATGGGCTGCGGATGGGGGGCTGATAGCCTTTGTGATAAGTGTTTGATATTGTTTTTAGTAGCAGTACTACAAGGCCCAGCAAGCCTCCCCCGCAAGCTGGTACTTGGAAAACCACAAGTACCAGCATGCGGCGGAAAACCGGGCCCGCTGGTACCTGTAGTACTACTACTAAAAAAATACCCCAATAAAGACATTACACACACACCTTGAAAGTATACTTTAATACATCCATCCACACCTCCATATACACATACTTACCTTATGTTCCCACGCAGGTCGGTCCTCTTCTCCAGTAGAATCCATGGTGTACTTGTAGAAAAAATTATACTCACATAATCCAGTGTTTTCGGCTCCTCGGTAAATCCTTTTGTAATCCACGTACTTGAAAAAATAAAAAAACGAATACCTGACCACGAACTGAAAGAGGACCCATGTTTTCACATGGGCCCCCTTTCCCCGAATGCCAGAAACCCACTCTGACTGATGTCTAAGTGGGTTTCCTCAGCCAATCAGGGAGCGCCACGTTTGGCACCCTCCTGATCGGCTGTGTGCTCCTGTACTGTATGACAGGCGGCACACGGCAGTGTTACAATGTAGCGCCTATGCGCTCCATTGTAAACAATGGTGGGAACTTTCAGGTCAGCGGTGAGGTCACTTTCGGTCAACCGCTGACCTGAAAGTTCCCACCATTGGTTACAATGGAGCGCATAGGCGCTACATTGTAACACTGCCGTGTGCCGCCTGTCAGACAGTACAGGAGCACACAGCCGATCAGGAGGGTGCTACAACGTGGTGCTCCCTGATTGGCTGAGGAAACCCACTTAGACATCAGTCAGAGTGGGTTTCTGGCATTCGGGGAAAGGGGGCCCATGTGAAAACATGGGTCCCCTTTCAGTTCGTGGTCGGGTATTCGTTTTTTTTATTTTTTCAAGTACGTGGATTACAAAAGGATTTACAGAGGAGCCGAAAACACTGGATTATGTGAGTATAATTTTTTCTACAGGTACACCATGGATTCTACTGGAGAAGAGGACCGACCTGCGTGGGAACATAAGGTAAGTATGTGTATATGGAGGTGTGGATGGATGTATTAAAGTTATACTTTCAAGGTGTGTGTGTGTAATGTCTTTATTGGGGTATTTTTTTAGTAGTAGTACTACAGGTACCAGCGGGCCCGTTTTTCCGCCGCATGCTGGTACTTGTGGTTCTCCAAGTACCAGCTTGCGGGGGAGGCTTGCTGGGCCTTGTAGTACTGCTACTAAAAACAATATCAAACACTTATCACAAAGGCTATCAGCCCCCCATCCGCAGCCCATTGGATGGGGGGGACAGTCTCGGGCTTCACCCCTGGCCCTTGGGTGTCTGGGGGGGGACCCCTTGATTGAAGGGGTTCCCACTCCCCAGGGTACCCCGGTCAGGGGTGACTAGTTGGATATTTGATGCCACGGCCGCAAGGCACTGTATAAAAGTGACCCCGGCTGTGGCATTATCTGTCCAGCTAGTGGAGCCCGGTGCTGGTTTCAAAAATACGGGGGACCCCTACTCTTTTTGTCCCCCGTATTTTTGGAACCAGGACCAGGCGCAGAGCCCGATGCTGGTTGCTTAAATATGGGGGAACCCCTGTCCATTTTTTCCCCATATTTCTGCAACCAGGATCGGCTCAAAGAGCCCAAGGCTGGTTTGCCTTAGGAGGGGGGACCCCACGCAATTTTTTTTTTACATTTAAACTTTATTTATTTTTTTAACAAAGTGCACAATGAAGCCCAGCACGGATCTCTCAGATTCGGCCGAGATACATTGTATTAAAGTCGACAGTGTTTTACAAGTCACTCACGTAAAACACTGCCAAAAAAAAACGAATGACATCGACATCGGAAAACCCGAAAATGCAGAATACGGCAGCTTAGTAAATTAGTCGTAATCAATTCAAAAAGTTGCATATTTACACTTTCGATGTCATTCGTGATTGAACTTTGACCTCAAACGGGAAAACACGAATCTTAGTAAATTTACCCCCAGGTCTTTGAGCGTCCACATGTCACGGCCCCTGATATTTTCAGTGTTTACAGTGGCTGTGAGTAGTTTTGTGCATGAACACATCACTTGCACTGCTTGTTTGTATGTGCAAACAGTTTGTGTTAGAGCTTGTATAAGATACTTTTTATTTACTAGTTATATTACATACAGTGGTATGTGTCAACGTTATCTTGACGCATATCAAAAATATATAAAATTGTACTTACCCTTACAAATTTTAGATGACTAAAGTGTGTTTTGTTTTATTTTAAACTTTCTTTATTAAGGTTTGCTAAGGAAAAAAATGGACAAACAGTACAAGTCATCACATACAGTATTATAAAACGTTAAAGAAGGACTTGAGTCAGACGCAATGCTGAATAGTTGATAGTTTTCTACTGTGCATGTTTCTCATGGTGGAGTGATTGAGATGAAATACTGTATTACAATTATGTATTGGAAATGTATAGGGGGTTTCTGGGCAGTGACTGGGATGTGGCTATTCAGATGCACAAAGCTGCAATGTCCTTAGGGAGTGTAGTGGGTGAGTCACATACTGTATCTGGTTGCAAACTCAGATGCTTAGGGGCAGATGTATTAAGCCTGGAAAAGTGATAAAGCATAAGTGGAAGGTGATAACACACTAGCTAATGAGCTCCTAACTTTCAAACCTGTAATGATTGGTTGGTTACAGGGGTGGATTAGGATCGAAAACCAGCCCAGGAAATTTATGGAAGCAGCCCTAATGAGGGCGGAGTCTGTTTAGGGGAGGGGCCTGTCAAGAGGGCGGGGTCACTCCTCAGAAGTCCGGATTCGGAGATAGACACAATTGGGGCCTCCTTTGCTTTACGTTAGGCTAATGTTTACCTGTGACTTTATGCATATGCTGCTACAATGCCCTTCCCTGGTGTACATCTGTACGTCTGAATATACAAGGACTGACATGCCCACTTTCAGTGTCTACTGACACTGCTGTCATGCCTTTACTCTACTTCTGATTTTATTGATTTTTCATTCTACAAACCACTTTTTTTTTTAACCTTATATGTTTCAAAGTACAGGGAGGCGGAGCACACACTATATACAGCACAGTACAGGGAGGGAGCACACACTACATACAGCACAGTACAGGGAGGGGGAGCACATAATGCATACAGCACAGTACAGGGAGGGAGCACACACTACATACAGTACAGGGAGGAGGAGCACACACTACATACAGCACAGTACAGGGAGGAGGAGCACACACTACATACAGCACAGTACAGGGAGGGAGCACACACTACATACAGCACAGTACAGGGAGGGAGCACACACTACATACAGCACAGTACAGGGAGGGAGCACACACTACATACAGCACAGTACAGGGAGGGGGAGCACATAATGCATACAGCACAGTACAGGGAGGGAGCACATACACTACATACAGCACAGGGAGGAGGAGCACACACTACATACAGCACAGTACAGGGAGGGAGCACACACTACATACAGCACAGTACAGGGAGGGAGCACACACTAGAGATGAGCGGGTTCGGTTCCTCTGAATCCGAACCCGCCCGAACTTCATGTTTTTTTACACGGGTCCGAGCGACTCGGATCTTCCCGCCTTGCTCGGTTAACTCGAGCGCGCCCGAACGTCATCATCACGCTGTCGGATTCTTGCGAGGCTCGGATTCTATCGCGAGACTCGGATTCTATATAAGGAGCCGCGCGTCGCCGCCATTTTCACACGTGCATTGAGATTGATAGGGAGAGGACGTGGCTGGCGTCCTCTCCGTTTAGAAATAGATAGGAGAGTGAGAGTGAGACACTTCATTTACTGGAGCTTAGGAGGAGTACTCAGAGAGTGCAGAATTTTGCTGATAGTAGTTAGTTAGTTATACTAGTGACTGACCAGTGAGACCACCAGTGCAGTTTTATTATTATTATTTAATATAATCCGTTCTCTGCCTGAAAAAAACGATACACAGTGACTCAGTCACATACCATATCTGTGCTCAGCCCAGTGTGCTGCATCATCTATGTATAATATCTGACTGTGCTCACACAGCTTAATTGTGGGGGAGACTGGGGAGCAGTTATAGGTTATAGCAGGAGCCAGGAGTACATATTAAACAGTGCACACTTTTGCTGCCAGAGTGCCACTGCCAGTGTGACTGACCAGTGACCTGACCACACTGACCACCAGTATATTGTGATTGTCTGCCTGAAAAAGTTAAACACTCGTCGTGTGACTTGTGTGGTGTTTTTTTATTCTATAAAAAACTCATTCTGCTGACAGACAGTGTCCAGCAGGTCCGTCATTATATAATATATACCTGTCCGGCTGCAGTAGTGATATATATATATATTTTTTATATCATTATTTATCATCCAGTCTATACTAGCAGCAGACACAGTACGGTAGTTCACGGCTGTAGCTACCTCTCTGTCGGCACTCGGCAGTCCATCCATAATTGTATACCACCTACCCGTGGTTTTTTTTTTCTTTCTTCTTTATACATACTACATCTCATTATCATCCAGTCTATATTAGCAGCAGACACAGTACAGTACGGTAGTCCATGGCTGTAGCTATCTCTGTGTCGGCACTCGGCAGTCCATCCATAATTGTATACCACCACCTACCCGTGGTTTTTTTTTTCTTTCTTCTTTATACATACTACATCTCATTATCATCCAGTCTATATTAGCAGCAGACACAGTACGGTAGTCCACGGCTGTAGCTACCTCTGTGTCGGCACTCGGCAGTCCATCCATAATTGTATACCACCTACCCGTGTTTTTTTTTTCTTTCTTCTTTATACATACTACATCTCATTATCAACCAGTCTATATTAGCAGCAGACACAGTATGGTAGTCCACGGCTGTAGCTACCTCTGTGTCGGCACTCGGCAGTCCATCCATATTTGTATACCACCTACCCGTGGTTTTTTTTTCTTTCTTCTTTATACATACTACATCTCATTATCATCCAGTCTATATTAGCAGCAGACACAGTATGGTAGTCCACGGCTGTAGCTACCTCTGTGTCGGCACTCGGCAGTCCATCCATAATTGTATACCTCCTACCCGTGGTTTTTTTTTCTTTCTTCTTTATACATACTACATCTTATTATCATCCAGTCTATATTAGCAGCAGACACAGTACGGTAGTCCACGGCTGTAGCTACCTCTGTGTCGGCACTCGGCAGTCCATCCATAATTGTATACCACCTACCCGTGGTTTTTTTTCTTTCTTATTTATACATACTACATCTCATTATCATCCAGTCTATATTAGCAGCAGACACAGTACGGTAGTCCACGGCTGTAGCTACCTCTGTGTCGGCACTCGGCAGTCCATCCATAATTGTATACCACCTACCCGTGGTTTTTTTTTTTTCTTTCTTCTTTATACATACTACATCTCATTATCAACCAGTCTATATTAGCAGCAGACACAGTACGGTAGTCCACGGCTGTAGCTACCTCTGTGTCGGCACTCGGCAGTCCATCCATAATTGTATACCACCTACCCGTGGTTTTTTTTTTCTTTCTTCTTTATATATACTACATCTCATTATCAACCAGTCTATATTAGCAGCAGACACAGTACGGTAGTCCACGGCTGTAGCTACCTCTGTGTCGGCACTCGGCAGTCCATCCATAATTGTATACCACCTACCCGTGGTTTTTTTTTTCTTTCTTCTTTATACATACTACATCTCATTATCAACCAGTCTATATTAGCAGCAGACACAGTACGGTAGTCCACGGCTGTAGCTACCTCTGTGTCGGCACTCGGCAGTCCATCCATAATTGTATACCACCTACCCGTGGTTTTTTTTTTCTTTCTTCTTTATACATACTACATCTCATTATCAACCAGTCTATATTAGCAGCAGACACAGTACGGTAGTCCACGGCTGTAGCTACCTCTGTGTCGGCACTCGGCCGTCCATCCATAATTGTATACCACCTACCCGTGTTTTTTTTTTCTTTCTTCTTTATACATACTACATCTCATTATCATCCAGTCTATATTAGCAGCAGACACAGTACGGTAGTCCATGGCTGTAGCTACCTCTGTGTCGGCACTCGGCAGTCCATCCATAATTGTATACTAGTATCCATCCATCTCCATTGTTTACCTGAGGTGCCTTTTAGTTGTGCCTATTAAAATATGGAGAACAAAAATGTTGAGGTTCCAAAATTAGGGAAAGATCAAGATCCACTTCCACCTCGTGCTGAAGCTGCTGCCACTAGTCATGGCCGAGACGATGAAATGCCAGCAACGTCGTCTGCCAAAGCCGATGCCCAATGTCATAGTACAGAGCATGTCAAATCCAAAACACCAAATATCAGTAAAAAAAGGACTCCAAAACCTAAAATAAAATTGTCGGAGGAGAAGCGTAAACTTGCCAATATGCCATTTACCACACGGAGTGGCAAGGAACGGCTGAGGCCCTGGCCTATGTTCATGGCTAGTGGTTCAGCTTCACATGAGGATGGAAGCACTCAGCCTCTCGCTAGAAAAATGAAAAGACTCAAGCTGGCAAAAGCAGTAGCACCGCAAAGAACTGTGCGTTCTTCGAAATCCCAAATCCACAAGGAGAGTCCAATTGTGTCGGTTGCGATGCCTGACCTTCCCAACACTGGACGTGAAGAGCATGCGCCTTCCACCATTTGCACGCCCCCTGCAAGTGCTGGAAGGAGCACCCGCAGTCCAGTTCCTGATAGTCAGATTGAAGATGTCAGTGTTGAAGTACACCAGGATGAGGAGGATATGGGTGTTGCTGGCGCTGGGGAGGAAATTGACAAGGAGGATTCTGATGGTGAGGTGGTTTGTTTAAGTCAGGCACCCGGGGAGACACCTGTTGTCCGTGGGAGGAATATGGCCGTTGACATGCCTGGTGAAAATACCAAAAAAATCAGCTCTTCGGTGTGGAAGTATTTCAACAGAAATGCGGACAACAGGTGTCAAGCCGTGTGTTGCCTTTGTCAAGCTGTAATAAGTAGGGGTAAGGACGTTAACCACCTCGGAACATCCTCCCTTATACGTCACCTGCAGCGCATTCATAATAAGTCAGTGACAAGTTCAAAAACTTTGGGCGACAGCGGAAGCAGTCCACTGACCAGTAAATCCCTTCCTCTTGTAACCAAGCTCACGCAAACCACCCCACCAACTCCCTCAGTGTCAATTTCCTCCTTCCCCAGGAATGCCAATAGTCCTGCAGGCCATGTCACTGGCAATTCTGATGATTCCTCTCCTGCCTGGGATTCCTCCGATGCATCCTTGCGTGTAACGCCTACTGCTGCTGGCGCTGCTGTTGTTGCTGCTGGGAGTCGATGGTCATCCCAGAGGGGAAGTCGTAAGCCCACTTGTACTACTTCCAGTAAGCAATTGACTGTTCAACAGTCCTTTGCGAGGAAGATGAAATATCACAGCAGTCATCCTGCTGCAAAGCGGATAACTGAGGCCTTGACAACTATGTTGGTGTTAGACGTGCGTCCGGTATCCGCCGTTAGTTCACAGGGAACTAGACAATTTATTGAGGCAGTGTGCCCCCGTTACCAAATACCATCTAGGTTCCACTTCTCTAGGCAGGCGATACCGAGAATGTACACGGACGTCAGAAAAAGACTCACCAGTGTCCTAAAAAATGCAGTTGTACCCAATGTCCACTTAACCACGGACATGTGGACAAGTGGAGCAGGGCAGGGTCAGGACTATATGACTGTGACAGCCCACTGGGTAGATGTATGGACTCCCGCCACAAGAACAGCAGCGGCGGCACCAGTAGCAGCATCTCGCAAACGCCAACTCTTTCCTAGGCAGGCTACGCTTTGTATCACCGGTTTCCAGAATACGCACACAGCTGAAAACCTCTTACGGCAACTGAGGAAGATCATCGCGGAATGGCTTACCCCAATTGGACTCTCCTGTGGATTTGTGGCATCGGACAACGCCAGCAATATTGTGTGTGCATTAAATATGGGCAAATTCCAGCACGTCCCATGTTTTGCACATACCTTGAATTTGGTGGTGCAGAATTTTTTAAAAAACGACAGGGGCGTGCAAGAGATGCTGTCGGTGGCCAGAAGAATTGCGGGACACTTTCAGCGTACAGGCACCACGTACAGAAGACTGGAGCACCACCAAAAACTACTGAACCTGCCCTGCCATCATCTGAAGCAAGAAGTGGTAACGAGGTGGAATTCAACCCTCTATATGCTTCAGAGGTTGGAGGAGCAGCAAAAGGCCATTCAAGCCTATACAATTGAGCACGATATAGGAGGTGGAATGCACCTGTCTCAAGCGCAGTGGAGAATGATTTCAACGTTGTGCAAGGTTCTGATGCCCTTTGAACTTGCCACACGTGAAGTCAGTTCAGACACTGCCAGCCTGAGTCAGGTCATTCCCCTCATCAGGCTTTTGCAGAAGAAGCTGGAGACATTGAAGGAGGAGCTAACACGGAGCGATTCCGCTAGGCATGTGGGACTTGTGGATGGAGCCCTTAATTCGCTTAACAAGGATTCACGGGTGGTCAATCTGTTGAAATCAGAGCACTACATTTTGGCCACCGTGCTCGATCCTAGATTTAAAGCCTACCTTGGATCTCTCTTTCCGGCAGACACAAGTCTGCTGGGGTTGAAAGACCTGCTGGTGAGAAAATTGTCAAGTCAAGCGGAACGCGACCTGTCAACATCTCCTCCTTCACATTCTCCCGCAACTGGGGGTGCGAGGAAAAGGCTCAGAATTCCGAGCCCACCCGCTGGCGGTGATGCAGGGCAGTCTGGAGCGACTGCTGATGCTGACATCTGGTCCGGACTGAAGGACCTGACAACGATTACGGACATGTCGTCTTCTGTCACTGCATATGATTCTCTCAACATTGAAAGAATGGTGGAGGATTATATGAGTGACCGCATCCAAGTAGGCACGTCACACAGTCCGTACTTATACTGGCAGGAAAAAGAGGCAATTTGGAGGCCCTTGCACAAACTGGCTTTATTCTACCTAAGTTGCCCTCCCACAAGTGTGTACTCCGAAAGAGTGTTTAGTGCCGCCGCTCACCTTGTCAGCAATCGGCGTACGAGGTTACATCCAGAAAATGTGGAGAAGATGATGTTCATTAAAATGAATTATAATCAATTCCTCCGCGGAGACATTGACCAGCAGCAATTGCCTCCGCAAAGTACACAGGGAGCTGAGATGGTGGATTCCAGTGGGGACGAATTGATAATCTGTGAGGAGGGGGATGTACACGGTGATATATCGGAGGATGATGATGAGGTGGACATCTTGCCTCTGTAGAGCCAGTTTGTGCAAGGAGAGATTAATTGCTTCTTTTTTGGTGGGGGTCCAAACCAACCCGTCATATCAGTCACAGTCGTGTGGCAGACCCTGTCACTGAAATGATGGGTTGGTTAAAGTGTGCATGTCCTGTTTATACAACATAAGGGTGGGTGGGAGGGCCCAAGGACAATTCCATCTTGCACCTCTTTTTTCTTTAATTTTTCTTTGCGTCATGTGCTGTTTGGGGAGTGTTTTTTGGAAGGGCCATCCTGCGTGACACTGCAGTGCCACTCCTAGATGAGCCCGGTGTTTGTGTCGGCCACTAGGGTCGCTTATCTTACTCACACAGCTACCTCATTGCGCCTCTTTTTTTCTTTGCGTCATGTGCTGTTTGGGGAGGGTTTTTTGGAAGGGACATCCTGCGTGACACTGCAGTGCCACTCCTAGATGGGCCCGGTGTTTGTGTCGGCCACTAGGGTCGCTTATCTTACTCACACAGCTACCTCATTGCGCCTCTTTTTTTCTTTGCGTCATGTGCTGTTTGGGGAGTGTTTTTTGGAAGGGCCATCCTGCGTGACACTGCAGTGCCACTCCTAGATGAGCCCGGTGTTTTATTGTCGGCCACTAGGGTCGCTTATCTTACTCACACAGCTACCTCATTGCGCCTCTTTTTTTCTTTGCGTCATGTGCTGTTTGGGGAGGTTTTTTTGGAAGGGACATCCTGCGTGACACTGCAGTGCCACTCCTAGATGGGCCCGGTGTTTGTGTCGGCCACTAGGGTCGCTTACCTTACTCACACAGCTACCTCATTGCGCCTCTTTTTTTCTTTGCGTCATGTGCTGTTTGGGGAGGGTTTTTTGGAAGGGACATCCTGCGTGACACTGCAGTGCCACTCCTAGATGGGCCCGGTGTTTGTGTCGGCCACTAGGGTCGCTTATCTTACTCACACAGCTACCTCATTGCGCCTCTTTTTTTCTTTGCGTCATGTGCTGTTTGGGGAGGGTTTTTTGGAAGGGATATCCTGCGTGACACTGCAGTGCATCTCCTAGATGGGCCCGGTGTTTGTGTCGGCCACTAGGGTCGCTTATCTTACTCACACAGCTACCTCATTGCGCCTCTTTTTTTCTTTGCGTCATGTGATGTTTGGGGAGGGTTTTTTGGAAGGGACATCCTGCGTGACACTGCAGTGCCACTCCTAGATGGGCCCGGTGTTTGTGTCGGCCACTAGGGTCGCTTATCTTACTCACACAGCTACCTCATTGCGCCTCTTTTTTTCTTTGCGTCATGTGCTGTTTGGGGAGGGTTTTTTGGAAGGGATATCCTGCGTGACACTGCAGTGCATCTCCTAGATGGGCCCGGTGTTTGTGTCGGCCACTAGGGTCGCTTATCTTACTCACACAGCTACCTCATTGCGCCTCTTTTTTTCTTTGCGTCATGTGATGTTTGGGGAGGGTTTTTTGGAAGGGACATCCTGCGTGACACTGCAGTGCCACTCCTAGATGGGCCCGGTGTTTGTGTCGGCCACTAGGGTCGCTTATCTTACTCACACAGCTACCTCATTGCGCCTCTTTTTTTCTTTGCGTCATGTGCTGTTTGGGGAGGTTTTTTTGGAAGGGACATCCTGCGTGACACTGCAGTGCCACTCCTAGATGGGCCAGGTGTTTGTGTCGGCCACTAGGGTCGCTTAGCTTAGTCATCCAGCGACCTCGGTGCAAATTTTAGGACTAAAAATAATATTGTGAGGTGTGAGGTATTCAGAATAGACTGAAAATGAGTGGAAATGATGGTTTTTGAGGTTAATAATACTTTGGGATCAAAATGACCCCCAAATTCTATGATTTAAGCTGTTTTTTAGGTTTTTTGGAAAAAAACACCCGAATCCAAAACACACCCGAATCCGACAAAAAAAATTCGGTTAGGTTTTGCCAAAACGCGGTCGAACCCAAAACACGGCCGCGGAATCGAACCAAAAACCAAAACACAAAACCCGAAAAATTTCCGGCGCTCATCTCTAGCACACACTACATACAGCACAGTACAGGGAGGGAGCACACACTACATACAGCACAGTACAGGGAGGGAGCACACACTACATACAGCACAGTATAGGGAAGGAGCACACACTACATACAGTACAGGGAGGAGGAGCACACACTACATACAGCACAGTACAGGGAGGGAGCACACACTACATACAGCACAGTACAGGGAGGGAGCACACACTACATACAGTACAGGGAGGAGGAGCACACACTACATACAGCACAGTACAGGGAGGGAGCACACACTACATACAGCACAGCATAGGGAGGGAGCACACACTACATACAGCACAGTACAGGGAGGGAGCACACACTACATACAGTACAGGGAGGAAGCACACACTACATACATCACAGTACAGGGAGGAGGAGCACACACTCTACATACAGCACAGTACAGGGAGGGAGCACACACTACATACAGCACAGTACAGGGAGGGAGCACACACTACATACAGCACAGTACAGGGAGGGAGCACACACTACATACAGCACAGTACAGGGAGGGGGAGCACATAATGTATACAGCACAGTACAGGGAGGGAGCACATACACTACATACAGCACAGGGAGGAGGAGCACACACTACATACAGCACAGTACAGGGAGGGAGCACACACTACATACAGCACAGTACAGGGAGGGAGCACACACTACATACAGCACAGTACAGGGAGGGAGCACACACTACATACAGCACAGTATAGGGAAGGAGCACACACTACATACAGTACAGGGAGGAGGAGCACACACTACATACAGCACAGTACAGGGAGGGAGCACACACTACATACAGCACAGTACAGGGAGGGAGCACACACTACATACAGTACAGGGAGGAGGAGCACACACTACATACAGCACAGTACAGGGAGGGAGCACACACTACATACAGCACAGCACAGGGAGGGAGCACACACTACATACAGCACAGTACAGGGAGGGAGCACACACTACATACAGTACAGGGAGGAAGCACACACTACATACAGCACAGTACAGGGAGGAGGAGCACACACTCTACATACAGCACAGTACAGGGAGGGAGCACACACTACATACAGCACAGTACAGGGAGGGAGCACACACTACATACAGCACAGTACAGGGAGGGAGCACACACTACATACAGCACAGTACAGGGAGGGGGAGCACATAATGCATACAGCACAGTACAGGGAGGTAGCATATACACTACATACAGCACAGAGAGGAGGAGCACACACTACATACAGCACAGTACAGGGAGGGAGCACACACTACATACAGCACAGTACAGGGAGGGAGCACACACTACATACAGCACAGTACAGGGAGGGAGCACACACTACATACAGCACAGTACAGGGAGGGAGCACACACTACATACAGCACAGTATAGGGAAGGAGCACACACTACATACAGTACAGGGAGGAGGAGCACACACTACATACAGCACAGTACAGGGAGGGAGCACACACTACATACAGCACAGTACAGGGAGGGAGCACACACTACATACAGTACAGGGAGGAGGAGCACACACTACATACAGCACAGTACAGGGAGGGAGCACACACTACATACAGCACAGCACAGGGAGGGAGCACACACTACATACAGCACAGTACAGGGAGGGAGCACACACTACATACAGTACAGGGAGGAAGCACACACTACATACAGCACAGTACAGGGAGGAGGAGCACACACTCTACATACAGCACAGTACAGGGAGGGAGCACACACTACATACAGCATAGTACAGGGAGGGAGCACACACTACATACAGCACAGTACAGGGGAGGAGCACACACTCTACATACAGCACAGTACAGGGAGGGAGCACATAATGCATACAGCACAGTACAGGGAGGGAGCACACACTACATACAGCACAGTACAGGGAGGGAGCACACACTACATACAGCACAGTACAGGGAGGGGGAGCACATAATGCATACAGCACAGTACAGGGAGGGAGCACACACTACATACAGCACAGTACAGGGAGGGAGCACACACTACATACAGCACAGTACAGGGAGGGAGCACACACTACATACAGCACAGTACAGGGAGGGAGCACACACTACATACAGTACAGGGAGGAGGAGCACACACTACATACAGCACAGTACAGGGAGGGAGCACACACTACATACAGCACAGCACAGGGAGGGAGCACACACTACATACAGCACAGTACAGGGAGGGAGCACACACTACATACAGTACAGGGAGGAAGCACACACTACATACAGCACAGTACAGGGAGGAGGAGCACACACTCTACATACAGCACAGTACAGGGAGGGAGCACACACTACATACAGTACAGGGAGGAGGAGCACACACTCTACATACAGCACAGTACAGGGAGGGAGCACATAATGCATACAGCACAGTACAGGGAGGGAGCACACACTACATACAGTACAGGGAGGAGGAGCACACACTCTACATACAGCACAGTACAGGGAGGGAGCACACACTACATACAGCACAGTACAGGGAGGGGGAGCACATAATGCATACAGCACAGTACAGGGAGGGAGCACACACTACATACAGCACAGTACAGGGAGGGAGCACACACTACATACAGCACAGTACAGGGAGGGAGCACATAATGCATATAGCATAGTACAGGGAGGGAGCACACACTACATACAGCACAGTACAGGGAGGGAGCACACACTACATACAGTACAGGGAGGAGGAGCACACACTACATACAGCACAGTACTGGGAGGGAGCACACACTACATACAGTACAGGGAGGGAGCACATAATGCATACAGCACAGTACAGGGAGGGAGCACACACTACATACAGCACAGTACAGGGAGGGAGCACACACTACATACAGTACAGGGAGGAGGAGCACACACTACATACAGCACAGTACAGGGAGGGAGCACACACTACATACAGCACAGTACAGGGAGGGAGCACACACTACATACAGCACAGTACAGGGAGGGAGCACACACTACATACAGTACAGGGAGGAGGAGCACACACTACATACAGCACAGTACAGGTAGGGAGTACACACTACAGACAGCACAGTACAGGGAGGGAGCACATAATGCATACAGCACAGTACAGGGAGGGAGCACACACTACATACAGCACAGTACAGGGAGGGAGCACACACTACATACAGTACAGGGAGGAGGAGCACACACTACATACAGCACAGTACAGGGAGGGAGTACACACTACATACAGCACAGTACAGGGAGGGAGCACAAACTACATACAGCACAGTACAGGGAGGGAGCACACACTACATACAGTACAGGGAGGAGGAGCACACACTACATACAGCACAGTACAGGGAGGGAACACACACTACATACAGTACAGGGAGGAGGAGCACACACTACATACAGCACAGTACAGGGAGGGAGCACACACTACATACAGTACAGGGAGGGAGCACATAATGCATACAGCACAGTACAGGGAGGGAGCACACACTACATACAGCACAGTACAGGGAGTGAGCACACACTACATACAGTACAGGGAGGAGGAGCACACACTACATACAGCACAGTACAGGGAGGGAGCACACACTACATACAGCACAGTACAGGGAGGGAGCACACACTACATACAGCACAGTACAGGGAGGGAGCACACACTACATACAGTACAGGGAGGAGGAGCACACACTACATACAGCACAGTACAGGTAGGGAGTACACACTACATACAGCACAGTACAGGGAGGGAGCACACACTACATACAGCACAGTACAGGGAGGGAGCACACACTACATACAGTACATGGAGGAGGAGCACACACTACATACAGCACAGTACAGGGAGGGAACACACACTACATACAGTACAGGGAGGAGGAGCACACACTACATGCAGCACAGTACAGGGAGGGAGTACACACTACATACAGCACAGTACAGGGAGGGAGCACACACTACATACAGCACAGTAAAGGGAGGGAGCACACACTACATACAGTACAGGGAGGAGGAGCACACACTACATACAGCACAGTACAGGGAGGGAGTACACACTACATACAGCACAGTACAGGGAGGGAGCACACACTACATACAGTACAGGGAGGAGGAGCACACACCACATACAGCACAGTACAGGGAGGGAGCACACACTACATACAGTACAGGGAGGAGGAGCACACACTACATACAGCACAGTACAGGAAGGGAGCACACACTACATACCGTACAGGGAGGAGGAGCACACACTACATGCAGCACAGTACAGGAGGGAGCACACACTACATACAGCACAGTACAGGGAGGGATCACACACTACATACAGCACAGTACAGGGAGGGAGCACACACTACATACAGTACAGGGAGGAGGAACACACACTACATACAGCACAGTACAGGGAGGGAGTACACACTACATACAGCACAGTACAGGGAGGGAGCACATACAAGTAGTGAAACACAGACACAGGGGACCAGCGCAGCGGAATCTGTCCCAGTGGCCAATCCGCCCTACATATATAGCCACCACATTATTACATGAATCGCACCACATTACACGAATAGCACCACATTACATGTATAGCACTGCATTACACGTATAGTACTGCATTACACAAATAGCACCACATAACACGAATAGCACCGCACTACACGTATAGCACCTCATTACACAAATAGCACCCCATTACATACAAAGCCACCACATTACAAGCGTAGCCACTGCATTACGGGGGGTCATTCTGAGATGATCGTAGCTGTGCTAAATTTAGCACAGCTGCGATCATTCACACTGACATGCAGGGGGACGCCCAGCACAGGGCAATCCCGCCCCGCATGTCAGTGCCGCCCCCTTCCCTGCAGAAGTGCAAAGGCATCGCACAGCAGCGATGCCATTGCACTTCAAGAGTAGCTCCCGACCAGAGCAACTTTAGAGTGCTGGCCGGGAGCTACTCATCGACGTCACGCAGCCGCTGCGGCCCGCCCCCCCTTTCGGTCCGGCCATGCCTGCATTGGCCGGACCGCGCCCACGAAATGGCGGCCAAATGCCATTGTTCTGCCCCCCCGCCCAGCGACCGCCTCTGCTTGTCAATCAGGCAGAGGCGATCATAGTGGCCCGACGGCCTTCGGTCGTCTGGCATGCGCATGCGCAGTTCTGACCCGATCGCACTGCTGCGATAAACTGCAGCATGCAATCGGGTCAGAATGACCCCCTACATACATAGCCACCACATTACATATGTAGACACCGCATTACATTCGTAGACACCACGTTACACAAATCGGCCTATAATCATGGACAGACATTGGGCAGCTATAGGGCTGAAGGACGTTGCATTAGAGATTGTCCCAGGGCTGGCTGTGAGTGCTGCCTGGTCAGCTGGCATCCTGGGAACAAAGTACATCCTGCTCCTGTCCAGTCCCCAAACCATACACTGTGACAGTGGACGCCCTAACCCTTACACCATCATGATAATGCAAATAATGTCATTAAAAATAACCTCTCTGCCGATCCCCTTCAGTGCCCAGTTGTCACTCTGGCCAGTTCAGTGTGAGTGCGGAAGCTAAGGTGGCGGCGGCTGTAGTGAACCCGGCTCCGACCATCGCTGTGCTGCTGCTCCCGGGCTCGTTGAAGAGACCTTTGGCCGGGGCCAGAGAGAGGATGCTGCTGGGCTGGTTAACTTTCTCCAGGTCCCCCGTTGGTAGAAAAGCTTCACCACTTTTCACAACTAGCAGCACCTGGAAGTGCCCACTAGCCTAACTTCTGGATTGCGTTCCAATGAGAGTGAATTGGCCTGGCTGAGGGGGATATGGGACCAGCCCATCGGAATCTGTCATGGTGTCCTGGAGGACCAATCCGCCCCTGGTGCGTTATCACCTTCCACTTATCACTGCTTTATCACTTCTCCAGGCTTAATACATCTGCCCCTTAATCACTTACATTGGATCTCATACAGAAGCTGCTTGTAGCATGGGGCAGGTATCAGTTTCAATGGTGTTCCAATTGCACTGCAGCGTCTAAGTACACACCAATCAGGATTGTTGCATATAAAGATGCACAAAGTGAACTTCCCATCCTTTGCACATTTAGATGTACACTTGGGAAGGGCTTTTACTAGCATAAAGTAGAGATGTGCACCGGAAATTTTTCGCGTTTTGTGTTTTGGTTTTGGGTTCAGTTCCGTGGCCGTGTTTTGGGTTCGAACGCGTTTTGTCAAAACCTCACCGAATTTTTTTTGTCGGATTCGGGTGTGTTTTGGATTCGGGTGTTTTTTTCAAAAAACCCTAAAAAATAGCTTAAATCATAGAATTTGGGGGTCATTTTGATCCCAAAGTATTATTAACCTCAATAACCATAATTTCCACTCATTTTCAGTCTATTCTGAACACCTCACACCTCACAATATTATTTTTAGTCCTAAAATTTGCACCAAGGTCGCTGGATGACTAAGCTCAGCGACCCAAGTGGCCGACACAAACACCTGGCCCATCTAGGAGTGGCACTGCAGTGTCACGCAGGATGGCCCTTCCAAAAAACACCCCCCAAACAGCACATGACGCAAAGAAAAAAAGAGGCGCAATGAGGTAGCTGTGTGAGTAAGCTAAGCGACCCTAGTGGCCGACACAAACACCTGGCCCATCTAGGAGTGGCACTGCAGTGTCAGGCCGGATGGCCCTTCCAAAAAATACTCCCCAAACAGCACATGACGCAAAGAAGAAAAAAAAGAGGCGCAATGAGGTAGCTGTGTGACTAAGATAAGTGACCCTAGTGGCCGACACAAACACCTGGCCCATCTAGGAGTGTCACTGCAGTGTCACGCAGGATGGCCCTTCCAAAAAATACTCCCCAAACAGCACATGACGCAAAGAAGAAAAAAAAGAGGCGCAATGAGGTAGCTGTGTGACTAAGATAAGCGATCCTAGTGGCCGACACAAACACCTGGCCCATCTAGGAGTGGCACTGCAGTGTCACGCAGGATGGCCCTTCCAAAAAACACTCCCCAAACAGCACATGACGCAAAGAAAAATGAAAGAAAAAAGAGGTGCAAGATGGAATTGTCCTTGGGCCCTCCCACCCACCCTTATGTTGTATAAACAGGACATGCACACTTTAACCAACCCATCATTTCAGTGACAGGGTCTGCCACACGACTGTGACTGAAATGACGGGTTGGTTTGGACCCCCACCAAAAAAGAAGCATATAATCTCTCCTTGCACAAACTGGCTCTACAGAGGCAAGATGTCCACCTCATCATCATCCTCCGATTCATCACCGTGTACATCCCCCTCCTCACAGATTATCAATTCGTCCCCACTGGAATCCACCATCACAGCTCCCTGTGTACTTTGTGGAGGCAATTGCTGCTGGTGAATGTCTCCACGGAGGAATTGATTATAATTCATTTTAATGAACATCATCTTCTCCACATTTTCTGGAAGTAACCTCGTACGCCGATTGCTGACAAGGTGAGCGGCGGCACTAAACACTCTTTCGGAGTACACACTTGTGGGAGGGCAACTTAGGTAGAATAAAGCCAGTTTGTGCAAGGGCCTCCAAATTGCCTCTTTTTCCTGCCAGTATACGTACGGACTGTCTGACGTGCCTACTTGGATGCGGTCACTCATATAATCCTCCACCATTCTTTCAATGGTGAGAGAATCATATGCAGTGACAGTAGACGACATGTCCGTAATCGTTGGCAGGTCCTTCAGTCCGGACCAGATGTCAGCATCAGCAGTCGCTCCAGACTGCCCTGCATCACCGCCAGCGGGTGGGCTCGGAATTCTGAGCCATTTCCTCGCACCCCCAGTAGCGGGAGAATGTGAAGGAGGAGATGTTGACAGGTCGCGTTCCGCTTGACTTGACAATTTTCTCACCAGCAGTTCTTTGAACCTCTGCAGACTTGTGTCTGCCGGAAAGAGAGATACAATGTAGGTTTTAAATCTAGGATCGAGCACGGTGGCCAAAATGTAGTGCTCTGATTTCAACAGATAGACCACCCGTGAATCCTTGTTAAGCGAATTAAGGGCTCCATCCACAAGTCCCACATGCCTAGCGGAATCGCTCTGTGTTAGCTCCTCCTTCAATGTCTCCAGCTTCTTCTGCAAAAGCCTGATGAGGGGAATGACCTGACTCAGGCTGGCAGTGTCTGAACTGACTTCACGTGTGGCAAGTTCAAAAGGTTGCAGAACCTTGCACAACGTTGAAATCATTCTCCACTGCGCTTGAGACAGGTGCATTCCACCTCCTATATCGTGGTCAGTTGTATAGGCTTGAATGGCCTTTTGCTGCTCCTCCAACCTCTGAAGCATATAGAGGGTTGAATTCCACCTCGTTACCACTTCTTGCTTCAGATGATGGCAGGGCAGGTTCAGGCGTTTTTGGTGTTGCTCCAGTCTTCTGTATGTGGTGCCTGTACGCCGAAAGTGTCCCGCAATTCTTCTGGCCACCGACAGCATCTCTTGCACGCCCCTGTCGTTTTTTAAATAATTCTGCACCACCAAATTCAAGGTATGTGCAAAACATGGGACGTGCTGGAATTTGCCCAGATTTAATGCACACACAATATTGCTGGCGTTGTCCGATGCCACAAATCCACAGGAGAGTCCAATTGGGGTAAGCCATTCTGCGATGATCTTCCTCAGTTGTCGTAAGAGGTTTTCAGCTGTGTGCGTATTCTGGAAAGCGGTGATACAAAGCGTAGCCTGCCTAGGAAAGAGTTGGCGTTTGCGAGATGCTGCTACTGGTGCCGCCGCTGCTGTTCTTGCGGCGGGAGTCAATACATCTACCCAGTGGGCTGTCACAGTCATATAGTCCTGAGTCTGCCCTGCTCCACTTGTCCACATGTCCGTGGTTAAGTGGACATTGGGTACAACTGCATTTTTAAGGACACTGGTGAGTCTTTTTCTGAGGTCTGTGTACATTTTCGGTATCGCCTGCCTAGAGAAATGGAACCTAGATGGTATTTGGTACCGGGGACACAGTACCTCAAACAAGTCTATAGTTGGCTCTGCAGTAATGATGGATACCGGAACCACGTTTCTCACCGCCCAGGATGCCAAGGCCTCAGTTATCCGCTTTGCAGCAGGATGACTGCTGTGATATTTCATCTTCCTCGCAAAGGACTGTTGGACAGTCAATTGCTTGGTGGAAGTAGTAAAAGTGGTCTTACGACTTCCCCTCTGGGATGACCATCGACTCCCAGCAGCAACAACAGCAGCGCCAGCAGCAGTAGGCGTTACACTCAAGGATGCATCGGAGGAATCCCAGGCAGGAGAGGACTCGTCAGAATTGCCAGTGACATGGCCTTCAGGACTATTGGCATTCCTGGGGAAGGAGGAAATTGACACTGAGGGAGTTGGTGGGGTGGTTTGCGTGAGCTTGGTTACAAGAGGAAGGGATTTACTGGTCAGTGGACTGCTTCCGCTGTCGCCCAAAGTTTTTGAACTTGTCACTGACTTATGATGAATGCGCTGCAGGTGACGTATAAGGGAGGATGTTCCGAGGTGGTTAACGTCCTTACCCCTACTTATTACAGCTTGACAAAGGCAACACACGGCTTGACACCTGTTGTCCGCATTTCTGTTGAAATACTTCCACACCGAAGAGCTGATTTTTTTGGTATTTTCACCAGGCATGTCAATGGCCATATTCCTCCCACGGACAACAGGTGTCTCCCCGGGTGCCTGACTTAAACAAACCACCTCACCATCAGAATCCTCCTTGTCAATTTCCTCCCCAGCGCCAGCAACACCCATATCCTCCTCATCCTGGTGTACTTCAACACTGACATCTTCAATCTGACTATCAGGAACTGGACTGCGGGTGCTCCTTCCAGCACTTGCAGGGGGCGTGCAAATGGTGGAAGGCGCATGCTCTTCACGTCCAGTGTTGGGAAGGTCAGGCATCGCAACCGACACAATTGGACTCTCCTTGTGGATTTGTGATTTCGAAGAACGCACAGTTCTTTGCTGTGCTTTTGCCAGCTTAAGTCTTTACATTTTTCTAGCGAGAGGCTGAGTGCTTCCATCCTCATGTGAAGCTGAACCACTAGCCATGAACATAGGCCAGGGCCTCAGCCGTTCCTTGCCACTCCGTGTGGTAAATGGCATATTGGCAAGTTTACGCTTCTCCTCCGACGATTTTATTTTAGATTTTTGAGTCCTTTTTTTACTGATATTTTGTGTTTTGGATTTTACATGCTCTGTACTATGACATTGGGCATCGGCCTTGGCAGACGACGTTGATGGAATTTCATCGTCTCGGCCATGACTAGTGGCAGCAGCTTCAGCACGAGGTGGAAGTGGATTTTGATCTTTCCCTATTTTTGGAACATCAACATTTTTGTTCTCCATATTTTAATAGGCACAACTAAAAGGCACCTCAGGTAAACAATGGAGATGGATGGATACTAGTATACTTATGGATGACGAGTGACTGACGACACAGAGGTAGCTACAGCCGTGGACTACCATACTGCGTCTGCTAGTATAGAGATGATAATGATATAAAAAATATATATATATCACTACTGCAGGTATATATAATATAATGACGGACCTGCTGGACACTGTCAGCAGACTCCTACTACTAGTATGAAGAAGATAGAAAAAAAAACCCCACCACAGGTAGGTATACAATTATGGACGAGCACTGACGACACAGAGGTAGCTACAGCCGTGGACTACCGTATTGCATCTGCTAGTATAGAGATGATAATGATATAAAATATATATATATCACTACTGCAGGTATATATAATATAATGACGGACCTGCTGGACACTGTCAGCAGACTCCTAAACTGCTAGAATGAAGAAGATAGAAAAAAAAACCCCACTACAGGTAGGTATACAATTATGGACGAACACTGACGACACAGAGGTAGCTACAGCCGTGGACTACCGTACTGCATCTGCTAGTATAGAGATGATAATGATATAAAAAATATATATATATCACTACTGCAGGTATATATAATATAATGACGGACCTGCTGGACACTGTCAGCAGACTCCTAAACTACTAGTATGAAGAAGATAGAAAAAAAAACCCCACCACAGGTAGGTATACAATTATGGACGAGCACTGACGACACAGAGGTAGCTACAGCCGTGGACTACCATACTGCGTCTGCTAGTATAGAGATGATAATGATATAAAAAATATATATATATCACTACTGCAGGTATATATAATATAATGACGGACCTGCTGGACACTGTCAGCAGACTCCTAAACTACTAGTATGAAGAAGATAGAAAAAAAAAACCCACCACAGGTAGGTATACAATTATGGACGAGCACTGACGACACAGAGGTAGCTACAGCCGTGGACTACCGTACTGCGTCTGCTAGTATAGAGATGATAATGATATAAAAAATATATATATATCACTACTGCAGGTATATATAATATAATGACGGACCTGCTGGACACTGTCAGCAGACTCCTAAACTACTAGTATGAAGAAGATAGAAAAAAAAACCCCACCACAGGTAGGTATACAATTATGGACGAGCACTGACGACACAGAGGTAGCTACAGCCGTGGACTACCGTACTGCGTCTGCTAGTATAGAGATGATAATGATATAAAAAAAATATATATATATCACTACTGCAGGTATATATAATATAATGACGGACCTGCTGGACACTGTCAGCAGACTCCTAAACTACTAGTATGAAGAAGATAGAAAAAAAACCCCCACCACAGGTAGGTATACAATTATGGACGAGCACTGACGACACAGAGGTAGCCACAGCCGTGGACTACCGTACTGCGTCTGCTAATATAGAGATGATAAAGATGATAGAGATGAACAAAAAAAATATAACACTACTGCAGGTAAATATTTATATAATATAATGAATGACGGACCTGCTGGACACTGTCAGCAGAATGCGTTTATAGAATAAAAAAAAAAACACCACAGGAGTGTTTAACTTTTTCAGGCAGACAATATACTGGTGGTCACTGGTCAGTCACACTGGCAGCAAAAGTGTGCACTGTACTCCTGCTATAACTGCACCCCAGTCTCCCCCACAATTCAGCTGTGTGAGCAGTGAGCACTCAGTACAGTCAGATATACATAGATGATATTATCATGCAGCACACTGAGGCTGAGCACAGATATGGTATGTGACTGTGTATCGTTTTTTTTCAGGCAGAGAACGGATTATATTAAATAATAAATAAAACTGGTGGTGGTCACTAGTAACTATCAGCAAAACTCTGCACTCTGAGTACTCCTAATGCTCCCCAAAATTACTAAGTTAGTAGTAAATCAACTCAAGTGTCTCTATCTATTCTAACGGAGAGGACGCCAGCCACGTCCTCTCCCTATCAATCTCAATGCACGTGTGAAAATGGCGGCGACGCGCGGCTCCTTATATAGAATCCGAGTCTCGCGATAGAATCCGAGCCTCGCGAGAATCCGACAGCGGGATGATGACGTTCGGGCGCGCTCGGGTTAACCGAGCAAGGCGGGAAGATCCGAGTCTGCCTCGGACCCGTGTAAAAAGGCTGAAGTTCGGGGGGGTTCGGATTCCGAGGAACCGAACCCGCTCATCTCTAGCATAAAGTTGCCGATGCAATTACAGCAAACGGCACTAAATCGGTCACAGCAGTTTGACACTGAATCACCTCCTATGGGTGGTCATTCTTACTGCATGTGTGTGTGTGGGGGGAGGGGGGGCAATGGGAAATCAAGGTTGATACTTAGGCGCTGTCCTTCTACATAAAAATAACAATTACAGCGACACTACACAGAGAAGATTTTGAAAAAGTTGAAGATGTTCAGATTTGTTTTCTTACGGCTGAAATAAATTATATTTTGTCCACATTAATTAATTTAGTTTGAAATTGCTTCATATAAGTCTAATATCAGCTAAAATACTTAATATGTGTGATAACATAAGAAAGCAATTAGTATACTGCAGTCCAACTAGTCTTTTTGAATGCGAATCAAATAAAACAGAAAATATTCTACAATATATTTTGATTATCACTTTCATTTAAAATCCGAAAGTACTGGAAATCTCTGCTGAAATATAGGGAAAGACTCAGTGAGCTATCTGTGCATTTAAGCTCAAAGTTTTTAGGGTTTCAATTACTTTGAGTTTATATAACCACCTTGTCATTAAAAATTAGAAATAGTTTATAAAACGGTAATAACATACAGTCTCTGAATCGCCCGCAGCAACATATAAAAAGTGCATTAATGAAAGGAATTAAGAGAATGCTTAAGCAGGAGTTACTTCATTTTACAATCTATGTATCAAACTACTTTAATTAACCACTGGCAGCCCATATGGTGAGCAACTGAAAATATTACCACATTCTCCATCTAAAAGAAGAGGCAGTCCACCTGCTGCAAATAGTACCCAAATAGTACCCACAATGCCTAGTCAGCTACAGTAGCATTTGGGAGATACTAAATGACAACAGATGAACCAGTGGTTTCTGAAACCTGAGTTCCAGCATTGGTTTCTGTGAACACATATAGGGCAATATGTCTTAGTCTTTTTTTAAATACATTCTAGTTTCTAAAAAAAACTTCAATACAGACTAGGCACATAAATTCAAGATTTTCCTAATTCATCACACTTTGCACATCCTTGAAATAGTCCTAAAATATGATTTTTTTTTTTCTTCCAGTAGCAGAATCATCTATTGAAACAGGTGGGAATAATAAATATTGGCGTGTCCAGGGCTTAAAGTGGCTCTGGAGAGGTGGTGGAACACATTAAACCCCCCCCCCCCCCCCCATCACCCACATTAAGCGGAGCCAGGGCCAGTGCTAGTGTTTTTGGCACCCCCCCCCCTGCAAACTATAAATTAATGCCCTACTTTTCATACTTTATAAAGGGACATTGATCTCACAAAGAAGCAGTGTGGTCACGTAATAGTACCACCAATTCAAATTGCAGAACATATTATTCACATTACACTGCATGTAGTGCCCCTGATTCATATAACACCATATAGTAATGTCCCTTATTCAGGTTACATCACTCAGTAGTTGTCTTTAGTCACATTGCACTACACAATGGTACCCTCTATACATGTTATGCCACACAGTAGTGCCCCTTATATACAGTACCCACAGTAGTGCCCCTAATACACAATTCCCACAGTAGTAGTACCCCTTATACCGAATGACCACAGTAGGATGAAAGCTGTCCAACAGACACAGCGCAGGCAAGTACCAGGAAGGGTGGGCCTTAAATGGAGGAGGACCATGGAGCCACCAGGACCTGAGGAAGGGGGAGGTGGCTGCAGCTCATCAGTAACACTAGCTAGCACCACTTGCATTATCTATTGATGTACAGTGGGGATCAAAAGTTTGGGCACCCCGGGCAAAAATTCATTTTAATGTGCAAAAAGAAGCCAAGGAAAGATGGAAAAATCTCCAAAAGGCATCAAATTACAGATTAGACAATCTTATAACATGTCAAAAAAAGTTTGATTTTATTTCCATCATTTACACTATCAAAAGAACAGAAAACAAAAAATGGCGTCTGCAAAAGTTTGGGCACCCTGCAGAGTTAATACCTTGTACTGCCCCCTTTGGACAGCTGAGACCTGGCAGTGTCATGGATTGTTCTCAATCATCGTCTGGAAAGACCAGGTGATGTCAATCTCAAAGGTTTTAAAAGCCGAGACTCACCAGACCTTGCTCCAACAATCAGCACCATGGGTTCCTCTAAGCAGTTGTGTAGAACACTGAAACTGAGAATAGTTGACGCCAGGGCCGGTGCTAGGGTGTTCGGCGCCCCCCTGCAAACTATAAAATTGCGCCCTCCCATATTCCGTTGGCGTGCGCCGGGAAAAGGGGTGTGGTCTCACAACTAAGGGGCATGGCCACACAATAGTACCCCCATTTAAAATTACGCCACAATGTAGCACAATCTTATTAATCTTATACGTAATGCCCCACCCGTAGTAGTAGCGTCCTTATATGTAATGCACCCCAGTAGTAGTAGCACCCTTATACATAATGCACTCACAGTAGTAGTAGCATCCTTATACATAATGCCCCCCAGTAGTAGTAGCATCCTTATACGTAGTGCCCCCCCAGTAGTAGTAGCATCCTTATACATAATGCACACAGAGTAGTAGTAGCATCCTTATACGTAGTGCACCCCCAGTAGTAGATGCGTCCTTATATACGTAATGCCCCCCCCCCAGTAGTAGAAGCGTCCTTATACGTAGTGCACCCCCAGTAGTAGAAGCGTCCTTGTACGTAATTCCCCCCTAGTAGTAGTAGCGTCCTTATACGTAATGCCCCCCCCACAGTACTAGTAGCGTCCTTATACGTAATGGCCCCCCCAGTAGTAGCATCTTTACATGTAATGCCCCCCCCTGTAGTAGTAGCGTCCTTATGCATAATGCCCCCCCAGTAGTAGCATCCTTATACGTAATGCCCCTCTAGTAGTGGTAGCATTGTTATACGTAATGCCCCCCGAGTAATAGTAGCGTCCTTATATATAATGCCCCCAAGTAGTAGTAGCGTTCTTATACGTAATGCCTCCCCCCAGCAGTAGTAGCGTCCTTATACGTAGTGCACCCCCAGTAGTAAAAGCATCCTTATACGTAATTCCCCATAATAGTAGTATCGTCCATATACGTAATGCCCCACAGTAGTAGTAGCGTCCTTTTACATAATGCACCCCCAGTAGAAGCCTCCTTATATGTAATTCCCCCGTAGTACTAGTAGCGTCCTTATAAGTAATGCCCCCCCCCCAGCAGTAGTAGCGTTGTTACGCGTAATGCCCCCCCTGTAGTAGCGTCCTTATATGTAATGCACCCTCCCAGTAGTAGTAGCGTTGTTACGCGTAAAGCCCCCCCTGTAGTAGTAGCATCCTTATACGTAGTGCACCCACAGTAGTAGTAACATCCTTATACGTAATTCCCCCCTAGTAGTAGTATCGTCCTTATAAATAATGGCCACCCCAGTAGTAGCGTAGTTTCACATAATGCCCCCCTGTAGTAGTAGCGTCCTTATACGTAATGCCCCCCCAGTAGTAGTAGCGTCCTTGCATGTAATGGCCTCCCCCAGTAGTAGCGTCATTATACGTAATGCCCCCCCCAGTACTAGCGTCCATAAAGTGCGCGTACGCAGACATACCTCACACACACAATTCACACATATATACACACACATACACACCCACCCACCATATGCACACACACACACACACACACACACCAACCACTTACCTAAGCCAGTCTCCCTCTGTACTGCAGTGCAGCCTGGTCAGTGTAGCTCCGCCCCTTCTGTCCCGGTTAGCCCCACCCCCTTTTGGCCCGTTAAGCTCCTCCCCCGTCTGTCCCGTACTCAGCCGCTGTCACACGGGGAGGGGAGGCAGGAGGTTTTTGATTCTGCAGACGCTGCTGCCAGTGACTGTCATACAGTGACAGACACAGCAGCAGCAGGGGGGACAGGAGTCACAGGACGGCGCAGCAGTGAAGGGATTCAGAGCAGGGAAAGCACCTCTCTGTCCCAGCGCCTCCCTGCACTGCATCCCTTCGCTGAGCGGGTAGCGCCGGGCCTGGTTGACGCTCACAAAGCAGGAGAAGGCTACAAGAAGATAGCAAAGCGTTATCAGATGCCCATATCCTCTGTTCGGAATGTAATTAAGAAGTGGCAGTCATCAGGAACAGTGGAAGTTAAAGCAAGATCTAGAAGACCAAGAAAAATATCAGACAGAACAGCTTGCAGGATTGTGAGAAAAGCAAGTCAAAATCCACGTTTGACTGCATGATCCCTCCAGGAAGATCTGGCAGATACTGGAGTTGTGGTACACTATTCCACTATAAAGAGATACTTGTACAAATATGGTCTTCATGGAAGAGTCATCAGAAGAAAACCTCTTCTACGTCCTCACCACAAAAATCAGCGTTTGAAGTTTGCAAATGAACAAATAGACAAGCCTGATGCATTTTGGAATAAAGTTCTGTGGACCGATGAGGTTAAAATAGAACTTTTTGGCCGGAATGAGCAAAGGTACGTTTGGAGAAGGAAGGGCACAGAATTTAATGAAAAGAACCTCTGTCCAACTGTTAAGCATGGGGGTGGATCAATCATGCTTTGGGGTTGTATTGCAGCCAGTGGCACAGGGAACATTTCACGAGTAGAAGGAAAAATGGATTCAATAAGATTCCAGCAAATTTTGGACGCTAACTTGATGCCATCTGTGAAACAGCTGAAGTTAAAGAGAGGCTGGCTTCTACAAATGGATAATGATCCTAAACACACCTCAAAATCCACGGTGGATTACATCAAGAGGCGTAAACTGAAGGTTTTGCCATGGCCTTCACAATCTCCTGACCTCAACATAATTGAAAATCTATGGATAGACCTTAAAAGAGCAGTGCATCACAGACAGCCCAGGAATCTCAAAGAACTGGAAGACTTTTGTAAGGAAGAATGGGCGAAGATACCTCAAACAAGAATTGAAAGACTCTTGGCTGGCTACAAAAAGCGTTTACAAGCTGTGATACTTGCCAAAGGGGGCAGTACAAGGTATTAACTCTGCAGGTTGCCTAAACTTTTGCAGACGCCATTTTTTGTTTTCTGTTCTTTTGAAAGTGTAAATGATGGAAATAAAATCAAACTTTTTTTGACATGTTATAAGAATGTCTAATCTGTAATGTGATGCCTTTTGGAGATTTTTCCATCTTTCCTTGGCTTCTTTTTGCACATTAAAATGAATTTTTGCCCGGGGTGCCCAAACTTTCGATCCCCACTGTAGGTCAGTGGTTCTCAAACTCAGTCCTCAGGACACCACATGGTTCACGTTTTCCATGTCACCAGAAGGTGCACTGTGTATCACCAACTGTCACATTTAAAAAATATACAGTTGACTAGAGATGTGCACCGGATATTTTTCGGGTTTTGTGTTTTGGTTTTGGATTCGGTTCCACGGCCATGTTTTGTATTCGAACGCATTTTGGCAAAACCTCCCTGAAATTTTTTTGTCGGATTCGGGTGTGTTTTGGATTCTGGTGTTTTTTGTAAAAAAAAACCCTCAAAAACAGCTTAAATCATAGAATTTGGGGTTAATTTTGATCCTATAGTATTATTAACCTCAATACCCACAATTTCCACTCATTTCCAGTCTATTCTGAACACCTCACACCTCACAATATTATTTTTAGTCCTAGAATTTGGACCAAAGTCGCTGGATGACTAAGCTAAGCGACCCAAGAGGGCGGCACAAACACCTGGTTCATCTAGGAGTGGCACTGCAGTGTCAGACAGGATGGCACTTAAAAAAATTGGTCCCAAACAGCACATGATGCAAAGAAAAGAGAAAAAAAGGTGCACTGAGGTCGCTGGATGGCTAAGCTAAGCGACACAAACACCTCAATATCACAGGAATTATTTATTCTAATCAATGGTATTATTGGTCCAAATCACTGGAAGAAAATGACAAAATCACAGGAATTATTTGTTCAAATCAATGGTATTATTGGTCCAAATCACGGGAAGAAAATGACAAAATCACTGGAATCATTTGGCAAGATCACTGTAATTAATAATTAATTATAAATAACTGATATTAATTGGTAAAATCTCGCTATTGCCTGCCTAGAGAAGTGGAAACTAGATGGTATTTGGTACCGGTGACACACTACCTCAAGAAATTCTCTAAGTCCCTGTGAACTAATGCCGGATACCGGACGCACGTCTAACACCAACACAGCTGCCAAGGCCTGAGTTATCCGCTTTGCAACAGGATGACTGCTGTGATATTTCATCTTCCTCGCAAAGGACTGTTGGACAGTCAATTGCTTACTGGAAGTAGTACAAGTGGTCTTCCGACTTCCCCTCTGGGATGATGATCGACTCCCAGCAGCAACAAAAGCAGCGCCAGCAGCAATAGACGTTACACTGAAGGATTCATCGGAGGAATCCCAGTCAGGAGAGGACTCGTCAGACTTGCCAGTGACATGGCCTGCAGGACTATTGGCTTTCCTGTCTAAGGAGGAAATTGCCACTGAAGGAGTTGGTGGTGTGGTTTGCAGGAGCTTGTGTACAAGAGGAAGGGATTTAGTTGTCAGTGGACTGTTTCCGCTGTCACCCAAAGTTTTTGAGCTTGTCAATGACTTCTGATGAATGCGCTCCAGGTGACGTATAAGGGAGGATGTTCCTAGGTGGTTAACGTCCTTACCCCTACTTATTACAGCTTGACAAAGGCAACACATGGCTTGACAACAGTTGTCTGCATTTCTGTTAAAATAATTCCACACCGAAGTGGCAATTTTTTTTGTAATTTGACCAGGCATGTCAATGGCCATATTCATCCCATGGACAACAGGTGTCTCCCCGGGTGCCTGACTTAAACAAACCACCTCACCATCAGAATTTTCCTTGTCAATTTCCTCCTCAGCGCCAGCAACACCCATATCCTCATCCTGGTGTACTTCAACAGTGACATCTTCAATTTGACTATAAGGAACTGGACTGTGGGTGCTCCTTCCAGCACTTCCAGGGGGCGTGCAAATGGTGGAAGGAGTCACCTCTTTCCGTCCAGTGTTGGGAAGGTCAGGCATTGCAACCGACACAATTGGACTCAGCCGTTCCTTGCCACTCCGTGTCGTAAATGGCACATTGGCAAGTTTACGCTTCTCCTCAGACGCTTTTAATTTTGATTTTTTTGGGTCATTTTACTGAACTTTAGTTTTTTGGATTTTACATGCTCTCTACTATGACATTGGGCATCGGCCTTGGCAGACGACGTTGATGGCATTTCATCGTCTCGGCCATGACTAGTGGCAGCAGCTTCAGCACGAGGTGGAAGTGGATCTTGATCTTTCCCTATTTTACCCTCCACATTTTTTATCTCCATTTTTAAATGTGTGGAATTATATGCCAGTAATATAGCAATAGCAATGGCCTACTGTACTGTCTGTACTACTACTGCTGGTCACCAAAATGCTGCACTGTCCTACTATATACTGCTCACAACAATGCAGCACAGATATGGATACTTGATACTTGAAGTACTACAGAGCTGCAAGATACAGCAATGGCTTACTGTACTGTACTACTGTATATGTATCCCAATATATGGTCACCACAATGCTGCACTGTCTTACTATATACTGTTAACAACAACAATGCAGCACAGATATGGATAGTATACTTGACACAGAGCTGCAAGATACAGCAATGGACTACTGTACTGTACAACTATATACTGTTGGTCATCAAAATGCTGCACTATCCTACTATATACTGCTCACAACAACAATGCAGCACAGATATGGATAGTATACTTGACACAGAGCTGCAAGATACAGCAATGGCCTACTGTACTGTACTACTACTGCTGGTCACCAAAATGCTGCACTGTCCTACTATATATATATACTGCTCACAACAATGCAGCACAGATATGGATTCTTGAAGTGACACAGAGCTGCAAGATACAGCAATGGCCTACTGTACTGTACTACTATACTGGTGGTCACCAAAATGCTGCACTTTACTATGTATATAATACATACTGGTCACACAACAATGCAGCAGATATTGAGCACTGATGATCAGGATTCTGTCTAGAACTGAGTCTGTACTACTACTATAATTATATACTGGTGGTCCCCACAATGCAGCACACTGAGCACAGATATTTGCAGCACACTGAGCACAGATACGGAGCATTTCAGGGAGAGAATGTAGCCACGACCTCTCCGTTCAATCTCCAATGCACGAGTGAAAATGGCAGCGACGCGCGGCTCTTTATATAGAATACGAATCTCGCGAGAATCCGACAGCGGGATGATGACGTTCGGGCACGTTCATGTTAACCGAGCAAGGCAGGAAGATCCAAGGCTGCCTCGGACCCGTGTAAAATAGGTGAAGTTCGGGGGGGTTCGGATCTCGGAGAACCGAACCCGCTGATCTCTAATTACAGGTTGAGTATCCCTTATCCAAAATGCTTGGGACCAGAGGTATTTTGGATATCGGATTTTTCCGTATTTTGGAATAATTGCATACCATAATGAGATATCATGGTGATGGGACCTAAATCTAAGCACAGAATGCATTTATGTTACATATACACCTTATACACACAGCCTGAAGGTAATTTTAGCCAATATTTTTTATAACTTTGTACATTAAACAAAGTGTGTCTACATTCACACAATTCATTTATGTTTCATATACACCTTATACACACAGCCTGAAGGTCATTTAATACAATATTTTTAATAACTTTGTGTATTAAACAAAGTTTGTGTACATTGAGCCATCAAAAAACAAAGGTTTCACTATATCACTCTCACTCAAAAAAGTCCGTATTTCGGAATATTCCGTATTTCGGAATATTTGGATATGGGATACTCAACCTGTATTATTATTATTATTATCCTTTATTTATATGGTGCCACAAGGGTTCCGCAGCTCCCAATTACAGAGTACATAAACAAATAATCAAACAGGAAAACAGCAACTTACAGTTGATGACAGTATAGGACAAGTACAGGGTAAATAAACATAGTTACATCAGCAGATGACACTGGAATAAGTATCAGGTGGCAGAAGACGGCTGGATTTGCTGCAGTTGAAGATTATTAAAGTAAGACAAAGGATAAGCACATAAGGGAAGAGGGCCCTGCTCGTGAGAGCTTACATTCTAAAGGGATGGGGTAGACAGACAGGGGTGACACAGATGGGGTACATAGAGAGCGTAGGGTGCCCCCCCCACATACACAAACACAGGGTGCCCCCCACACACAAACAAACAAACAAACACATAACCAGCACTAATAATTCTTAGTATAACCATTGTGTTGCATGTTGTTGATTTTGGGGGTCATTTAGATCTGATCGCTGCAGTGCATTCTCGCACAGTGGGCGATCAGGTCATAACAGTGCATGCATATGCACCGCAATGTGCACGCATGTCAGATGTGCACGCATGTCAGCCAGTTAGCGATGGGATGGTGCAAAAAATCAGTTTGCATGGGTGTTTGCAAGGTGATTGACAGGAGAAAGCCATTTGTGGGTGGTAACCGTTTACTGGGAGTGTTTGGGAAAATGCAGGCGTGCACAAGAGTTTTCAGGGAGGGTATCTGACGTCAGCTCGGCCCCGATCAGCCTGATTCTTTCTCACTATCTCAAATTCTGTGATTTTAGCCAATTTTATGGTTTTTTTAAAAAATCACCCAGATCCAAAACCAAAACCCGAAAGGGTGGTTTTGGCAAAACCAATCCAAAACCAAAACACAAGCGGGGAATTAGAACCAAAACCAAAACACAAAACACGAAAAGTGCCCGCCGCACATCTCTATAATTGTAGTGCAGAAAGAAGCAATATTTCCTCAAATGGTGCTCAGGAGTGTGGGTGGACTTCTGCAGCTAGTGGTTCAATTTGGTGTGCAATGCTTGGGAGATAGAGTGGAGGATTTGTTCCAAGTAACTAATTAGCGTCTTCAGTAACTGGCATTTATCTGGTACAGTCTCTGAAATGGCAGTCGATGTTTTGGCCAAATTCTCCACTTTATCTCTCTCCAAGTCTAGATACATACTGCCCACAGTTGGTTGCAACAATTGGAGGAGGGCCTCTGTACAACTCCTGAATATAAGTCTCAGTGATTCCTGTATAGTTATGTGGAGTTAATTAGAGAATATTTGAGATAGTAGTAATAAAATACTAAAGTTATACAAAGATAGGCATTAATGTTAAATATGAATCTAATTAAGTTACATTTAATATGGTTTACCGTTCCCATACCTCAAGGTTCACATTGCTGTCACCTGAAACTATTAAACATTGGCACCTACTGACCCTTAAAAAAATAACATTCATGTAATTTTTTTTTTTTTCACATCATGGATACACAAAGATATCATAAAAAAATAAAACCTTCTAATATTGTAGAGCATGGCAACAGATGAATTTTTATGCTGAGCCGGAAATTTTCACATTTGCCAAATTTTTCAGGAGTCAGATTGAAATCTAGAGATGGATAAAACAGTCATATATATATATATATATATATATATATATATATATAGTAATAATAAATGTAACATCTACAGGAATAATGTATTTGTTAACTCTTCCCAACACGTAAAATATCATAGTCAAAGGATTGTTTTATAGGTTTTTGGCAGGGGGTTTTATAATAAATATATCTTAAATCTGACAAAATAACACTTTATGCTGCACTAAGCAAGTTAAACAACGTTCCGTTAGCAGACCCACCAAACTTTATAATACAAACATCTGCATTTCAACAAAGAATTCTTTCATAATGGGATCTTATAACAAAGATGGAGCTGTGAGACATTATTAGACGTCTACTGTAATCAAATATAAGTATAATATTATGAGAAAAGTTGTATTATTAACTTGATGTCTGCTGTTGAGGAACGGCCAGTTAAAAAGAAACAAACTATTTTAAATTATTAGGATATTAAAATACAAAGATTATCATAACAGAGCTTAGGGTTCATTAAGTCATGGTGACCTGTACTATGGTAAATTCCTAAAACACACTTTTCAAACACTAAAATACTTTTTCTCCTTCCTAGCAAAACAAAATGTTCCATGACTCCCTTGCACACTAGAGATGAGCGGGTTCGGTTTCTCTGAATCCGAACCCGCCCGAACTTCATGTTTTTTTTCACGGGTCCGAGCGACTCGGATCTTCCCGCCTTGCTCGGTTAACCCGAGCGCGCCCGAACGTCATCATGACGCTGTCGGATTCTCGCGAGGCTCGGATTCTATCGCGAGACTCGGATTCTATTAGAGATGAGCGGGTTCGGTTTCTCTGAATCCGAACCCGCCAGAACTTCATGTTTTTTTTCACGGGTCCGAGCGACTCGGATCTTCCCGCCTTGCTCGGTTAACCCGAGCGCGCCCGAACGTCATCATGACGCTGTCGGATTCTCGCGAGGCTCGGATTCTATCGCGAGACTCGGATTCTATATAAGGAGCCGCGCGTCGCCGCCATTTTCACACGTGCATTGAGATTGATAGGGAGAGGACGTGGCTGGCGTCCTCTCCGTTTAGACACTTGATTTACTAATTTTGGGGAGCATTAGGAGTACTCAGTAGTGTACAGTGCAGAGTTTTGCTGATAGTGACCAGTGACCACCACTTTTATTTATAATCCGTTCTCTGCCTGAAAAAAGCGATACACAGCACACAGTGACTCAGTCACATACCATATCTGTGTGCACTGCTCAGGCTCAGGCCAGTGTGCTGCATCATCTATTATCTATATATAATATTATATATCTGTCTGACTGCTCAGCTCACACAGCTTATAATTGTGGGGGAGACTGGGGAGCACTACTGCAGTGCCAGTTATAGGTTATAGCAGGAGCCAGGAGTACATAATATATTATATAGTGAGTGACCACCAGACACACAGTGCAGTTTATTTAATATATCCGTTCTCTGCCTGAAAAAAGCGATACACACAGTGACTCAGTCAGTCACATACCATATCTGTGTGCACTGCTCAGGCTCAGGCCAGTGTGCTGCATCATCTATATATATTATATATCTGTCTGACTGCTCAGCTCACACAGCTTATAATTGTGGGGGAGACTGGGGAGCACTACTGCAGTGCCAGTTATAGGTTATAGCAGGAGCCAGGAGTACATAATATTATATTAAAATTAAACAGTGCACACTTTTGCTGCAGGAGTGCCACTGCCAGTGTGACTAGTGACCAGTGACCTGACCACCAGTATATATAATATTAGTAGTATACTATCTCTTTATCAACCAGTCTATATTAGCAGCAGACACAGTACAGTGCGGTAGTTCACGGCTGTGGCTACCTCTGTGTCGGCACTCGGCAGCCCGTCCATAATTGTATATACCACCTAACCGTGGTTTTTTTTTCTTTCTTTATACATACATACTAGTTACGAGTATACTATCTCTTTATCAACCAGTCTATATATTAGCAGCAGACACAGTACAGTGCGGTAGTTCACGGCTGTGGCTACCTCTGTGTCGGCACTCGGCAGCCCGTCCATAATTGTATACTAGTATCCAATCCATCCATCTCCATTGTTTACCTGAGGTGCCTTTTAGTTGTGCCTATTAAAATATGGAGAACAAAAATGTTGAGGTTCCAAAATTAGGGAAAGATCAAGATCCACTTCCACCTCGTGCTGAAGCTGCTGCCACTAGTCATGGCCGAGACGATGAAATGCCAGCAACGTCGTCTGCCAAGGCCGATGCCCAATGTCATAGTACAGAGCATGTCAAATCCAAAACACCAAATATCAGTAAAAAGCCTCTTTTTTTCTTTGCGTCATGTGCTGTTTGGGGAGGGTTTTTTGGAAGGGACATCCTGCGTGACACTGCAGTGCCACTCCTAGATGGGCCCGGTGTTTGTGTCGGCCACTAGGGTCGCTAATCTTACTCACACAGCTACCTCATTGCGCCTCTTTTTTTCTTTGCGTCATGTGCTGTTTGGGGAGGTTTTTTTGGAAGGGCCATCCTGCGTGACACTGCAGTGCCACTCCTAGATGGGCCCGGTGTTTGTGTCGGCCACTAGGGTCGCTAATCTTACTCACACAGCTACCTCATTGCGCCTCTTTTTTTCTTTGCGTCATGTGCTGTTTGGGGAGGGTTTTTTGGAAGGGACATCCTGCGTGACACTGCAGTGCCACTCCTAGATGGGCCCGGTGTTTGTGTCGGCCACTAGGGTCGCTTATCTTACTCACACAGCGACCTCGGTGCAAATTTTAGGACTAAAAATAATATTGTGAGGTGTGAGGTATTCAGAATAGACTGAAAATGAGTGTAAATTATGGTTTTTGAGGTTAATAATACTTTGGGATCAAAATGACCCCCAAATTCTATGATTTAAGCTGTTTTTTAGTGTTTTTGGAAAAAAACACCCGAATCCAAAACACACCCGAATCCGACAAAAAAAATTTGGTGAGGTTTTGCCAAAACGCGGTCGAACCCAAAACACGGCCGCGGAACCGAACCCAAAACCAAAACACAAAACCCGAAAAATTTCAGGCGCTCATCTCTAGATTCTATATAAGGAGCCGCGCGTCGCCGCCATTTTCACACGTGCATTGAGATTGATAGAGAGAGGACGTGGCTGGCGTCCTCTCCATTTAGATTAGGGTTGAGAGAGAGAGAGAGAGATTGACCTGAGGCTGTGATACTGTAGAAGAGAGTGCAGAGTTTAGTGACTGACGACCACAGTGACCACCAGACAGTGCAGTTGTTTGTTTTATTTAATATATCCGTTCTCTGCCTGAAAAAAACGATACACACAGTGACTCAGTCACAAACCATATCTGTGTGCACTGCTCAGCCCAGTGTGCTGCATCAATGTATATATATATATCTGACTGTGCTCAGCTCACACAGCTTATAATTGTGGGGGAGACTGGGGAGCACTGCAGTGCCAGTTATAGGTTATAGCAGGAGCCAGGAGTACATAATATTATATTAAAATTAAACAGTGCACACTTTTGCTGCAGGAGTGCCACTGCCAGTGTGACTAGTGACCAGTGACCTGACCACCAGTATATATAATATTAGTAGTATACTATCTCTTTATCAACCAGTCTATATTAGCAGCAGACACAGTACAGTGCGGTAGTTCACGGCTGTGGCTACCTCTGTGTCGGCACTCGGCAGCCCGTCCATAATTGTATATACCACCTAACCGTGGTTTTTTTTTCTTTCTTTATAGTCATACTAGTTACGAGTATACTATCTCTTTATCAACCAGTCTATATTAGCAGCAGACACAGTACAGTGCGGTAGTTCACGGCTGTGGCTACCTCTGTGTCGGCACTCGGCAGCCCGTCCATAATTGTATATACCACCTAACCGTGGTTTTTTTTTCTTTCTTTATACATACATACTAGTTACGAGTATACTATCTCTTTATCAACCAGTCTATATATTAGCAGCAGACACAGTACATTGCGGTAGTTCACGGCTGTGGCTACCTCTGTGTCGGCACTCGGCAGCCCGTCCATAATTGTATATACCACCTAACCGTGTTTTTTTTTTCTTTCTTTATAGTCATACTAGTTACGAGTATACTATCTCTTTATCAACCAGTCTATATTAGCAGCAGACACAGTACAGTGCGGTAGTTCACGGCTGTGGCTACCTCTGTGTCGGCACTCGGCAGCCCGTCCATAATTGTATATACCACCTAACCGTGGTTTTTTTTTCTTTCTTTATACATACATACTAGTTACGAGTATACTATCTCTTTATCAACCAGTCTATATATTAGCAGCAGACACAGTACAGTGCGGTAGTTCACGGCTGTGGCTACCTCTGTGTCGGCACTCGGCAGCCCGTCCATAATTGTATATACCACCTAACCGTGGTTTTTTTTTCTTTCTTTATACATACATACTAGTTACGAGTATACTATCTCTTTATCAACCAGTCTATATTAGCAGCAGACACAGTACAGTGCGGTAGTTCACGGCTGTGGCTACCTCTGTGTCGGCACTCGGCAGCCCGTCCATAATTGTATATACCACCTAACCGTGGTTTTTTTTTCTTTCTTTATACATACATACTAGTTACGAGTATACTATCTCTTTATCAACCAGTCTATATATTAGCAGCAGACACAGTACAGTGCGGTAGTTCACGGCTGTGGCTACCTCTGTGTCGGCACTCGGCAGCCCGTCCATAATTGTATATACCACCTAACCGTGGTTTTTTTTTCTTTCTTTATAGTCATACTAGTTACGAGTATACTATCTCTTTATCAACCAGTCTATATTAGCAGCAGACACAGTACAGTGCGGTAGTTCACGGCTGTGGCTACCTCTGTGTCGGCACTCGGCAGCCCGTCCATAATTGTATATACCACCTAACCGTGGTTTTTTTTTCTTTCTTTATACATACATACTAGTTACGAGTATACTATCTATTTATCAACCAGTCTATATATTAGCAGCAGACACAGTACAGTGCGGTAGTTCACGGCTGTGGCTACCTCTGTGTCGGCACTCGGCAGCCCGTCCATAATTGTATATACCACCTAACCGTGGTTTTTTTTTCTTTCTTTATAGTCATACTAGTTACGAGTATACTATCTCTTTATCAACCAGTCTATATTAGCAGCAGACACAGTACAGTGCGGTAGTTCACGGCTGTGGCTACCTCTGTGTCGGCACTCGGCAGCCCGTCCATAATTGTATATACCACCTAACCGTGGTTTTTTTTCTTTCTTTATACATACATACTAGTTACGAGTATACTATCTCTTTATCAACCAGTCTATATATTAGCAGCAGACACAGTACAGTGCGGTAGTTCACGGCTGTGGCTACCTCTGTGTCGGCACTCGGCAGCCCGTCCATAATTGTATATACCACCTAACCGTGGTTTTTTTTTCTTTCTTTATACATACATACTAGTTACGAGTATACTATCTCTTTAACAACCAGTCTATATATTAGCAGCAGACACAGTACAGTGCGGTAGTTCACGGCTGTGGCTACCTCTGTGTCGGCACTCGGCAGCCCGTCCATAATTGTATATACCACCTAACCGTGGTTTTTTTTTCTTTCTTTATACATACATACTAGTTACGAGTATACTATCTCTTTATCAACCAGTCTATATTAGCAGCAGACACAGTACAGTGCGGTAGTTCACGGCTGTGGCTACCTCTGTGTCGGCACTCGGCAGCCCGTCCATAATTGTATATACCACCTAACCGTGGTTTTTTTTTCTTTCTTTATACATACATACTAGTTACGAGTATACTATCTCTTTATCAACCAGTCTATATATTAGCAGCAGACACAGTACAGTGCGGTAGTTCATGGCTGTGGCTACCTCTGTGTCGGCACTCGGCAGCCCGTCCATAATTGTATATACCACCTAACCGTGGTTTTTTTTTCTTTCTTTATAGTCATACTAGTTACGAGTATACTATCTCTTTATCAACCAGTCTATATTAGCAGCAGACACAGTACAGTGCGGTAGTTCACGGCTGTGGCTACCTCTGTGTCGGCACTCGGCAGCCCGTCCATAATTGTATATACCACCTAACCGTGGTTTTTTTTTCTTTCTTTATACATACATACTAGTTACGAGTATACTATCTCTTTATCAACCATTCTATATATTAGCAGCAGACACAGTACAGTGCGGTAGTTCACGGCTGTGGCTACCTCTGTGTCGGCACTCGGCAGCCCGTCCATAATTGTATATACCACCTAACCGTGGTTTTTTTTTCTTTCTTTATACATACATACTAGTTACGAGTATACTATCTCTTTATCAACCAGTCTATATATTAGCAGCAGACACAGTACAGTGCGGTAGTTCACGGCTGTGGCTACCTCTGTGTCGGCACTCGGCAGCCCGTCCATAATTGTATACTAGTATCCAATCCATCCATCTCCATTGTTTACCTGAGGTGCCTTTTAGTTGTGCCTATTAAAATATGGAGAACAAAAATGTTGAGGTTCCAAAATTAGGGAAAGATCAAGATCCACTTCCACCTCGTGCTGAAGCTGCTGCCACTAGTCATGGCCGAGACGATGAAATGCCAGCAACGTCGTCTGCCAAGGCCGATGCCCAATGTCATAGTACAGAGCATGTCAAATCCAAAACACCAAATATCAGTAAAAAAAGGACTCCAAAACCTAAAATAAAATTGTCGGAGGAGAAGCGTAAACTTGCCAATATGCCATTTACCACACGGAGTGGCAAGGAACGGCTGAGGCCCTGGCCTATGTTCATGGCTAGTGGTTCAGCTTCACATGAGGATGGAAGCACTCAGCCTCTCGCTAGAAAAATGAAAAGACTAAAGCTGGCAAAAGCAGTAGCACCGCAAAGAACTGTGCGTTCTTCGAAATCCCAAATCCACAAGGAGAGTCCGACTCCAATTGTGTCGGTTGCGATGCCTGACCTTCCCAACACTGGACGTGAAGAGCATGCGCCTTCCACCATTTGCACGCCCCCTGCAAGTGATGGAAGGAGCACCCGCAGTCCAGTTCCTGATAGTCAGATTGAAGATGTCAGTGTTGAAGTACACCAGGATGAGGAGGATATGGGTGTTGCTGGCGCTGGGGAGGAAATTGACAAGGAGGATTCTTTTGGTGAGGTGGTTTGTTTAAGTCAGGCACCCGGGGAGACACCTGTTGTCCGTGGTAGGAATATGGCCGTTGACATGCCTGGTGAAAATACCAAAAAAATCAGCTCTTCGGTGTGGAAGTATTTCACCAGAAATGCGGACAACAGGTGTCAAGCCGTGTGTTCCCTTTGTCAAGCTGTAATAAGTAGGGGTAAGGACGTTAACCACCTCGGAACATCCTCCCTTATACGTCACCTGCAGCGCATTCATAATAAGTCAGTGACAAGTTCAAAAACTTTGGGTGACAGCGGAAGCAGTCCACTGACCAGTAAATCCCTTCCTCTTGTAACCAAGCTCACGCAAACCACCCCACCAACTCCCTCAGTGTCAATTTCCTCCTTCCCCAGGAATGCCAATAGTCCTGCAGGCAATGTCACTGGCAATTCTGACGAGTCCTCTCCTGCCTGGGATTCCTCCGATGCATCCTTGAGTGTAACGCCTACTGCTGCTGGCGCTGCTGTTGTTGCTGCTGGGAGTCGATGGTCATCCCAGAGGGGAAGTCGTAAGCCCACTTGTACTACTTCCAGTAAGCAATTGACTGTTCAACAGTCCTTTGCGAGGAAGATGAAATATCACAGCAGTCATCCTGCTGCAAAGCGGATAACTGAGGCCTTGACAACTATGTTGGTGTTAGACGTGCGTCCGGTATCCGCCGTTAGTTCACAGGGAACTAGACAATTTATTGAGGCAGTGTGCCCCCGTTACCAAATACCATCTAGGTTCCACTTCTCTAGGCAGGCGATACCGAGAATGTACACGGACGTCAGAAAAAGACTCACCAGTGTCCTAAAAAATGCAGTTGTACCCAATGTCCACTTAACCACGGACATGTGGACAAGTGGAGCAGGGCAGGGTCAGGACTATATGACTGTGACAGCCCACTGGGTAGATGTATGGACTCCCGCCGCAAGAACAGCAGCGGCGGCACCAGTAGCAGCATCTCGCAAACGCCAACTCTTTCCTAGGCAGGCTACGCTTTGTATCACCGCTTTCCAGAATACGCACACAGCTGAAAACCTCTTACGGCAACTGAGGAAGATCATCGCGGAATGGCTTACCCCAATTGGACTCTCCTGTGGATTTGTGGCATCGGACAACGCCAGCAATATTGTGTGTGCATTAAATATGGGCAAATTCCAGCACGTCCCATGTTTTGCACATACCTTGAATTTGGTGGTGCAGAATTTTTTAAAAAACGACAGGGGCGTGCAAGAGATGCTGTCGGTGGCCAGAAGAATTGCGGGACACTTTCGGCGTACAGGCACCACGTACAGAAGACTGGAGCACCACCAAAAACTACTGAACCTGCCCTGCCATCATCTGAAGCAAGAAGTGGTAACGAGGTGGAATTCAACCCTCTATATGCTTCAGAGGTTGGAGGAGCAGCAAAAGGCCATTCAAGCCTATACAATTGAGCACGATATAGTAGGTGGAATGCACCTGTCTCAAGCGCAGTGGAGAATGATTTCAACGTTGTGCAAGGTTCTGATGCCCTTTGAACTTGCCACACGTGAAGTCAGTTCAGACACTGCCAGCCTGAGTCAGGTCATTCCCCTCATCAGGCTTTTGCAGAAGAAGCTGGAGACATTGAAGGAGGAGCTAACACGGAGCGATTCCGCTAGGCATGTGGGACTTGTGGATGGAGCCCTTAATTCGCTTAACAAGGATTCACGGGTGGTCAATCTGTTTAAATCAGAGCACTACATTTTGGCCACCGTGCTCGATCCTAGATTTAAAGCCTACCTTGGATCTCTCTTTCCGGCAGACACAAGTCTGCTTGGGTTGAAAGACCTGCTGGTGACAAAATTGTCAAGTCAAGCGGAACGCGACCTGTCAACATCTCCTCCTTCACATTCTCCCGCAACTGGGGGTGCGAGGAAAAGGCTCAGAATTCCGAGCCCACCCGCTGGCGGTGATGCAGGGCAGTCTGGAGCGACTGCTGATGCTGACATCTGGTCCGGACTGAAGGACCTGACAACGATTACGGACATGTCGTCTACTGTCACTGCATATGATTCTCTCAACATTGATAGAATGGTGGAGGATTATATGAGTGACCGCATCCAAGTAGGCACGTCACACAGTCCGTACTTATACTGGCAGGAAAAAGAGGCAATTTGGAGGCCCTTGCACAAACTGGCTTTATTCTACCTAAGTTGCCCTCCCACAAGTGTGTACTCCGAAAGAGTGTTTAGTGCCGCCGCTCACCTTGTCAGCAATCGGCGTACGAGGTTACATCCAGAAAATGTGGAGAAGATGATGTTCATTAAAATGAATTATAATCAATTCCTCCGCGGAGACATTGACCAGCAGCAATTGCCTCCACAAAGTACACAGGGAGCTGAGATGGTGGATTCCAGTGGGGACGAATTGATAATCTGTGAGGAGGGGGATGTACACGGTGATATATCGGAGGGTGATGATGAGGTGGACATCTTGCCTCTGTAGAGCCAGTTTGTGCAAGGAGAGATTAATTGCTTCTTTTTTGGGGGGGGTCCAAACCAACCCGTCATATCAGTCACAGTCGTGTGGCAGACCCTGTCACTGAAATGATGGGTTGGTTAAAGTGTGCATGTCCTGTTTTGTTTATACAACATAAGGGTGGGTGGGAGGGCCCAAGGACAATTCCATCTTGCACCTCTTTTTTCTTTTCTTTTTCTTTGCGTCATGTGCTGTTTGGGGAGGGTTTTTTGGAAGGGACATCCTGCGTGACACTGCAGTGCCACTCCTAGATGGGCCCGGTGTTTGTGTCGGCCACTAGGGTCGCTTTTCTTACTCACACAGCTACCTCATTGCGCCTCTTTTTTTCTTTGCGTCATGTGCTGTTTGGGGAGGGTTTTTTGGAAGGGACATCCTGCGTGACACTGCAGTGACACTCCTAGATGGGCCCGGTGTTTGTGTCGGCCACTAGGGTCGCTTATCTTACTCACACAGCTACCTCATTGCGCCTCTTTTTTTCTTTGCGTCATGTGCTGTTTGGGGAGGGTTTTTTGGAAGGGACATCCTGCGTGACACTGCAGTGCCACTCCTAGATGGGCCCGGTGTTTGTGTCGGCCACTAGGGTCGCTAATCTTACTCACACAGCTACCTCATTGCGCCTCTTTTTTTCTTTGCGTCATGTGCTGTTTGGGGAGGGTTTTTTGGAAGGGCCATCCTGCGTGACACTGCAGTGCCACTCCTAGATGGGCCCGGTGTTTGTGTCGGCCACTAGGGTCGCTTATCTTACTCACACAGCGACCTCGGTGCAAATTTTAGGACTAAAAATAATATTGTGAGGTGTGAGGTATTCAGAATAGACTGAAAATGAGTGGAAATTATGGTTTTTGAGGTTAATAATACTTTGGGATCAAAATGACCGCCAAATTCTATGATTTAAGCTGTTTTTTAGGTTTTTTGGAAAAAAACACCCGAATCCAAAACACACCCGAATCCGACAAAAAAAATTCGGTGAGGTTTTGCCAAAACGCGGTCGAACCCAAAATACGGCCGCGGAACCGAACCCAAAACCAAAACACAAAACCCGAAAAATTTCCGGCGCTCATCTCTATAGCACACAAAATTTCCTTTAAAATTATATTTTCTATCCCTGTTCCCTTTTTATTTTATTAATTTTTTATTATAGGGAAACCAGGGGATAGTTCACTTTGCAAAAGCCACTGGGCAAGTCCTGTGTCTTTATTGGGCATTAAGCTCGGTTGCCCTAGCCAAAATGCCAATGGGCTTGAGCAGCGGTCCTCAGCTGGCTGACCACTTGCAGATGTATCTTTTATAGCATAGAGTTTAGCAATTAAAAAAATAGTTAGGCTCCTGTTTATCTTATTTGCTTTTGGTAAAGAAAGTTCTATATCAAAATGCATTCAGCATGGGCACTATGGCGTCGAAACGGGGGGAGCGAGTACTAATTACCAATGCTGCTATAAGGTCCCGGTGACTGATCATGTCTGCTGCCTCCCCCCTCCCCCAGTATACTTATTCTTATCTCCAGCACCATCTTCCCAGTGACATCTTTGGGAAGATGGCCACCGCACGTTAAAGCAAGGACTCTGGCACTGAGTCTTTGCTCTCTAGTGCAAAGGCACCATTTTCCCAAATATCACTAGGAAGATAGCACCAGCCAGGGTTGAGGGTCCAACTGCCTGGAGCAATCATGGTAGGAAGCGGGTACCCCAGAGCCGGATTAAGCCTTTGGGGGGCTCGGGCACCTAACACAGGGAGTTGTCCTCCCCCCTCGTGTCATCCCCAGCTCAGGTTCTACTGTACCTGCTCTCCCTGATGCAGGGGCTGCCACTGCGGGTAATCAGCAGCCGGAGATGCAGGCCACGGAGGTCGGTGTGGGGCCTCGCCAGGTTGCAGCCGTGGTGCTGCCGGGTGCAGGGAGCGGAGGTCGTTGCGCCTCCGGGGCCTGTCTCCTGGGTGCTGCTGGGTGCAGGGAGCGGTGGGCAGTGCAGCACGGGGGCCTCTCTTCTGGGTGCTGCTGGGTGTAGAGTGATAGCCCAAACCTGTGCATCCAGGTGCGGGCAATAGTGGTCGGTGTGGGGCCTCTCTCCTGGGGGTGTATGAAAGGCTGGACCCCAGGAGAGAGCCCCAGGCACATCCGTCAGCATCCAATTTGTGGATGCTGTTTGGGGGCCCTTTAGAAAAGAGGGGCCCAGGGTACTTACCCCCTGGGCCCCCACCTTTGCCAGCTCAGGGTACCCTCCCACCTGCCCCCCCCCCCCCCCTGCACCCTCTTCCCCAAATGAGAATGACAATTGTTATATTTTTAAAGTAAATTATTTTTATGGGACGTGGACATGCCCTCTTTTTAAAGTACCGGAACCCCAAGTGGCTCTGTATACCCCTGCATGGACAAGGTGAGTGGCATTTACATCCATTAGACCAGGGAAGGGGAACCTGAGGCCCTCCAGCTGTTGTTGAACTACACATCCCAGCATGCCCTGCAACAGTTTTAGCATGGCCAAATAGCAAAACTGTTGCAAGGCATGCTGGTATGTATAGTTCAACAACAGCTGGAGGGCCAAAGGTACCCCACCCCTGCATTAGACCCTGGACTTGTTGGGGAAGAATCCCATTTCTAGAACATCAATGGATGGGTCCTGAGAACTGAGTAGATATGGATGTAGGGATTTTTACATGCTCATTAATAACAACAGATCTAATTTAAGCGACAATGGTGATTTGAATATATGTATATTATATGCCATTTATAGATACAATCATGTACCGTGGACCTGTTTTTGTTCCTATAGTATTATTAAAATTACTAACATTCATTTCCAGTCATTTCCAGTCAATGTTGACCACTTCACTATACATACTTCTGTGTGAAATGGCACCTGAAATGAAAAATAAAACACGGGATCCGGTATTAGGATCCAAAAGCCGACCTTGCAGGAAGTTTAAACCAAAGACGCAGTTCTACTCGGATCCCCAAAGTGTGGGTGTGTTTGGTTTTTAACAAACCGAACTGCTCGTCAAACCAAAATATTTCAGGATTACAAAATACTGAACATGTGCGGAATCTTTTTGTTTCCTGGATAGTGGCTTGATCCTTGTACATCAAGTATCATCCACAATCACATTCTTATTCTTTTATCTGAGTAACATAATCAGCATTAAGCAGTTATTTCCTGCAGAAGATCTGCCTAAAGCCATAAATGCATTTTCATCATCATGCTTAGACTACTGCAATGCCCCCTATCTGGGTCTTACAGCAACAGAATTGCACCATTTGTAGCTGGTACAAAATGCAGCTGCCAGGCTAACCAACCAACCCTGTTCCAGCCAAGTAGCACAAACTCTCTACTCCTTCCATTGACGGGCCTGTAATATGGTGAATCTATTGCAAGGTTGGTTTTCTGACTTTGAATGCCCTACATAACCAAGCCCAGGGGCCTAAAGCAGCTTTTGATTCCTTAGTACTTCACTTGCTTACTGTGATCTGCAGATGAAGAACTATTAGCAGTACCTAGGATCTCCTATAATTCATCTGAAGGTCGAGCTGTTAGCTCCAACTCTAAGGAACTCGCTTCTTCAGACACTTCGAGAGGACTCCACACTAGAATTGTTCAAAAACAGACTCAATATGTTTACTTGTTTATTCAAGCATTTTATGTTCCTTTAGTTCCTAAAACAATACAACCCAAATGCTTAGTTTTCTCTCCTGTGAAGGCATTTTGTATCTTGTGCTCTTAAATGCAAATCTACAGCACTTTGAGTCCTACTGGAAGTAACAAGAAAGCTCATTAATGGTAATGCAGTAAGAGGTGTCAGTTTAAGCAGATACCTCCTGCATGTATGTGTGATCCAGTGCTGAGTTCGAAAATGCAGGATTGGATCACTTGGGACACTATCGGCCAGCTGGGTGACCCATGAGGTCACACAGGCCGGCCACAGCAGCATCAGCTCCATTCCATGAGGCCAGGAAATCTTTGTCTCGGTTTTTTTTTAATGGCTGCATTTGCCCCCCCCCCCCCGCCCCTCACAATGACTTCCGATCAGTGCATTAGGCACATAAGGCACGTGCCTAGGAGAGGCACCTGTTTTGGGGCGGCACCTGGACACTTGTGTTGGCAACGTCAGCCCAGAAAGTACCAGTAACTGCAAAATACTGTATTTCCACTGGACTGTACCATATGCTATCATGAATGGAGTGTAAACAGGTTGAATCTACTTAGTCCTACTAAGTAAATATTTCTACATAATTCAAAATAAAAAACAAATGCCATTGGGCCTAATTCTGAGTTGATCGCAGCAGCAAATATTTTAGCAGTTGGGCAAAACCATGTGCACTGCAGGGGGGACAGATATAACATGTGCAGAGAGAGTTAGATTTGGGTGGGGTGTGTTCAAACTGAAATCTAAATTGCAGTGTAAAAATAAAGCAGCCAGTATTTACCCTGCACAGAAACAAAATAACCCACCCAAATCTAACTCTCTCTGCAAATGTTATATCTGCCCCCCTGCAGTGCACATGGTTTTGCCCAATTGCTAACAAACTTGCTGCTGCGATCAACTCAGAATTACCCCCATAGTTTGTGCCTTTTTTGTTAATCTATAAAAATTGTCTATCATCAAATGAGGGCTTATAACCAATCAATAAAAATAATACAATTAGGCAAGGGGGGGCAGCCAATATTGTTGTGCCTAGGGGCACCCTCACCCCTAAATACGCCTCTGCTTCAGACTGTGAATCACTTGACCTCTGCAGCCATACTGCATCTGACGAAGTAAGACTTAAACTACACGTGCGTAGTATGGGTCCAGTGCATGAGCAAGGTACTGGTTATCAGTACTTTACAAACTTTTTCCTATTGCGTTGGACCTGAACCTGCATATGTCGGTGTTTTATAAAGATACTAATGATATTAGAGGTACATATATATTATTGTTTATACAGAAACAAGAATAGGAAATAATGACTAATGTGTTTATAAACACAAATGTAATGTTCAAGCACCTCCTCATACAGGGCCTGATTCTGCGCCATACACTTTGTCAATTTTTTTAGTTTCAGCAATTTTTTGCTACTGCACATGTGTGAATTAGTGATGTGCACCGGACATTTTTCGGGTTTTGTGTTTTGGTTTTGGATTCGGTTCCGCGGCCGTGTTTTGGATTCGGACGCGTTTTGGCAAAACCTCACCGAAATTTTTTTGTCGGATTCGGGTGTGTTTTGGATTCGGGTGTTTTTTTCAAAAAACCCTAAAAAACAGCTTAAATCATAGAATTTGGGGGTCATTTTGATCCCATAGAATTATTAACCTCAATAACCATAATTTCCACTCATTTCCAGTCTATTCTGAACACCTCACACCTCACAATATTATTTTTAGTCCTAAAACTTGCACCGAGGTCGCTGGATGGCTAAGCTAAGCGACACAAGTGGCCGACACAAACAACTGGCCCATCTAGGAGTGGCACTGCAGTGTCAGGCAGGATGGCACTTCAAAAAAATAGTCCCCAAACAGCACATGATGCAAAGAAAAAAAGAGGCGCACCAAGGTCGCTGTGTGACTAAGCTAAGCGACACAAGTGGCCAACACAAACACCTGGCCCATCTAGGAGTGGCACTGCAGTGTCAGGCAGGATGGCACTTCAAAAAAATTGTCCCCAAACAGCACATGATGCAAAGAAAAAAAGAGGCGCACCAAGGTCGCTGTGTGACTAAGCTAAGCGACACAAGTGGCCAACACAAACACCTGGCCCATCTAGGAGTGGCACTGCAGTGTCAGGCAGGATGGCACTTCCAAAAAACCCTCCCCAAACAGCACATGACGCAAAGAAAAATTAAAGAAAAAAGAGGTGCAAGATGGAATTGTCCTTGGGCCCTCCCACCCGGAATTGTCCTTGGGCCCTCCCACCCACCCTTATGTTGTATAAACAGGACATGCACACTTTAACGAACCCATCATTTCAGCGACAGGGTCTGCCACACGACTGTGACTGAAATGACTGGTTGGTTTGGGCCCCCACCAAAAAAAGAAGCAATCAATCTCTCCTTGCACAAACTGGCTCTACAGAGGCAAGATGTCCACCTCATCATCATCCTCCGATCCCTCACCCCTTTCACTGTGTACATCCCCCTCCTCACAGAATATTAATTCGTCCCACTGGAATCCACCATCTCAGGTCCCTCTGTACTTTGTGGAGGCAATTGCTGCTGGTGAATGTCTCCACGGAGGAATTGATTATAATTCATTTTGATGAACATCATCTTCTCCACATTTTCTGGAAGTAACCTCGTACGCCGATTGCTGACAAGGTGAGCGGCTGCACTAAACACTCTTTTGGAGTACACACTGGAGGGAGGGCAACTTAGGTAGAATAAAGCCAGTTTGTGCAAGGGCCTCCAAATTGCCTCTTTTTCCTGCCAGTATACGTACGGACTGTCTGACGTGCCTACTTGGATGCGGTCACTCATATAATCCTCCACCATTCTTTCAATGGTGAGAGAATCATATGCAGTGACAGTAGACGACATGTCAGTAATCGTTGGCAGGTCCTTCAGTCTGGACCAGATGTCAGCACTCGCTCCAGACTGCCCTGCATCACCGCCAGCGGGTGGGCTCGGAATTCTTAGCCTTTTCCTCGCACCCCCAGTTGCGGGAGAATGTGAAGGAGGAGATGTTGATGGGTCACGTTCCGCTTGACTTGACAATTTTCTCACCAGCAGGTCTTTGAACCTCTGCAGACTTGTGTCTGCCGGAAAGAGAGATACAACATAGGTTTTAAATCTAGGATCGAGCACGGTGGCCAAAATGTAGTGCTCTGATTTCAACAGATTGACCACCCATGAATCGTGGTTTAGCGAATTAAGTGCTCCATCCACAAGTCCCACATGCCTAGCGGAATTGCTCTGTTTTAGCTCCTCCTTCAATGTCTCCAGCGTCTTCTGCAAAAGCCTGATGAGGGGAATGACCTGACTCAGGCTGGCAGTGTCTGTACTGACTTCACGTGTGGCAAGTTCAAAGGGTTGCAGTACCTTGCACAATATTGAAATCATTCTCCACTGCGCTTGAGTCAGGTGCATTCCCCCTCCTTTGCCTATATCGTGGGCAAATGTATAGGCTTGAATAGCCTTTTGCTGCTCCTCCATCCTCTGAAGCATATAGAGGGTTGAATTCCACCTCGTTACCACCTCTTGCTTCAGATGATGGCAGGGCAGGTTCAGGACTGTTTGGTGGTGCTCCAGATTTCTGTACACGGTGGCTGAATGTCGAAAGTGGCCCGCAATTCTTCGGGCCACCGACAGCATCTCTTGCATGCCCCTGTCGTTTTTTAAATAATTCTGCACCACCAAATTCAATGTATGTGCAAAACATGGGACGTGCTAGAATTTGCCCAGATGTAATGCACGCACAATATTGCTGGCGTTGTCCGATGTCACAAATCCCCAGGAGAGTCCAATTGGGGTAAGCCATTCTGCGATGATCTTCCTCAGTTTCCGTAAGAGGTTGTCAGCTGTGTGCCTCTTCTGGAAAGCAGTGATACAAAGCGTAGCCTGCCTAGGAACGAGTTGACGTTTGCGAGATGCTGCTACTGGTGCCGCCGCTGCTGTTCTTGCTGCGGGAGGCAATACATCTACCCAGTGGGCTGTCACAGTCATATAGTCCTGAGTCTGCCCTGCTCCACTTGTCCACATGTCCGTGGTTAAGTGGACACTGGGTACAACTGCATTTTTTAGGACACTGGTGACTCTTTTTCTGAGGTCTGTGTATATTTTTAGTATCGCCTGCCTAGAGAAATGGAACCTAGATGGTATTTGGTACCGGGGACACAGTACCTCAATCAAGTCTCTAGTTGCCTCTGAATTAATGGTGGATACCGGAACCACGTTTCTCACCGCCCAGGCTGCCAAGGCCTGAGTTATCTGCTTTGCAGCAGGATGACTGCTGTGATATTTCATCTTCCTCTCAAAGGACTGTTGGACAGTCAATTGCTTACTGGAAGTAGTACAAGTGGGCTTACGACTTCCCCTCTGGGATGACGATCGACTCCCAGCAGCTACAACAGCAGCGCCAGCAGCAGTAGGCGTTACACTCAAGGATGCATCGGAGGAATCCCAGGCAGGAGTGTACTCGTCAGACTTGCCAGTGACATGGCCTGCAGGACTATTGGCTTTCCTGGGTAAGGAGGAAATTGACACTGAGGGAGTTGGTGGTGTGGTTTGCAGGAGCTTGGTTACAAGAGGAAGGGATTTAGTGGTCAGTGGACTGCTTCCGCTGTCACCCAAAGTTTTTGAACTTGTCACTGACTTATGATGAATGCGCTGCAGGTGACGTATAAGGGAGGATGTTCCGAGGTGGTTAACGTCCTTACCCCTATTTATTACAGCTTGACAAAGGCAACACACGGCTTGACACCTGTTGTCAGCATTTGTGTTGAAATAATTCCACACCGAAGAGCTGATTTTTTTTGTATTTTGACCAGGCATGTCAATGGCCATATTCGTCTCACGGACAACAGGTGTCTCCCCGGGTGCCTGACTTAAACAAACCACCTCACCATCAGAATCCTCCTTGTCAATTTCCTCCCCAGCGCCAGCAACACCCATATCCTCATCCTGGTGTACTTCAACAGTGACATCTTCAATTTGAGTATCAGGAACTGGACTGCGGGTGCTCCTTCCAGCACTTGCAGGGGGCGTGCAAATGATGGAAGGCGCAAGCTCTTCCCGTCCAGTGTTGGGAAGGTCAGGCATCGCAACCGACACAATTGGACTCTCCTTGGGTATTTGTGATTTAGAAGAACGCACAGTTCTTTGCTGTGCTTTTGCCAGCTAAAGTCTTTTCATTTTTCTAGAGAGAGGATGAGTGCTTCCATCCACATGTGAAGCTGAACCACTAGCCATGAACATAGGCCAGGGCCTCAGCCGTTCCTTGCCACTCCGTGTCGTAAATGGCATATTGGCAAGTTTACGCTTCTCCTCAGACGCTTTTAATTTTGATTTTTGGGTCATTTTACTGAACTTTTGTTTTTTGGATTTTACATGCTCTCTACTATGACATTGGGCATCGGCCTTGGCAGACGACGTTGATGGCATTTCATCGTCTCGGCCATGACTAGTGGCAACAGCTTCAGCACGAGGTGGAAGTGGATCTTGATCTTTCCCTATTTTAACCTCCACAATTTTGTTCTCCATTTTTTAATGTGTGGAATAATATGCCAGTATCAATAGCAATGGCCTACTACTATAAATACTGCGCACAACTAAAATGCACCACAGGTATAGAATGTAGATGGATAGTATATTTAATGATGACACAGAGGTAGGTACAGCAGTGGCCTTCCGTACCGTACTGCTATATATAGTATACTGGTGGTCACTGTGTCAGCAAACTGCAAAACTAAAATGCATCACAGGTATAGAATGTAGATGGATAGTATACTTAATGACGACACAGAGGTAGGTACAGCAGTGGCCTTCCGTACCGTACTGCTATATATAGTATACTGGTGGTCACTGTGTGTTATGAGCCACGGCTGTGGCTCATTCCTGTTTTGCAGTTTTGTTCTGTATTTCATGTTATACTTCTGTTTATGTTCCCCGTGGGTGTCATGGGGTGCTCGGAGCTCACCCTTAAGGAGGGGATACTGTTATGAACCACAGGTAGTGGTTCATTCCTATTTTATGTTTATTTAGTTGTCTTGCATGCCAGGATTTCCCATTGCTCTGTTTTGGATTACTCTTGTCTGCTGCCGCTGGTGAGTCTGTGCAATTGCAGCTTGTTCCCATGTGTTCAGCCTCATCTGGCTGCTGATTGCATCTTGTCAGCTTAGTCGTGCAGCAGGCCAGCTGCAAGAGATAATTAATTAGGCCTCTCTGATATATGCTGGCTCACTGCAGTTAGCAGATGCTGATGATATTCCTTGGTTTGCAGTCTGCTTTAAGTTTGAGCTGGTTCCTGTCAGTCCCTGTGTGGATTCCTGTGTCAGTCCCTGTGTTGATTCCTGTGTCAGTCCCTGTGTCTGATCCCGTGTCCTACCCTGAGTTCCAGTGGATTCTGCCTGTCCTCCAGTTCTGAAAGTCGGTGTCGGCAGCTTCCTGTTTGCCTATGTCAGTTGCAGAAAGTATCCAGTCCTGCTCAAGCCGGTTGTTCCTGTCCTCAGTGGTCCTGTACTCAGAGATTTGTCATCTTTTCCTGGAGTCTGACTGAGCACCTTTAACATCCTGTGGTGTTCGTGAGTCACGGCGCAGCCGTGTGTTGCGGCTTGTCCGCTTACTGTTTATTATTTAGTATATTTGTGTCCTGGAGCTTTTGCGGAGGATTCCGCTCTCCCTGATCCACTCTGGTATCCAGCGGTGCTGGATAGGAGTAACGGATCAGTGGATCTTTGGTTGTCCTTTTCCCTGGCGGCTAGTCCGCACATACCTTTTGATTTAGTTAGTTAGCTTGTAACCCCTGGCCTGGTTGCTTAGTCAGAGGGCCCCTTGTTATCACCCTGTCTCGGATTTCCCTTTGTCTCCCATTAAGACCTGAGGGGGCATCGGGGTTGGGCAGACATAATCCGCCCTTCGAACGCGGCTGCCATGGGCTCAAGCAACCATAGTCTCGCAGGGGATTTCTGATAACACAGGCGAGACAACGGAGTTAGGGCGCCAGGGGTTACTAGGCTTTCCTGCTCCCACAACCAGCATATCTTCCCAGTACTCTGACCTCAGCCATACGATCTCCGCTGGTCTGGAGTACGGGAATCATAACATTATCATCAGCCATACCACAAAAAAGAAATAAAACTTTTTTTTCTTTTTTGGCCCAGTCCAGTGTCTAGTCTAGAATCCAGTCCTGTCTAGAATTCAGTGTGCTGAATCCAATCCGGTGTTTAGAATCCAGTCTTGTCTAGAATTCAGTGTGCAGAATCCAATCCGGTGTCAAGAATCCAGTCCTGTCTAGAATTTGGTGTTTAGAATCCAGTCCGGTGTTTAGAATCCAGTCCGGTGTTTAGAATCCAATCCAGTCCGGTGTTTAGAATCCTATCCAGTGTTTAGAATCCAGTCCGGTGTTTAGAATCCAGTCCGGTGTTTAGAATCCAGTCCGGTGTTTAAAAAAAAAAAAAAAGTCTTGTTTTGTTTAGCAAAATTTAGTCTTGCCTTGTCTTGCCTTGTCTTGCCTTGCCTTGTCTTGCCTTGCCTTGTCTTGCCTTGTCTTGCCTTGTCTTGTCTTGTCTAGTTTTAAATCCTCCTATGTCTACTATGCAAGCCCTGCAGGCATCTCTCGCAGCCCTGAACTCTGTATTCAGTGCTTTGAGACCAGAGCGACTAGAAGTTTTGCAGCAATCCCTAAAGCAACTGCAAAACCTTCTGACTAAAATCTTGCTTATTTTGCCAGAAGTCGTTGAGAGTACATCTATCTCTAAAGAGACTCTTGTTCACAGTATGGTGACAAGAGAATCCTCTGGTTTAATTGAAGAGAAAAAGTTTAAAAGTTTTCTGCGGCCCAGGCTCTCAGAAGAGGAGCGTCTGCGTCGCAGAAACTTAAACTTATGCCTATATTGTGGGGGTTTAGGCCATTATCTGCAGACCTGTGAGTTGCGCAAGCCAAAGTGTGGTGACGAGTCTTGCCCTCTGGCCAAGTTGAGTCATGATACAAGACCTACTCCTGTCTCTACTGTGGCAGAGGTACTTGTCACACAACCCACACAAAAAAGCTCTCTGTCCTATAATTGGGGTCCTTGGGCAAGGGAGCCCCATTATAGATTCAGGAATCAAAAGAGAATGTTTCTCTCCTCTCTTGAGGTTCCTGTGGAAGCGGAGTTGCAAGTCCCTGGAGTGGTGCCCGTAGCCCAGGGTCCTGGAGTGGTGCCCGTAGCCCAGGGTCCTGGAGTGGTGCCCGTAGCCCAGGGTCCTGGAGTGGTGCCCGTAGCCCAGGGTCCTGGAGTAGTGCCCGTAGCCCAGGGTCCTGGAGTGGTGCCCGTAGCCCAGGGTCCTGGAGTGGTGCCCGTAGCCCAGGGTCCTGGAGTGGTGCCCGTAGCCCAGGGTGCTGGAGCGGTACCCGATGCCCAGAGTGCTGGAGCGGTACCCGATGCCCAGAGTGCTGGAGCGGTACCCGATGCCCAGAGTGCTGGAGCGGTACCCGATGCCCAGAGTGCTGGAGCGGTACCCGATGCCCAGAGTGCTGGAGCGGTACCCGATGCCCAGAGTGCTGGAGCGGTACCCGATGCCCAGAGTGCTGGAGCGGTACCCGATGCCCAGAGTGCTGGAGCGGTACCCGATGCCCAAGCTTATAGAGGGACATCAAATATTGTAGCTCAGGTTTCCATACCAGAAGGGGTCTCAGAAGCTGTTACCCCAGGTAGGGACTTGAGGAGCGCAACCTCAGAAAGGGTATCTAAAACCATAGTTCTTGAAGGGAACTCGAGAAGCAAAACCCCAGAAGGGATCTTTGAAGTAATATCCCCAAGTGGGGTCTCGAGAGACGCAGCCCCAAAGAAGGGTCTAGAAGTCGCTTCCCCAGGAAAGAACTTAAGAAGCATAGCATTAGTGGAGGATCTGAACGTTATTGCTTCAGCAAAAGTCCCGGAAGTCATAGTCCTGGGAGAACTTTCGATTATTTTCGACTCAGAGAGGGAGGCCGATGGCCCGATCCCAGTCAGGGAGGCCAACGACCCGGTCCCAGTAAAAGAATCCGAGGTGCTGGCCCCAGCGGGGTTCCCGGAGGCCACTGCCCCAGCGGGGTTCCCGGAGGCCACTGCCCCAGCGGGGTTCCCGGAGGCCACTGCCCCAGCGGGGTTCCCGGAGGCCACTGCTCCAGCGGGGTTCCCGGAGGCCACTGCCCCGGGTGGGGTTCAGAAAGTCACTGCCCCGGGTGGGGTTCAGAAAGTCTCAGCCCCGGGTGGTGGGGTTCAGAGAGTCTCAGCCCCGGGTGGGGTTCAGAGAGTCTCAGCCTCGAGTAAGGTCAATAGTGACCAGGTCCTAGCAAAGCACTCCAGTCAGTCAGATGAGAAGGAAACAGATCCTGACTCTGATATCTCAACATCCATAATCTTTGATGGGGACTTAGCCCAATTTCTGGCGCTTTACAAACACTATTACATTATTATGTTGTCTAGACCATTTCTGGGCATCACTCCAGAGAACCTTGTGCTCTATCTTATTTATACTTTTAGAGGAGAGCCTTTTGAGTGGGCGACCAGCCTAATGAAAGCTGAAGATCCCATTCTTCAGGATCCCCCAGCATTCAGTGATGCAATTATTAAAAGATATGGTTCCAAAGAAATTGGTTCAGGTTCCTCTAAGTCACCCGTCTTGTCTGCTGAGAGTCCACAAAATACTGTAAACTCGGCACAGGAGTCTCAGCCCGTTGTTGTGACTGCAGGATGTGCTTTTCTGACTACTTCTTCTAATAATAGTACTTTACCAGAAAGTTCAGCTCCCAAGGGTAAGAGACCTGTCTCTGATTTGAACGCAGCCTTGCTGGGTGGTACCATCAGTTCAGACAATGTTTGGGGAATTACCTTGGTCAGACCTAAAGAGCTTTGTAAAAAGAAGAAGAAGAAAAAGAAATAATTTTTTGACTCTTGCCTTGATAAAAAAAAAAAAAAAAAGATTTTTTTTCCCTTGTCTTGTGTCCAGTGGCCACCATCAAGGGGAGGGCACTGTTACAAGCTGTGGTTGCAGCTTGTTTCTGTTTTCGTGTCTGTTAGACCAATGTGTCAGGTTTTTTTTTGTATCCCTTGTTCTGGATAGTCTGAATTTTGGGGTCTTTTGACCCCTCCTCAAGGGGGGGGTACTGTTATGAGCCACGGCTGTGGCTCATTCCTGTTTTGCAGTTTTGTTCTGTATTTCATGTTATACTTCTGTTTATGTTCCCCGTGGGTGTCATGGGGTGCTCGGAGCTCACCCTTAAGGAGGGGATACTGTTATGAACCACAGGTAGTGGTTCATTCCTATTTTATGTTTATTTAGTTGTCTTGCATGCCAGGATTTCCCATTGCTCTGTTTTGGATTACTCTTGTCTGCTGCCGCTGGTGAGTCTGTGCAATTGCAGCTTGTTCCCATGTGTTCAGCCTCATCTGGCTGCTGATTGCATCTTGTCAGCTTAGTCGTGCAGCAGGCCAGCTGCAAGAGATAATTAATTAGGCCTCTCTGATATATGCTGGCTCACTGCAGTTAGCAGATGCTGATGATATTCCTTGGTTTGCAGTCTGCTTTAAGTTTGAGCTGGTTCCTGTCAGTCCCTGTGTGGATTCCTGTGTCAGTCCCTGTGTTGATTCCTGTGTCAGTCCCTGTGTCTGATCCCGTGTCCTACCCTGAGTTCCAGTGGATTCTGCCTGTCCTCCAGTTCTGAAAGTCGGTGTCGGCAGCTTCCTGTTTGCCTATGTCAGTTGCAGAAAGTATCCAGTCCTGCTCAAGCCGGTTGTTCCTGTCCTCAGTGGTCCTGTACTCAGAGATTTGTCATCTTTTCCTGGAGTCTGACTGAGCACCTTTAACATCCTGTGGTGTTCGTGAGTCACGGCGCAGCCGTGTGTTGCGGCTTGTCCGCTTACTGTTTATTATTTAGTATATTTGTGTCCTGGAGCTTTTGCGGAGGATTCCGCTCTCCCTGATCCACTCTGGTATCCAGCGGTGCTGGATAGGAGTAACGGATCAGTGGATCTTTGGTTGTCCTTTTCCCTGGCGGCTAGTCCGCACATACCTTTTGATTTAGTTAGTTAGCTTGTAACCCCTGGCCTGGTTGCTTAGTCAGAGGGCCCCTTGTTATCACCCTGTCTCGGATTTCCCTTTGTCTCCCATTAAGACCTGAGGGGGCATCGGGGTTGGGCAGACATAATCCGCCCTTCGAACGCGGCTGCCATGGGCTCAAGCAACCATAGTCTCGCAGGGGATTTCTGATAACACAGGCGAGACAACGGAGTTAGGGCGCCAGGGGTTACTAGGCTTTCCTGCTCCCACAACCAGCATATCTTCCCAGTACTCTGACCTCAGCCATACGATCTCCGCTGGTCTGGAGTACGGGAATCATAACACTGTGTCAGCAAACTGCAAAACTAAAATGCACCACAGGTATAGAATGTAGATGGATAGTATACTTAATGACGACACAGAGGTAGGTACAGCAGTGGCCTTCCATACCGTACTGCTATATATAGTATACTGTTGGTCACTGTGTCAGCAAACTGCAAAACTAAAATGCACCACAGGTATAGAATGTAGATGGATAGTATACTTAATGACGACACAGAGGTAGGTACAGCAGTGGCCTTCCGTACCGTACTGCTATATATAGTATACTGGTGGTCACTGTGTCAGCAAACTGCAAAACTAAAATGCACCACAGGTATAGAATGTAGATGGATAGTATACTTAATGACGACACAGAGGTAGGTACAGCAGTGGCCTTCCGTACCGTACTGCTATATATAGTATACTGGTGGTCACTGTGTCAGCAAACTGCACAACTGAAATACACCACAGGTATAGAATTAGAATGTAGATGGATAGTATACTTAATGACGACACAGAGGTAGGTACAGCAGTGGCCTTCCGTACCGTACTGCTATATATACTGGTGGTCACTGTGTCAGCAAAACTCTGCACTGTACTCCTCCTATATAATATTATACTGGTGGTCCCGACTCCCCAGTCCCCACAATAAAGCAGCACACTGAGCACAGATATGGAGTGTTTTTCAGGCAGACAACGTATAATGGTGGTCACTGTCAGCAAAACTCTGCACTGTACTCCTGTACAGCTGCTCCCCAGTCCCCACAATTAAGAAGTGTGAGCACAGATATATGCAGCACACTGAGCACAGATAAGGAGCGTTTTTTTCAGGCAGATAAACCTCCTAATGATAATGTGTGGACTCCTTATTCAAAAGTTAAGCATTCAGTACCTTTAATACCAAGAAATAATGACACGGAGACTTGAATGTGGCAGAAAATTGTTAGCTATTTATTGTACCCTAACCATTAGAAAACCTGTAAAATGAAAATTTTAGTTAACATGCCGATTCAGCCGGCATATGGTGGCAGAAAAAAGAACGGCTATATTCAACTGACGATAACCTCAAAACATTAAATTTCCAAACGATCCTAATTTAACACAAACTATAAAATAGGTAATAGGTGCCCGACTCAGACCCCCACGGTGACTACCCACCCTGATGGGTGATGACGCTGCCCCTGGACGTGTGGTCAAGCGGCCTTAAAAGTCAATGGAGGTGAGTGCACCTAAACCACACCAAACTGTAAATCACTGCAACTAACAAGACAAACTACAACCTGCCGTTCTTTTCCGCCAACAAATAGCCAACGATAAAACCATACTAACAATTCAAAGCCAAGGCACTCTGTGCCAGAACCTCTACCAAACAGGGTGGGAGGGCGGGAAGGCAATTCAGCAGCAAGAGAGACCAAGCTGGCCTAGCAGTCGCTATATATACTGAACCCTCCCCTCTCTAACATGTGCTGTACTTTTCCTCACAGTTTGGTCCACCCCTCACAGGAGGTTTAACTCTCTCTATTCCTATGCAGTCATTTCGCTCTCCTAAACCTCCTAATGATAATGTGTGGACCCCTTATTCAAAAGTAAAGCATTCAGTACCTTTAATACCAAGAAATAATGACACGGAGACTTGAATGTGGCAGAAAATTGTTAGCTATTTATTGTACCCTAACCATTAGAAAACCTGTAGAAAATTTTAGTTAACATGCCGATTCAGCCGGCATATGGTGGCAGAAAAAAGAACGGCTATATTCAACTGACGATAACCTCAAAACATTCAATTTCCAAACGATCCTAATTTAACACAAACTATAAAATAGGTAATAGGTGCCCGACTCAGACCCCCACGGTGACTACCCACCCTGATGGGTGATGACGCTGCCCCCGGACGGGTGGTCAAGCGGCCTTAAAAGTCAATGGAGGTGAGTGCACCTAAACCACACCAAACTGTAAATCACTGCAACCAACAAGACAAACTACAACCTGCCGTTCTTTTCCGCCAACAGCGAAAGACTCCCCAGAGTCTTCGCACCGCCACCATAACCTCAACCTAACTCCTGCAACACCAGAAACAGATCCTCCAGGAAAAGCATCATCCCCTCTTTGGACAGATGCACACCATCAGGCCGAAAAAGGTGACTGTCACAGAACCGAATCCTAGGGTGGCGAACCACTTCGCCACCGCCCCATTCACCTTTTGCCTGGCCTCATCAATCAGGCGACCGTCCGCCACACCTCGCCAACTCAACCTTGGCACCATCATAGAGAACACCAAGACACAATTGGTCCACACTGCGGACACACTGGCCAGATCCTTCATCATGGCCCACCGCAGCTCCAAAGATGTCCTCTTCCCCAGGCCGTTGCCACCTAAATGGACAACCAGCACCCTAGGGACTCCATGCTTGCTGACCTGACTGACCAATCTATTCTTCAGATCTTTCCACATCATCCCCCGCCAACCAAGCCAACGAACGCCATGAGCCCTAGGAAACATCTGTGCCCCCTCCGAGGCCAAAAACCTGGCTGCCCAGTACACATAAGAGTGGCCAACCACCCTGATTGCCAAATCATCTTCTACCCAACCTGAAGAGAAGGAAAGGGGTAAAAAATCGGTTAATAAGAATCTAAAACAGAGTTTATTAAACGCATTAACCTGAAGGATCTGCCAAAAGAAAAAATAGGGTTTTCGTGTCTTGCAGAAGACACGGCCTAGCCGATCTGCACAAGCTTCCAGCCAATTGAAGCAGAACATAAACTCACAACGGGAAAAGTCAAAATAATATAAGGAAAATAAACGGGGGGGGGGGGGTATAAAATGGGAAAAAACATGTAAGAACTCAGCTGGAGGTGAAAGCGTAAAAACCTGCTGAGGGACTTTGATTTGAACTGATCAGCCGAATTGTAGATTAGAATTCAGTCCATCAAGTCAGGCAAAAAATCGCAAAAGAACTCCAGACCCTCGCTGCCAGCAGCGGCGATTAGCTAATCCCTGAGTAGGATAAATAGGGGAGACAAATAGACACACTACACAAGGACGTACTGAACTTCACGACATGAACTTATACAACTACAATTAAACAGAACCGTTAGTCAAACAAACAAATCATGTAACGGGGCGAAAATATCGTCTGTAACTCGACGACTTCCATTGCCCCACGGCCTGGATTTCCACCACGGAAAGCACTGCCGACGCAGCCGACGTCGCAGCCCCGATGCGGAAGGAATGCGTCCCGAAAGCAGCGGGTGGAAGGCCCAAGCTCGCCAGACAGCGACTCGACGTCCAATGAAACTGATATTTCGTCAAAGGTAAACCGTCATAATGCAGCAGCCACGACCCCTGCCCACCGGGCCGAACTGCTGCATATTTCGATGCCAACCTCACCGGGCAAATGCTCTCCTCCAGCAACGGGACCAAGGTGACCCATCACCCTCCACCTACCTGGTCCGTCTTAGAGTGACGCCATCTGCACAGCAAGGACCTCTCACCCACCACCACGTCAACCAGAAGCATGCGCGAGTCAGCCCGCTTGGATGGCGCTACCAGCTCCGAAACCCGAAAGGCTCCGTGGTAAGCCATGGAGAACGCCAACCGGAACAAAAAGCTATTAAAAAATTGACGACGCAACCACGCCAATCACCTTGATGACAGCCGTTAGCAAGGCCGCATCGATGGGCCGACGCCTATCAGGCGGCGTTGGCGCCATGCGCGCCCCCCCCCCCCTTTCATCGCCTTAACCAGAAGCCCGCTCTTCGTCAGGTCAGGGACACCCTTGGTTTTATTAAAACGAAATCCCTGCCAAGTACCGGGACACCACCGCTCTGGACCTACCCGTGACAAAAAGCCGCCAAATGAAAGAAAGCATCATCCGATGCCCGCTCTTACCTTTCTGGCTACTTCCTCGGACAAACTCTTCCCACTCTCTCCGAGCTTGACCGTGAGCCTTGAGCGTGTTCGGAGCCACTGAGCGCATCCCTAGACTCTCCAGTCCGGTCCGATCACCTGCCAGACATAACCGGGACATTGAAACCCCCGCTCATCGGCCTCGGGTGCCAACAAAAGAAATCTCTCCCACTGACCGCGGGACCACGCGTTGGCAATTCCGTTCTCAAGTCCTGGGACATGCTGTGCGCGGAACCATACGTTATTATGCAAGCATGTCAGCAGCAATCGGCCAAGCACCCTCAGAACCACCAGCGACTTCGCCCTCTGGTTGTTGATCGCATGCACCACGCCCAGATTGTCACATCTAAACAAAATGCTGCGATGAGCCAGACGATCGCCCCAAACCACTAGCACCACCACAATGAGGAAAAGCTCCAGCAGCAAAAGGTCCTTAGTGAAACCTTCGCGCTGCCATTCCTCAGGCCACGAGGCCACGCACCAAGACCCCTCTAGGTAGCAGCCGAACCCAGAGGAACCCGCCGCGTCGGTAAACAGCTGTAACCGATCGCTGTCGACCGTCGGGGCCAGCCAGATACGCACTCCGTTGAAATCCTCCAGGAACGAGGCCCAAACGGCCAAATCCCTCTTAATCTCGGAGGACAAGCGGATGAAATGATGCGGCCTGGCACACCCCGCCGTCGCCCTTTCCAGCTTCCGGCAGAAAACCCCGCCCGTCGGGATCACCCGACAAGCAAAGTTCACCAGGCCCAGCAAGGAATGCGCCTGCCGCAGCGTGAGTTTTCGCGCCGTACGAACTGGCAGATAACCTCGCGTAGCTTCGCAACCTTGGCCTGAGGAAGGCGACACCATCCCGCCACTGTGTCGATTTCAATCCCCCAGAACGACAAACAGGAAACCGGCCCCTCCGATTTATCCTCGGCCACAGGAACGCCAAAGTGAAAAAACAGCGCTCGGACGCTGAACAGCAAGTCGCTGCAGCGCGGCGAATTCGCCGGTCCCACACACAGGAAATCATCGAGGTAATGCGCAACTCCATGACCCCTTGAAGAAGACTCCACGCACCAATGTAAAAATGTGCTAAAACCGCTCAAAAACTAACAGGAAACGGAACATCCCATCGGCAAACATTTGTCAATGAAATACTCTGCTCCTATTCGAAAACCCAGAAAACGGACTGAGTCCGGATGCAACGGGAGCAACCGAAACGCGGATTCCACCTCGATCCTAGCCATCAGGGCACCAGGGCCGTAACTATGAACCAACTCCAGCGCCTCATCAAACGACTGGTACACCACCGAGCAGTGAGCCGCTGGTATCGCGTCATTGACCTACGACCCTGACGGGTAAGAAAGATGCTGAATGAGCCGAAAGGCACCTGGAGTCTTCTTGGGGACTAACCCCACTGGGGAAATGACCAAGTCATTCACTGGGGGCGAGCTAAACGGGCCCTCCATCCTACCCATGCGCACCTCTTTATCCACTTTCTCGCGCAAAATGGACGGCGAGGCGCGGGCGAACTGCAAAGTCCTGAAAGCCCTAACATAGACTTCACCCGCAACAGGCAGGCGAAAGCCAAACTTAAAACCTTGAAACAAAAACTGAGCGTCCGTAATATTCGGATACAAATCCAACCATTTGGACATGGCGTCCAGATTAATTGGCGTTGGGGCCCTGCGGAGCGATCCGGCTCGCGCCGGGTCTTGCGTAGCTTCGCTTTCCCATCGCGCCTTGCCGGGTTCCCTTAAAACAGTTGGAGGCCGGGTGGAAGCCGCCGCACTGCAAGCACGAATGTCGAAACCGACACTGTTTGCCGAAGGAACAGGACGTGTTATTAAACGCAAAGCACTTCCCCTTCGCGGCGGCCTGCCCAATTCCACGGATGGCCAACCTACCTTTCTTACCCTGTCCCCCTTCCGCGATACTCGCCTGAGCGGACGACCTCGCGCATAGCCCGTCCGCCGCCGTATTCCGGGGCTCTTTTGCGGTTCGAGAAGCCCGGGTAACCTGGAGCCAGACTTCCACGTCCTCGCAACCAAAGTCAATAATCTGTAAGCAGTCCTGCTTCTCTCGGAACTTCTCATCATACATCCGCCATTAGAGACCTGCCGATGTGCGCTGCATATCGTGTATGAAGTGCAGGTATCGCATGACGTTCATATGCACGTCAGGCCTATCTTCCAGCTAACACGCTGCAAAGACGCAAAACCCGGCAAGCCAGTCGTCGAAAGTTCGAAAAGCCTCAGCTCCGATGCCTTTCTTAGACGTCGCTGCCTTATACTCCATTTTCGCGTCTTTAGTCAGCACGAACATATCCACATAGTTGCCCCTGCAGATCTTCCTACGGCAGTAATCCCGCAACCCCCTCAAAACTGCCGTATAATCACAGTGGACTACCCCAGGCAAATCGCGGCGCTTCTTGGCCCTGCGAGCATCCTCGCTAAGCCGCTTGCGTCTCTTCCGCCTCTCCTGCTGTCCCGCCGCCCTCTTGGCGTACTTTGTCGCACGCTTTTTTGCCCTAGTCGTGCTACTGACGTCGGATGCTTGCGACGACAGGGATGAAGAAGAGGAGGATCTGAGAGAACTGGAGCGCGTGCTGGACCCCGACGCTGGCTGGTCAACCTCACCTGATGCTGACGACTGCTCGGACAGGGCGTCTTCCGGGGTGGAAACTTCGCAATCCTCATCATCGCTAGTGTCCAGCTCCGCCACTCCGCGATCCCCTGAAAATGAAAACAAAGCACGGGCCCCGGAAGCCACTCCCGGGGCATGCCTAGCACTCCGGGGCAAAGACGTCCCCACCTCGCGACCACTCTCCGTCCGTACCGGACGGTGTCCCAAGTGCGCCGCGGCCGCCCCCAGGTCACGGCAAGCAAGCGCTATTCGCTGAGCCGCTGACCCGTGCTGCGAACCGGACGCCCCCGCTTCATTGCGCGCGCCGGAATGCCTTGCTGACCCCGGGGACGCTGCCAAAGGGCCAAATGCCGCCGCCACCGTCGACAGAGCCGATGCCAGCTCACTGGAAGCCGCCTGACTTCCCCAAAATTCGTTGCCGGCCCCAGCAGGAGTCCCCGCCAAAGCCGGCGAACCTCTCCTGACCCGCCGGCCGGCAGTCGCTGACATGGGGCCCGACGACTCAAGCCCCGCCCGTCTCGCTGGTGAGCCGCTGGCCCCCCTGATTAACGTTGGCGGGGTTCCCCACCAGTCATCATGCCTAACCGGCACCTGCCGGCCCTCCCTACTGCTGCTGCACCTGGCACCTGCCCCCCCCCCGCGCTCGCCCTCCCCCCGCAGGCCGGAGCTCCCCCCGCCTGCTGGGAAGGCATCGATGCGGGGCTCCATGCAGGTGTTCATGATCATATGGCGTCCCCCCCCACCGCCGCTCCCTGCCGGACTCCGGCTGTAAGGGAGGCAGCAGGGGAGACACTGACACTGGCGGCGCCGCTGCGCGCACACACGTGCGCGAACGGCGCCACTGGCTGAGTGCGCGGGCGTGCGTGCACCTCGTGCGCGCGTCCCGCCGCTACCCGCCACCGTCCCCTCCGCCTCTGTGCCACCAACAGGGTCCACCGGACGAGGCCCCGCGATAGGCCTCGTCCGACCCGCCGCCGCACTCCGTCCACCCCGGCCCCCTCGCCCGGCATCACTCTGTGGCCCAGGCAAGGGGGACGGGTGGGAAGACGGAATGGGAGCTCCTGGAGGCCGGCCGCCCCGGCGCGCGCGCGCGCCCGCGGATGCCTATACACGGCAATGGCGCCTCACCCTCAAGCAGTGAAGGTGAAGGCCGACGCCTGGCCACCTCCGGACGGCTCCCCCGTGTCCCCTGCCGCCCGCGGCCGGAGGTACAAAAGTATGTAGGAGTGGGAGATGAGAGAGGAGGGTGAAGGGCCCTGATGCTCAGTACTGCTATAAACAGTGAAAATGTGCCCAGTAAAAGTATGAAATTGAACTCTAAACAGCCAGCTAAGCAAAACCAGTGCAAGTGCAAAACAGTCACACTCACCAGAAGGCGATTCAGCAGCAAGAGAGAATACAGTGCAATGCAAAGCTAAAGTAAAACTAGCTAAAAGTCTAGTGATTCTGCAATGCAGCACTCACCAGAGGCAATTCAGCAGCAAGAGAGACCAAGCTGGCCTAGCAGTCCCTATATATACTGAACCCTCCCCTCTCTAACATGTGCTGTACTTTTCCTCACAGTTAGGTCCACCCCTCACAGGAGGTTTAACTCTCTCTATTCCTATGCAGTCATTTCGCTCTCCGAACGGATAAAACTGGTGGTCACTGATCAGCAAAACTCTGCTCTGTACTCCTCCTATATTAATATACAGCTGCTCCCCAGTCCCCACAATTAAGCAATAAGCACAAATATTATTAATAAACGGAGAGGACGCCAGCCACGTCCTCTCCCTAAAATTTCCAATGCACGAGTGAAAATGGCGGCGACGCGCGGCTGCTTATATAGAATCCGAATCTCGCGAGAATCCGACAGCGGGATGATGACGTTCGGGCGTGCTCGGGTTAACCGAGCCATACGGGAGAATCCGAGTATGGCTCGGACCCGTGTAAAAAGGGTGAAGTTCGGGGGGGTTCGGTTTCCGAGAAACTGAACCCGCTCATCACTAGTGTGAATACCACTAAAAACTGCATTGGTGCTTCCATAACACTCTGTGTACGCACAGAGGCGCAGTTGCAATTGAGATGCACAGTATCAGAAATGCACTGGAAAAGTGCTGGCCATTCCTGGGTGATGACTGGGAGGGGACTATGCAGGTAAATGGTCTGTCTAAAGGGAGTATTATGGGAGTGTTTCAGGTATGTCATTGAAGTGGTTGCATACACAGAAGCCTAATCACTCACGTTGGAGGCCATACAGTACTCAGGGGGTCATTCCGACCTGATCGCACGCTGCCGTTTTTCGCAGTGATCAGGTCACTACTGCGCATGCGTATGCACTGCAACGCGCAGGCGCATCATACGGGTACAAAGCGGATCGTTGCTGTGTGATGGATTGAAGAAAGAATCCATTCGCACAGCCGATCGCAAGAAGATTGACAGGAAGAAGGCATTTCTGGGTGGCAACTGACCGTTTTCTGGGAGTGCCGTGGAAAACGCAGGCGTGTCCAGGCATTTGCAGGGCGGGTGTCTGACATCAATTCCGGGACCAGACAGGCTGAAGTGATCGCAAGGGCTAAGTTCTGAGCTACTCAGAAACTGCACAAACTATTTTTGCACTGCTCGGCTGCACATGCGATCGCACCCTTGCACAGCAAATATACACTCCCCAGTGGGCGGTGCCTATGCGTTCGCATGGCTGCAAAAAGTAGCTAGCGAGTGAACAACTCGGAATGACCCCCTCAGATGGAACATCTACACCTGCCATAGAGCTGATGCAAGATTCAGCATCTATAAGACACTCACAGTGAGCATCTCAGTCCTCGAACATTCAGAAGCACGCTTGTACACCAGGGGAAGGGCTGATACTTGCATTAGCATAAAGTCACAGACACGACAACTGCAAAAGGCGCTAAAGCGGTTGCTGCAGTGTGCGACTCCTAATCAGGCCCTCAGTTACTGTGAAAAGCACTGTTAACTATTTAATTACTAGTAGACAATATTCAATTTTAATTTATCCAAAGGCGAAATGCCCTCTTGCCTGCAAAAAATGAATATCCAAGCACATTTAAGTATTGCTGTTCTATTATCAGCAATCTCAAGGGGATCCGGTCTCTAGGTTGACAGTAACTGGGTCGACACTATCTAGGTCGACCACCATTGGTCGACAGTAACTAAGTCGACAGGGTCTCTAGGTCGACATGAGTTTTTCACAATGTTTTTCTTTTTTTGAACCTCTTCATACTTAACGATTCAAGCGGACTACGAATAGGAATAATAACCTATGCCGAGCGCAGCAAGGCACCTTGCCTGAAGCATGGTGAGCCATGCAAGTGGACACGGTGTACTAATTGAGGTTTGCGGTCACTCTACGAAGGAAACGAAACCAAAAAAAATAAAAAACTCATGTTGACCTTTTGATCTGTCGACCTATAACATGTCGACCTAGAGACCCTATCGACCTAGCATCCCTGTGACCTAGTTACTGTCCACCAACAGTGGTCGACACAGACACTGTCAACCTAGTTACTATCTACCTTCTATACCACACCCATCTCAATATGGCCAATTTGGGGAAATAGTAAGTTTGGGAATCAGGCTGGTATTATTGTGGTGACTAAGTTTGTCTCAGCTGACTCCATGATATATGTCTGCTTTTGATAGGCAATAGAAATAAGAAAATAAATTCTGTTGCAATCAAGGCTGAAATGTTGGCTTAGCATATGTTAGGAATAATGCTCTATATAGTGCTATGTATATAAAATCAGATTTTATTTTTAAATTTGAATTTCATTGCATTGAGTCAATGATATTTACCCTCTGGCACTTGTATTCTTTAGAATTCTACAAGGACATAAACTCTGTTCCTTAAACTTCCTCCTGAGTTAATTGTGAATGTCAAATTAACGAACCAAGCAAACAATAGATTTGAAACCACTCAAGAGCCTGTAAAATACAAGTTATTAAATTATTGCCTTTGACAACAATCAGATAATTGAATGCCACTGTTCCCCTGCTAAGTGCAGATCCATAAATTATTATGAAATGCAGACCTTCTTTTTGCACATTTCAAGAAACAGATTTAAAAGCATATTGGTGTTTGTGCTCAGGAAGGAATAATGATGCATTATCATGAAGGCAAAGGAGTTAGAAGCAACACGTAAATACAGAGCCGTTGGACCATCTGCTTTGCTCTCTTCAACAAGCTAAGATGATATAGGGAGACGCTTACCATTCTGGCCATCTGCCCTTGCATTATCAATTACAGTTAAATTATGCTGCATGTTACAAGCTTGGCAGATATGGATTGTAGATTATAGCACCTTAAAAATATCAAAGAAAATACATATGTTACGAAGCAGCTGTTTATTTACGCAGTTGCTGACATTTTTCCTCACTTGCCTTTTTGAAGCTTCCTAGAGACATCACTTTGGTGTGAACGTGAAGAAAATTAGGTGCAACAGCCTAGCACCGCATGTCTAATATTTAAGATCTTTCTTTCAGTCTTCGCTCAGGATAAGTAGGAACACAGAAAACTGAACAGATTTTAAATTATAAAAAAAATGAGTTGTGAACACATCTGGCTTCTGCCATTCCAGAACATTTTGTTTATACCACATGTGTGAACAGTGGGGTGAGGAAGACTGTCACTGTATAGTTTTGTCAGCAGCGTTATGAATAGAAATTCAGCATGAACGATAAGTTGAAGTGTTTTGAAATCTTAGGGAGTGAAGCGCTTGGGATCTTAGGTTGCCCAAATAGTGATTTTTCCAGTTTATTACTACATCCCACAGGAATGTGACTCAGTAGCAACAAGGGACTCATTTTATTGTACGAGTTTTCATTTTCCAACCTGTTTGATGGACGAATGCCAGCTGTGCCTAGTGGAATTTGGTTTTTGGCTAATGGCATTTGGCTATCAAGAGAGAAATGAACACTTTAGAATTGTTTGTTTTTTCTTGGTTGGGGGTGATATCTAAACAAGCATAACATGCTACCATATTAAGATGGATATTTAAAGCACTTGTGTCACTGATATAAAAAGGGAAGGTTGGGTCTATTCAATGACATTAATGTGAGTACCTGTAAACCAGAGAAGGGGAACCTTCGGCCCTCCTGCTGTTGTTGAACTACACATCCCAGCATGCCCTTCAACAGTTTTAGCATGGCCAAATAGCAAAACTGTAGCAAGGCATGCTGGTATGTGGAGTTCAACAACAGCTGGAGGGACAAAGGTTCCCCACCCCTGCTGTAAACCATTGCATGATAATAACTAACTCAGATGGGTAACGTCTGTAAAATCTGCACATAAGGTTGTTTGTACATAGAGCCCAAGAGACTCAAATTTGGAGCAGTGTGGCACCATATACAATAGCTTGCTGTTAAATATAATACAGCTCAGTGTAGAAATGAAGCAGCACATGAAGGAGGGGGACAGTGAACTACAACACATGCCAGTGATTAATTTCATAATATGTGTGATCACTCTCATCCTGCCCTGGCACCAGCACGTCGTCAGCTGACAGCTGCACAAAGCCACCAAGAGGGGTTAAGTAGGAGGAAAGTAATGAAATGCCACAATCTGTTTTACACATTTTCCTAAATACGTTGCCCCCACAGTACTTAATACACAGGGCCATAACTAGAGGTTGGCCACGATGGTAGTATTTGCCAGCGGTGATGGTCAAGAAGGGGCACCACATAGTGTATGTTGACTACCCCCATGGGCCAGTAAGATACCCAGATGACCCATTCCAATTAGAGATGAGCGGGTTCGGTTCGTCGAGATCCAAACCCCCCCAAACTTCACGTGGTTTACACGGGTCCGAGGCAGCCTCGGTTCTTCCCGCCTTGCACGCAAAACCCGAACGGGGGAAAATGTCATAATCCCGCTGTCGGATTCTCGCGAGATTCGGATTCCATATAAAGAGCCGCGCGACGCCGCCATTTTTACTTGTGCATTGTCGAGATAGCGAGAGGACGTGGCTACGTTCTCTGCCTGAATAGCCAAATATCAGCTAAATATCAGCTAAATATCAGCTCAATATCTGTGCTCAGTATCAGTGCTGTAGTGACCAGTATATAGTAGTACAGTACAGTAGACCATTGCTGTATTTTGCTGCTCCGTGTCAGTTCTATTATCCTGAACAGTGCTCAGTATCTGTGCTCATTATCATTGTTGCATTGTGGTAACCACTGACCAGTATATAGTAGTACAGTACAGTAGTCCAGTGCTGTTCTCACTACCCAGTGTCAGTTCTATTATCCTGAACAGTGCTCAGTATCTGTGCTTATTATTATCATTGCTGCATTGTGGTGACCACTGACCAGTATATAGTAGTACAGTAGTCCAGTGCTGTTCTCGCTGCCCAGTGTCAGTTAAATTATCCTGAACAGTGCTCAGTATCTGTGCTCATTATTATCATTGCTGCATTGTGGTGACCACTGACCAGTATATGGTAGTACAGTACAGTAGTCCATTGCTGTATTTTGCTGCTCCGTGTCAGTTCTATTATCCTGAACAGTGCTCAATATCTGTGCTCATTATTATCATTGCTGCATTGTGGTGACCAGTATATGGTAGTGCAGTATAGTAGTCCAGTGCTGTTCTCACTGCCCAGTGTCAGTTCTATTATCCTGAACAGTGCTCAGTATCTGTGCCCATTATTATCATTGCTGGATTGTGGTGACCACTGACCAGTATACAGTAGTACAGTACAGTAATCCAGTGCTGTTCTCGCTGCCCAGTGTCAGTTCAATTATCCTGAACAGTGCTCAATATCTGTGCTCAGTATCAGTGCTGCATTGTGGTGACTAAAAGTCCAGTGTCTTGTGCTGCATCTTGCTGCTGTAGGGTGCTGTGGTAGTATCCTGTCACTGTGCATAGGTCATCATCATTCCAGTCACAGTGGTATCTGGTATCTATCTAGTGGTATCAAATTCCAGACATTACTGCCGTCTAATTCCAGATTTTTAACTGGCATATAATTCCACACATTAAAAAATGGAGAACAAAAATGTGGAGGGTAAAATAGGGAAAGATCAAGATCCACTTCCACCTAGTGCTGAAGCTGCTGTCACTAGTCATGGCAGAGACGATGAAATGCCATCAATGTCATCTGCCAAGGCCGATGCCCAATGTCATAGTAGAGAGCATGTCAAATACAAAAAACAAAAGTTCAGTAAAATTACCCAAAAATCTAAATTAAAAATGTCTGAGGAGAAGCGTAAACTTGCCAATATGCCATTTACAACACGAAGTGGCAAGGAACGGCTAAGGCCCTGGCCTATGTTCATGGCTAGTGGTTCAGCTTTACATGGGGATGGAAGCACTCATCTTCCTGCTAGAAAAATGAAAAGAGTTAAGCTGGCAAAAGCACAGCAAAGAACTGTGCGTTCTTCTAAATCACAAATTCCCAAGGAGAGTCCAATTGTGTCGGTTGCAATGCCTGACCTTCCCAACACTGGACGGGAAGAGGAGGCTCCTTCCACCATTTGCACATCCCCTGCAAGTGCTGGAAGGAGCACCCACAGTCCAGTTCCTGATAGTCAAATTGAAGATGTCACTGTTGAAGTACACCAGGATGAGGATATGGGTGTTGCTGGCGCTAAGGAGGAAATTGACAAGGAGGATTCTGATGGTGAGGTGGTTTGTTTAATCAGGCACCCGGGGAGACACCGGTTGTCCGTGGAATGAATAAGGCCATTGACATGCCTGGTCAAAATACAAAAAAAATCACCTCTTTGGTGTGGAATTATTTCAACAGAAATGCAGACAACATTTGTCAAGCCGTGTGTTGCCTTTGTCAAGCTGCAATAAGAAGGGTAAGGACGTTAACCACCTCGAAACATCCTCCCTAATACATCACCTGGAGCGCATTCACCAGAAGTCATTGACAAGTTCAAAAACTTTGGGTGACAGCGGAAGCAGTCCACTGACAACTAAATCCCTTCCTCTTGTAACTAAGCTCCTGCAAACCACACCACCAACTCCCTCAGTGTCAATTTCCTCCTTAGACAGGAACGCCAATAGTCCTGCAGGCCATGTCACTGGCAAGTCTGACGAGTCCTCTCCTGCCTGGAATTCCTCTGATGCATCCTTGAGTGTAAAGCCTACTGCTGCTGGCGCTGCTGTTGTTGCTGCTGGGAGTCGATCGTCATCCCAGAGGGGAAGTCGGAAGACCACTTGTACTACTTCCAGTAAGCAATTGACTGTCCAACAGTCCTTTGCGAGGAAGATGAAATATCACAGCAGTCATCCTGCTGCAAAGCGGATAACTCAGGCCTTGGCAGCCTGGGCGGTGTTAAACGTGTTTCCGGTATCCACCGTTAATTCAGAGGAAACTAGAGATTTGCTTGAGGTACTGTGTCCCCGGTACCAAATACCATCTAGGTTCCATTTCTCTAGGCAGGCGATACTGAAAATATACACAGACCTCAGAAAAAGAGTCACCAGTGTCCTAAAAAATGCAGTTGAACCCAATGTCCACTTAATCACGGACATGTGGACAAGTGGAGCAGGGCAGACTAAGGACTATATGACTGTGACAGCCCACTGGGTAGATGTATTGCCTCCCGCAGCAAGAACAGCAGCGGCGGCACCAGTAGCAGCATCTCGCAAACGCCAACTCGTTCCTAGGCAGGCTACGCTTTGTATCACCGCTTTCCAGAAGAGGCACACAGCTGACAACTTCTTACGGAAACTGAGGAACATCATCGCAGAATGGCTTACCCCAATTGGACTCTCCTGGGGATTTGTGGCATCGGACAACGCCAGCAATATTGTGCGTGCATTACATCTGGGCAAATTCCAGCACGTCCCATGTTTTGCACATTCATTGAATTTGGTGATGCAGAATTAGTTAAAAAACGACAGGGGCGTGCAAGAGATGCTGTCGGTGGCCCGAAGAATTGCGGGCCACTTTCGGCATTCAGCCACCACGTGCCAAAGACTGGAGCACCAGCAAACACTCCTGAACCTGCCCCGCCATCTTCTGAAGCAAGAGGTGGTAACGAGGTGGAATTCAACCCTCTATATGCTTCAGAGGATGGAGGAGCAGCAAAAGGCCATTCAAGCCTATACAGCTACCTACGATATAGGCAAAGGAGGGGGAATGCACCTGACTCAAGCGCAGTGGAGAATGATTTCATTGTTGTGCAAGGTTCTGCAACCCTTTGAACTTGCCACACGTAAAGTCATTTAAGACACTGCCAGCCTGAGTCAGGTCATTCCCCTCATCAGGCTTTTTCAGAAGAAGCTGGAGAGATTGAAGGAGGAGCTAACACAGAGCGATTCCGCTAGGCATGTGGGACTTGTGGATGGAGCCCTTAATTTGCTTAACCAGGATTCACGGGTGGTCAATCTGTTGAAATCAGAGCACTACATTTTGGCCACCGTGCTCGATCCTAGATTTAAAACCTACGTTGTATCTCTCTTCCCGGCAGACACAAGTCTGCAGAGGTTCAAAGACCTGCTGGTGAGAAAATTGTCAAGTCTAGCGGAACGTGACCCGTCAACAGCTCCTCCTTCACATTCTCCTGCAACTGGGGCTGTGAGGAAAAGGCTAAGAAGTCCGAGCCCACCCGCTGGCGGTGATGCAGGGCAGTCTGGAGCGAGTGCTGACATCTGGTCTGGACTGAAGGACCTGCCAACGATTACTGAGATGTCGTCTACTGTCACTGCATATGATTCTCTCACCATTGAAAGAATGGTGGAGGATTATATGAGTGACCGCATCCAAGTAGGCACGTCAGACAGTCCGTAAGTATACTGGCAAGAAAAAGAGGCAATTTGGAGGCCCTTGCACAAACTGGCTTTATTTTACCTAAGTTTTCCCCCTCCAGTGTGTACTCCGAAAGAGTGTTTAGTGCAGCCGCTCACCTTGTCAGCAATCGGCGTACGAGGTTACTTCCAGAAAATGTGGAGAAGATGATGTTCATCAAAATGAATTGTAATCAATTCCTCCGTAGAGACATTCACCAGCAATTGCCTTCAGAAAGTACACAGGGACCTGTGATGGTGGATTCCAGTGGGGACGAATTAATAATCTGTGAGGAGGGGGATGTACATTGTGAAAGGGGTGAGGAATCGGACGATGATGAGGAGGTAGACATCTTGCCTCTGTAGAGCCAGTTTGTGCAAGGAGAGATTGATTGCTTCTTTTTTGGTGGGGGCCCAAACCAACCAGTCATTTCAGCCACAGTCGTGTGGCAGACCCTGTCACTGAAATTATGGGTTTGTTAAAGTGTGCATGTCCTGTTTATACAACATAAGGGTGGGTGGGAGGGCCCAACGACAATTCCATCTTGCACCTCTTTTTTTCTTTAATTTATCTTTGCATCATGTGCTGTTTGGGGACTATTTTTAAAATCTGCCATCCTGTCTGACACTGCAGTGCCACTCCTAGATGGGCCAGGTGTTTGTGTCGGCCACTTGGGTCGCTTAGCTTAGCCACACAGCAACCTCATTGCACCTCTTTTTCTCTTTGCATCATGTGCTGTTTGGGGACTATTTTTTAAATCTGCCATCCTGTCTGACACTGCAGTGACACTCCTAGATGGGCCAGGTGTTTGTGTCGGCCACTTGGGTTGCTTAGCTTAACCATCCAGCGACCTTGGTGCACCTCTTTTTTTCTTTGCATCATGTGCTGTTTGGGGACTATTTTTTAAATCTGCCATCCTGTCTGACACTGCAGTGTCACTCCTAGATGGGCCAGGTGTTTGTGTCGGCCACTTGGGTCGCTTAGCTTAGCCACACAGCTACCTCATTGCACCTCTTTTTTTCTTTGCATCATGTGCTGTTTGGGGACTATTTTTTAAATCTGCCATCCTGTCTGACACTGCAGTGACACTCCTAGATGGGCCAGTTGTTTGTGTCGGTCACTTGGGTCGCTTAGCTTAACCATCCAGCGACCTTGGTGCACCTCTTTTTTTCTTTGCATCATGTGCTGTTTGGGGACTATTTTTTGAAGTGCCATCCTGTCTGACACTGCATTGCCACTCCTAAAGGGGCCAGGTGCTTATGTCGGCCACTTGGGACGCTTAGCTTAGTCATTCAGCGACCTCGGTGCAAATTTTAGGACTAAAAATAATATTGTGAGGTGTGATGTGTTCAGAATAGACTGGAAATGAATGGAAATTATGGTTATTGAGGTTAATATGAGGTTATTGAGGTTAATTGAGGTTAATATGGGATCAAAATGACCCCCAAATTCTATGATTTATGCTGTTTTTGAGGGTTTTTTGTAAAAAAACACCTGAATCCAAAACACACCCGAATCCGACAGAAAATTTTCAGGGAGGTTTTGCCAAAACGCGTCCGAATCCAAAACACGGCCGCGAAACCGCATCCAAAACCAAAACACAAAACCCGAAAAATGTCCAGTGCACATCACTATTTATAATATGAACAGCTTAACACAGAATACAGGTTGAACCCAATGGGCATTTTGCCTCTTTTCAACCCCACTAACTATGGTTTGTTGCTGTTCTTCCATTTGCTGGAGCATATAAGAGGTGGAATTCCAAATGGTTACTACTTTTTGCTTCAATTGGTGGCAGGGCAAATTGAAGACCAAAAAAGAATAATTGTTTTGTAATAAGTTATATAATTATAATTAAAAATCAGATAGAATGGATATAAAACATGGAACGTGTTCAAATTCTCTAAATTGTAATTAGAAATGTGCACAAGACCATTTTTGCTTTTCTTAGATTTGGATTTGACTCTTATTCATTGTCCGGCTTTGGACTTGGATTTAACAAACTGTGTTTTTCTCCTGCAGCACTCGGCTCTTGTCACAGATGAACATCCGGTACTAGTCACACAGCCCAGTGTCTGGTGGGCAGTTACCAGCCAGCATCTCCAGGAATGCTGCTGGCTGCCCCAGAGTGATGGAGCAGAGATCCCTGTTAAGCCATGCCCCTTTTATTAAGCCACACACACTTTTTGGATGGCCGCCATCTGGCGTGGGGAGAATTAATGCAGAGCATGCACCAGGTGTCACCATGCTCAGTGATGCTTCTGCACAGAGGAGCACTGCACAGATCACAGTGATCTGTGCAGGCTTCTGGAAAGTGTAATGTGGTCAAAGCTTGTTTACAAACATGTTTCTTAGTAAATTTCTGTGTTGTATTCTTTTTTATTGACAGTAGACTCAGATGCGGTTGCAATGCTGCTATTGTAAGCAAATCAGCTTATATGTTCTTACTGCACATGTGTCTGAGCTGCAGTGCGCATGGGCAGCGAGTGAATTGCGATTGCACCAAGGAATTAGTCAAAAAGTGAGTCGCAGGAAGACAGCAATTGTGGGTGGGCACGGGCAATTCATACAGTGTTTTCTGGGCATGCGTAAATTTGAGATGTGCACCGGACATTTTTCGGGTTTTGTGTTTTGGTTTTGGATTCGGTTCCGTGGCCATGTTTTGGATTCGGAAGCGTTTTGGCAAAACCTCCCTAAAATGTTTTGGTCGGATTCGGGTGTGTTTTGGGTTCGGGTGTTTTTTTTTCAAAAAACTATCAAAAATAGCTTAAATCATAGAATTTGGGGGTAATTTTGATCCTGTAGTATTATTAACCTCAATAACCACAATTTCCACTCATTTCCAGTCTATTCTGAACACCTCACACCTCACAACACTATTTTTAGTCCTAAAATTTGCACCGAGGTTGCTGGATGACTAAGCTAAGCGACCCAAGAGGGCGGCACAAACACCTGGCCCATCTAGGAGTGGCACTGCAGTGTAAGACAGGATGGCACTTAAAAAAATAGTCCCCAAACAGCACATGATGCAAAGAAAAGAGAAAAAGAGGTACACTGTGGTCGCTGGACGGCTAAGCTAAGTGACACAAACACCTCAATATCATAGGAATTATTCATTCTAATCAATGGTATTATTGGTCCAAATCACTGGAAGAAAATGACAAAATCACAGGATTTATTCATTCTAATCAATGGTATTATTGGTCCAAATCACTGGAAGAAAATGACAAAATCACTGGATTTATTCGTTCTAATCAATGGTATTATTGGTCCAAATCACTGGAAGAAAATGACAAAATCACTGGATTTATTCATTCTAATCAATGGAATTATTGGTCCAAATCACTGGAAGAAAATGACAAAATCACTGGAATTATTCATTCTAATCAATGGTATTATTGGTCCAAATCACTGGAAGAAAATGACAAAATCACAGGAATTATTCATTCTAATCAATAATATTATTGGTCCAAATCACTGGAAGAAAATGACAAAATCACTGGAATTATTCGTTCTAATCAATGGTATTATTGGTCCAAATCACTGGAAGAAAATGACAAAATCACTGGAATTATTCGTTCTAATCAATGGTATTATTGATCCAAATCACTGGAAGAAAATGACAAAATCACAGGAATTATTCGTTCTAATCAATGGTATTATTGGTCCAAATCACTGGAAGAAAATGACAAAATCACTGGAATTATTAGTTCTAATCAATGGTATTATTGGTCCAAATCACTGGAAGAAAATGACAAAATCACAGGAATTATTAGTTCTAATCAATGGTATTATTGGTCCAAATCACTGGAAGAAAATGGAATGGATGGATACTTGCAATGACACAGAGCTGCAAGATACAGCAATGGCCTACTGTACAACTATATACTGTTAGTCACCAAAACAATGCACTGTAATACTAGAAGCTATAGAAAAGTATATATATTATTGTATATATCAGTACAGACAGAGCGGTGTAACTGTGACCCATGTGTCCTGACAAGCAGTATAGAAGCTATAGAAAAGTATATATAATATTACTGTATATCAGTACAGAGCGGTGTAACTGTGACCCATGTGTCCTGACAAGCAGTATAGAAGCTATAGAAAAGTGTATATATAATATTACTGTATATCAGTACAGAGCGGTATAACTGTGACACATATGTCCTGACAAGCAGTATAGAAGCTATAGAAAAGTATATATATTATTGTATATATCGGTACAGAGCGGTGTAACTGTGACCCATGTGTCCTGACAAGCAGTATAGAAGCTATAGAAAAGTATATTTATTATTGTATATATCGGTACAGAGCAGTGTAATTGTGACCCATGTTTCCTGACAAGCAGTATAGAAGCTATAGAAAAGTATTTATATTATTGTATATATCAGTACAGAGCAGTGTAACTGTGACTCATGTGTCCTGACAAGCAGTATAGAGGCTATAGAAAAGTATATATATTATTGTATATATCAGTACAGAGCGGTGTATCTGTGACCATGTGTCCTGACAAGCAATATAGAAGCTATAGAAAAGTATATATATTATTGTATATATCAGTACAGAGTGGTGTAACTGTGACCCATGTGTGTCCTGACAAGCAGTATAGAAGCTATATAAAAGTATATATTATATACTGGTGGTCCCCAGTCCCCGCAATGCAGCACACTGATCAGATATTTGCAGCACACTGAGCACAGATATGGAGCGTTTTCAGGCAGAGAACGTAGATATTTTCAACACACTGAGCACAGATTATTTGCAGCACACTGAGCACAAATATTTTCAGCACACTGAGCACAGATTACGGAGCTTTTCAGGGAGAGAACGCTGCCACGTCCTCTCCATTCAATCTCCAAAGCACGAGTGAAAATGGCGGCAACGCGCGGCTCCTTATATAGAATACGAATCTCGAGAGAATCCGACAGCGGGATGATGACGTTCGGCCGCGTTCGGGTTAACCGAGCAAGGCGGGAAGATCCGAGGCTGCCTCGGAACCGTGTAAAATAGGTGAAGTTTCGTTTTTTGAGTTTTGCAGTTCAAATTATGACTTCGCTCCCATGATTGCCTTTAGTAAATCTCAGAGTTAAAAAAAAAAAGCCTATATATATGTAGGAAAATGCAAACTCGGGCAAACATGATTGTTATTAAATGTACCCCTTGGTCTCTGGACTGTAATCCATATACTGTATTGCTATTATGAATTAATTTAATCTCCTTGTCATTCGCTGAATTACATTCAGATCAGTTGGCCCTTGAATAGAGATTTGGATTGTAATTTGGCTCTGATTCGTCGCACGGCTTTGGATTTACAAAACCACCATAACTGGTTTTGGATTTGGATTTTTTTGAGAAAAGTAAAAAGATAAAATCACTTAATTTTGGCCCATTAATTTCCAGTAATTTTCCTTCAATTTTGACCACCTCACAGCTTACAATATTGTTTTAACCATTATTGGGCAAAGGTTGCAGCGACCTGGGCCAGTATTTACTAAAAATCTGAGTTTGGCCGATTTGTGTTTTTTTTCTAAGTCCCAATCTGGGAATTTTCTAAGCACCAATCTCGGCAGTGTCTGGTCTATTCATAATTAGAGATGAGCGCCTGAAATTTTTCGGGTTTTGTGTTTTGGTTTTGGGTTCGGTTCCGCGGCCGTGTTTTGGGTTCGAACGCGTTTTGGCAAAACCTCACCGAATTATTTTTGTCGGATTCGGGTGTGTTTTGGATTCGGGTGTTTTTTTCAAAAAACCCTAAAAAACAGCTTAAATCATAGAATTTGGGGGTAATTTTGATCCCAAAGTATTATTAACCTCAAAAAACATAATTTACACTCATTTTCAGCCTATTCTGAACACATCACACCTCACAATATTATTTTTAGTCCTAAAATTTGCACCGAGGTCGCTGTGTGAGTAAGATAAGCGACCCTAGTGGCCGACACAAACACCGGGCCCATCTAGGAGTGGCACTGCAGTGTCACGCAGGATGTCCCTTCCAAAAAACCCTCCCCAAACAGCACATGACGCAAAGAAAAAAAGAGGCGCAATGAGGTAGCTGTGTGAGTAAGATTAGCGACCCTAGTGGCCGACACAAACACCGGGCCCATCTAGGAGTGGCACTGCAGTGTCACGCAGGATGGCCCTTCCAAAAAACCCTCCCCAAACAGCACATGACGCAAAGAAAAAAAGAGGCGCAATGAGGTAGCTGTGTGAGTAAGATTAGCGACCCTAGTGGCCGACACAAACACCGGGCCCATCTAGGAGTGGCACTGCAGTGTCACGCAGGATGGCCCTTCCAAAAAACCCTCCCCAAACAGCACATGACGCAAAGAAAAAAAGAGGCGCAATGAGGTAGCTGACTGTGTGAGTAAGATTAGCGACCCTAGTGGCCGACACAAACACCGGGCACATCTAGGAGTGGCACTGCAGTGTCACGCAGGATGTCCCTTCCAAAAAACCCTCCCCAAACAGCACATGACGCAAAGAAAAAAAGAGGCGCAATGAGGTAGCTGTGTGAGTAAGATTAGCGACCCTAGTGGCCGACACAAACACCGGGCCCATCTAGGAGTGGCACTGCAGTGTCACGCAGGATGTCCCTTCCAAAAAACCCTCCCCAATCAGCACATGATGCAAAGAAAAAGAAAAGAAAAAAGAGGTGCAAGATGGAATTATCCTTGGGCCCTCCCACCCACCCTTATGTTGTATAAACAAAACAGGACATGCACACTTTAACCAACCCATCATTTCAGTGACAGGGTCTGCCACACGACTGTGACTGATATGACGGGTTGGTTTGGACCCCCCCCAAAAAAGAAGCAATTAATCTCTCCTTGCACAAACTGGCTCTACAGAGGCAAGATGTCCACCTCATCTTCACCCTCCGATATATCACCGTGTACATCCCCCTCCTCACAGATTATCAATTCGTCCCCACTGGAATCCACCATCTCAGCTCCCTGTGTACTTTGTGGAGGCAATTGCTGCTGGTCAATGTCTCCGCGGAGGAATTGATTATAATTCATTTTAATGAACATCATCTTCTCCACATTTTCTGGATGTAACCTCGTACGCCGATTGCTGACAAGGTGAGCGGCGGCACTAAACACTCTTTCGGAGTACACACTTGTGGGAGGGCAACTTAGGTAGAATAAAGCCAGTTTGTGCAAGGGCCTCCAAATTGCCTCTTTTTCCTGCCAGTATAAGTACGGACTGTGTGACGTGCCTACTTGGATGCGGTCACTCATATAATCCTCCACCATTCTATCAATGTTGAGAGAATCATATGCAGTGACAGTAGACGACATGTCCGTAATCGTTGTCAGGTCCTTCAGTCCGGACCAGATGTCAGCATCAGCAGTCGCTCCAGACTGCCCTGCATCACCGCCAGCGGGTGGGCTCGGAATTCTGAGCCTTTTCCTCGCACCCCCAGTTGCGGGAGAATGTGAAGTAGGAGATGTTGACAGGTCGCGTTCCGCTTGACTTGACAATTTTGTCACCAGCAGGTCTTTCAACCCCAGCAGACCTGTGTCTGCCGGAAAGAGAGATCCAAGGTAGGCTTTAAATCTAGGATCGAGCACGGTGGCCAAAATGTAGTGCTCTGATTTCAACAGATTGACCACCCGTGAATCCTTGTTAAGCGAATTAAGGGCTGCATCCACAAGTCCCACATGCCTAGCGGAATCGCTCCGTGTTAGCTCCTTCTTCAATGCCTCCAGCTTCTTCTGCAAAAGCCTGATGAGGGGAATGACCTGACTCAGGCTGGCAGTGTCTGAACTGACTTCACGTGTGGCAAGTTCAAAGGGCATCAGAACCTTGCACAACGTTGAAATCATTCTCCACTGCACTTGAGACAGGTGCATTCCATCTCCTATATCGTGCTCAATTGTATAGGCTTGAATGGCCTTTTGCTGCTCCTCCAACCTCTGAAGCATATAGAGGGTTGAATTCCACCTCGTTACCACTTCTTGCTTCAGATGATGGCAGGGCAGGTTCAGTAGTTTTTGGTGGTGCTCCAGTCTTCTGTACGTGGTGCCTGTACGCCGAAAGTGTCCCGCAATTTTTCTGGCCACCGACAGCATCTCTTGCACGCCCCTGTCGTTTTTTAAAAAATTCTGCACCACCAAATTCAAGGTATGTGCAAAACATGGGACGTGCTGGAATTTGCCCATATTTAATGCACACACAATATTGCTGGCGTTGTCCGATGCCACAAATCCACAGGAGAGTCCAATTGGGGTAAGCCATTCCGCGATGATCTTCCTCAGTTGCCGTAAGAGGTTTTCAGCTGTGTGCGTATTCTGGAAAGCGGTGATACAAAGCGTAGCCTGCCTAGGAAAGAGTTGGCGTTTGCGAGATGCTGCTACTGGTGCCGCCGCTGCTGTTCTTGCGGCGGGAGTCCATACATCTACCCAGTGGGCTGTCACAGTCATATAGTCCTGACCCTGCCCTGCTCCACTTGTCCACATGTCCGTGGTTAAGTGGACATTGGGTACAACTGCATTTTTTAGGACACTGGTGAGTCTTTTTCTGACGTCCGTGTACATTCTCGGTATCGCCTGCCTAGAGAAGTGGAACCTAGATGGTATTTGGTAACGGGGGCACACTGCCTCAATAAATTGTCTAGTTCCCTGTGAACTAACGGCGGATACCGGACGCACGTCTAACACCAACATAGTTGTCAAGGACTCAGTTATCCGCTTTGCAGTAGGATGACTGCTGTGATATTTCATCTTCCTCGCAAAGGACTGTTGAACAGTCAATTGCTTACTGGAAGTAGTACAAGTGGGCTTACGACTTCCCCTCTGGGATGACCATCGACTCCCAGCGGCAACAACAGCAGCGCCAGCAGCAGTAGGCGTTACACGCAAGGATGCATCGGAGGAATCCCAGGCAGGAAAGGACTCGTCAGACTTGCCAGTGACATGGCCTGCAGGACTATTGGCATTCCTGGGGAAGGAGGAAATTGACACTGAGGGAGTTGGTGGGGTGGTTTGCGTGAGCTTGGTTACAAGAGGAAGGGATTTACTGGTCAGTGGACTGCTTCCGCTGTCACCCAAAGTTTTTGAACTTGTCACTGACTTATTATGAATGCGCTGCAGGTGACGTATAAGGGAGGATGTTCCGAGGTGGTTAACGTCCTTACCCCTACTTATTACAGCTTGACAAAGGGAACACACGGCTTGACACCTGTTGTCCGCATTTCTGGTGAAATACCTCCACACCGAAGAGCTGATTTTTTTGGTATTTTCACCTGGCATGTCAACGGCCATATTCCTCCCACGGACAACAGGTGTCTCCCCGGGTGCCTGACTTAAACAAACCACCTCACCATCAGAATCCTCCTGGTCAATTTCCTCCCCAGCGCCAGCAACACCCATATCCTCCTCATCCTGGTGTACTTCAACACTGACATCTTCAATCTGACTATCAGGAACTGGACTGCGGGTGCTCCTTCCAGCACTTGCAGGGGGCATGCAAATAGTGGAAGGCGCATGCTCTTCACGTCCAGTGTTGGGAAGGTCAGGCATCGCAAACGACACAATTGGACTCTCCTTGTGGATTTGGGATTTCAAAGAACGCACAGTTCTTTGCGGTGCTTTTGCCAGCTTGAGTCTTTTCAGTTTTCTAGCGAGAGGCTGAGTGCTTCCATCCTCATGTGAAGCTGAACCACTAGCCATGAACATAGGCCAGGGCCTCAGCCGTTCCTTGCCACTCCGTGTGGTAAATGGCATATTGGCAAGTTTACGCTTCTCCTCCGACAATTTTATTTTAGGTTTTGGAGTCCTTTTTTTTCTGATATTTGGTGTTTTGGATTTGACATGCTCTGTACTATGACATTGGGCATCGGCCTTGGCAGACGACGTTGCTGGCATTTCATCGTCTCGGCCATGACTAGTGGCAGCAGCTTCAGCACGAGGTGGAAGTGGATCTTGATCTTTCCCTAATTTTGGAACCTCAACTTTTTTGTTCTCCATATTTTATAGGCAGAACTAAAAGGCACCTCAGGTAAACAATGGAGATGGATGGATTGGATAGTTTACTAGTATACAATTATGGACGGACTGCCACGGTTAGGTGGTATAAAAAAACCACGGTTAGGTGGTATATATTATAATAATAATACAATTATGGATGGACGGACTGCCTGCCGACTGCCGACACAGAGGTAGCCACAGCCGTGAACTACCGCACTGTACACTGGTTGATAAAGAGATAGTAGTATACTCGTAACAACTAGTATGACACTATGACGACGGTATAAAGAATGGAAAAAAAACCACGGTTAGGTGGTATATATTATAATAATAATACAATTATGGATGGACGGACTGCCTGCCGACTGCCGACACAGAGGTAGCCACAGCCGTGAACTACCGCACTGTACACTGGTTGATAAAGAGATAGTAGTATACTCGTAACAACTAGTATGACACTATGACGACGGTATAAAGAATGCAAAAAAAACCACGGTTAGGTGGTATATATTATAATAATAATACAATTATGGATGGACGGACTGCCTGCCGACTGCCGACACAGAGGTAGCCACAGCCGTGAACTACCGCACTGTACACTGGTTGATAAAGAGATAGTAGTATACTCGTAACAATTAGGATGACACTATGACGGTATAAAGAATGAAAAAAAAACCACGGTTAGGTGGTAGGTATATAATAATAAATAATACAATTCTGGTCGGACGGACTGCCTGCCGTGTGCCGACACAGAGGTAGCCACAGCCGTGAACTACCGCACTGTACACTGGTTGATAAAGAGATAGTAGTATACTCGTAACAACTAGTATGACACTATGACGACGGTATAAAGAATGGAAAAAAAACCACGGTTAGGTGGTATATATTATAATAATAATACAATTATGGATGGACGGACTGCCTGCCGACTGCCGACACAGAGGTAGCCACAGCCGTGAACTACCGCACTGTACACTGGTTGATAAAGAGATAGTAGTATACTCGTAACAACTAGTATGACACTATGACGACGGTATAAAGAATGCAAAAAAAACCACGGTTAGGTGGTATATATTATAATAATAATACAATTATGGATGGACGGACTGCCTGCCGACTGCCGACACAGAGGTAGCCACAGCCGTGAACTACCGCACTGTACACTGGTTGATAAAGAGATAGTAGTATACTCGTAACAACTAGTATGACACTATGACGACGGTATAAAGAATGGAAAAAAAACCACGGTTAGGTGGTATATATTATAATAATAATACAATTATGGATGGACGGACTGCCTGCCGACTGCCGACGCAGAGGTAGCCACAGCCGTGAACTACCGCACTGTACACTGGTTGATAAAGAGATAGTAGTATACTCGTAACAATTAGGATGACACTATGACGGTATAAAGAATGAAAAAAAAACCACGGTTAGGTGGTAGGTATATAATAATAAATAATACAATTCTGGTCGGACGGACTGCCTGCCGTGTGCCGACACAGAGGTAGCCACAGCCGTGAACTACCGCACTGTACACTGGTTGATAAAGAGATAGTAGTATACTCGTAACAATTAGGATGACACTATGACGGTATAAAGAATGAAAAAAAAACCACGGTTAGGTGGTAGGTATATAATAATAAATAATACAATTCTGGTCGGACGGACTGCCTGCCGTGTGCCGACACAGAGGTAGCCACAGCCGTGAACTACCGCACTGTACACTGGTTGATAAAGAGATAGTAGTATACTCGTAACAATTAGGATGACACTATGACGGTATAAAGAATGAAAAAAAAACCACGGTTAGGTGGTAGGTATATAATAATAAATAATACAATTCTGGTCGGACGGACTGCCTGCCGTGTGCCGACACAGAGGTAGCCACAGCCGTGAACTACCGCACTGTACACTGGTTGATAAAGAGATAGTAGTATACTCGTAACAATTAGGATGACACTATGACGGTATAAAGAATGAAAAAAAAACCACGGTTAGGTGGTAGGTATATAATAATAAATAATACAATTCTGGTCGGACGGACTGCCTGCCGTGTGCCGACACAGAGGTAGCCACAGCCGTGAACTACCGCACTGTACACTGGTTGATAAAGAGATAGTAGTATACTCGTAACAATTAGGATGACACTATGACGGTATAAAGAATGAAAAAAAAACCACGGTTAGGTGGTAGGTATATAATAATAAATAATACAATTCTGGTCGGACGGACTGCCTGCCGTGTGCCGACACAGAGGTAGCCACAGCCGTGAACTACCGCACTGTACACTGGTTGATAAAGAGATAGTAGTATACTCGTAACAATTAGGATGACACTATGACGGTATAAAGAATGAAAAAAAAACCACGGTTAGGTGGTAGGTATATAATAATAAATAATACAATTCTGGTCGGACGGACTGCCTGCCGTGTGCCGACACAGAGGTAGCCACAGCCGTGAACTACCGCACTGTACACTGGTTGATAAAGAGATAGTAGTATACTCGTAACAATTAGGATGACACTATGACGGTATAAAGAATGAAAAAAAAACCACGGTTAGGTGGTAGGTATATAATAATAAATAATACAATTCTGGTCGGATGGACTGCCTGCCGTGTGCCGACACAGAGGTAGCCACAGCCGTGAACTACCGCACTGTACACTGGTTGATAAAGAGATAGTAGTATACTCGTAACAATTAGGATGACACTATGACGGTATAAAGAATGAAAAAAAAACCACGGTTAGGTGGTAGGTATATAATAATAAATAATACAATTCTGGTCGGACGGACTGCCTGCCGTGTGCCGACACAGAGGTAGCCACAGCCGTGAACTACCGCACTGTACACTGGTTGATAAAGAGATAGTAGTATACTCGTAACAATTAGGATGACACTATGACGGTATAAAGAATGAAAAAAAAACCACGGTTAGGTGGTAGGTATATAATAATAAATAATACAATTCTGGTCGGACGGACTGCCTGCCGTGTGCCGACACAGAGGTAGCCACAGCCGTGAACTACCGCACTGTACACTGGTTGATAAAGAGATAGTAGTATACTCGTAACAATTAGGATGACACTATGACGGTATAAAGAATGAAAAAAAAACCACGGTTAGGTGGTAGGTATATAATAATAAATAATACAATTCTGGTCGGACGGACTGCCTGCCGTGTGCCGACACAGAGGTAGCCACAGCCGTGAACTACCGCACTGTACACTGGTTGATAAAGAGATAGTAGTATACTCGTAACAATTAGGATGACACTATGATGGTATAAAGAATGAAAAAAAAACCACGGTTAGGTGGTAGGTATATAATAATAAATAATACAATTCTGGTCGGACGGACTGCCTGCCGTGTGCCGACACAGAGGTAGCCACAGCCGTGAACTACCGCACTGTACACTGGTTGATAAAGAGATAGTAGTATACTCGTAACAATTAGGATGACACTATGACGGTATAAAGAATGAAAAAAAAACCACGGTTAGGTGGTAGGTATATAATAATAAATAATACAATTCTGGTCGGACGGACTGCCTGCCGTGTGCCGACACAGAGGTAGCCACAGCCGTGAACTACCGCACTGTACACTGGTTGATAAAGAGATAGTAGTATACTCGTAACAATTAGGATGACACTATGACGGTATAAAGAATGAAAAAAAAACCACGGTTAGGTGGTAGGTATATAATAATAAATAATACAATTCTGGTCGGACGGACTGCCTGCCGTGTGCCGACACAGAGGTAGCCACAGCCGTGAACTACCGCACTGTACTGTGTCTGCTGCTAATATAGACTGGTTGATATTTAAAGAGATATTAGTAGTATACAACAATACTATACTGGTGGTCAGGCACTGGTCACCACTCCTGCAGCAAAAGTGTGCACTGTTAATTAATATAATTGTACTCCTGGCTCCTGCTAACAACCTGCAGTGCTCCCCAGTCTCCCCCACAATTAATTATAAGCTTTTAATTTATACATTGATGACTGTGCAGCACACTGGGCTGAGCTGAGTGCACACAGACTGAGTCACACTGTGTGACTGACTGTGCTGTGTATCGTTTTTTTTTTCAGGCAGAGAACGGATATAGCAGAGAGAACTGAACGGATATATTATATTAAATAAAAGTTAACTAGCAACTGCACTGGTCACTGACTGTGGTAAACTAACTCTGTCTGCGACTCTGCACAATCTCTCTCTATCTAATCTATCTATCTCTATTCTAATGGAGAGGACGCCAGACACGTCCTCTCCCTATCAATCTCAATGCACGAGTGAAAATGGCGGCGACGCGCGGCTCCTTATATAGAATCCGAGTCTCGCGATAGAATCCGAGCCTCGCGAGAATCCGACAGCGTCATGATGACGTTCGGGCGCGCTCGGGTTAACCGAGCAAGGCGGGAAGATCCGAGTCGCTCGGACCCGTGGAAAAAAAAGTGAAGTTCGTGCGGGTTCGGATTCAAAGAAACCGAACCCGCTCATCTCTATTCATAATGATTTGAATGACAGCCTTCCGAAATACGAATGAATAGACTATTGGTCAAACGCGGCTGTTATTTCATAGAATACGGCCATTCACTATTCATTCGTATTTGGGTGTTAGTTTCTGAGTGCTCAAGTGCGGGTCTGTTTTTTTTCGATTCGTTAAAAAAAAGCAGCAAAAAAATAGACCTGCTTTTTCCAGTCGAGTTTGGATAACCATACATGGATCAGTGAGATCTGTGCATGGTTATCTCTGGGAAAGGGTCTGTTTAGTGTAAAATCAGAAAAAAAAATTGCGTGGGGTCCCCCCTCCTAAGCATAACCAGCCTCGGGCTCTTTGAGCCGGTCCTGGTTGAAAAAATATGGGGGGAAAAATTACAGGGGTTCCCCCATATTTCATGGTCCTTTGAGCCTGGTCCTGGTTCCAAAAATATGGGGGACAAAAAGCGTAGGGGTCCCCCGTATTTTTGAAACCAGCACCGGGCTCCACTAGCCAGGTACATAATGCCACAGCCGGGGGACACTTTTATCCTGGTCCCTGCGGCCCTGGCATTACATACCCAACTAGTCACCCCTGGCCGGGGTACCCTGGAGGAGTGGGAACCCCTTAAATCAAGGGGTCCCCCCCTCCAGCCACCCAAGGGCCAGGGGTGAAGCCCGAGGCTGTCCCCCCATCCAAGGGCGGCGGATGGGGGGCTGATAGCCTTTTTGTTAAAATGTGAATATTGTTTTTTAGTAGCAGTACTACAAGTCCCAGCAAGCCTCCCCCGCAAGCTGGTACTTGGAGAACCACAAGTACCAGCATGCAGTAAAAAACCGGGCCCGCTGGTACCTGTAGTACTACTACTAAAAAAATACCCCAATAAAAACAGGAGACACACACCTTGAAAGTATACGTTTATTCCATACATGCACACCTCCAAACATACATACTTACCTATGTTCACACGAGGGTCGGTCCTCTTCTACATGTAGAATCCATGGGGTACCTGTGGGAACAATTATACTCACATAATCCAGTGTAGATTGGTCCTCTTCTTTTTTTTTTGGTAATCCACGTACTTTGCAAAATAAAAAAACAGACACCCGACCACGCACTGAAAGGGGCCCCATGTTTTCACATGGGACCCCTTTCCCCGACTGCCAGGAACCCCCCCTGACTTCTGTCTAAGAGGGTTCCTTCAGCCAATCAGGGAGCGCCACGTCGTGGCACCCTCCTGATTGGCTGTGTGCTCCTGTAGTGTCTGTCAGGTAGCACACGGCAGTGATACAATGTAGCGCCTATGCGCTCCATTGTAACCAATGGTGGGAACTTTGTGGTCAGCGGCTGACCGAAAGTAACCTCACCGCTGACCACAAAGTTCCCACCATTGGTTACAATGGAGCGCATAGGCGCTACATTGTATCACTGCCGTGTGTCTCCTGTTTTTATTGGGGTATTTTTTTTAGTAGTAGTACTACAGGTACCAGTGGGCCCGGTTTTCCACCGCATGCTGGTACTTGTGGTTCTCCAAGTACCAGCTTGCGGGGGAGGCTTGCTGGGATTTGTAGTACTGCTACTAAAAACAATATTCACAATTTAACAAAAAGGCTATTAGCCCCCCATCCGCCGCCCTTGGATGGGGGGGACAGCCTCGGGCTTCACCCCTGGCCCTTGGGTGACTGGAGGGGGGGACCCCTTGATTTAAGGGGTTCCCACTCCTCCAGGGTACCCCGGCCAGGGGTGACTAGTTGGGTATGTAATGCCAGGGCCACAGGGACCAGGATAAAAGTGTCCACCGGCTGTGGCATTATGTACCTGGCTAGTGGAGCCCGGTGCTGGTTTCAAAAATACGGGGTACCCCTACGCTTTTTGTCCCCCGTATTTTTGGAACCAGGACCAGGCGCAGAGCCCGGTGCTGGTTGATGAAATATGGGGGAACCCCTGTCATTTCCCCCCCCATATTTTTACAAGCAGGACCGGCTCAAAGAGCCCGAGGCTGGTTATGCTTAGGAGGGGGGACCCCACGCAATTTTTTCAAGAATTTTAAAGACTTTAATGAACTTTTTAAGGTACACAATGAAGCCCTGCACGGATCTCACAGATCCGGACGGGTTTCCTTGTGTTTTTTCATGCAGCGTTTTACTCATCACTCCCGTAAAACACTGCCTGATATTACGAATCACATCGACATCGGGAAAAACGATTGTGCAAAACTCGGCAGCTTAGTGAATGACCGTATCAGGATTCAAAAAGTTGCAGTAAAATGCACCCGATACCATTCGAGGACCAAACACGAATATTAGTAAATAAACCCCCTGGTTGGTTACTAAGCGACAGAGAAGCAGCACAAGCACACGGCAGTTTATAGTACATCTTAGAAACATTGCCACACTGCAGTGTGGCAATGTTGTGCAGCCACTTAGTGCAGACTGGATTCTTGGCAGAGCACAGCCTGAACATCAGAGTACTGTATACTAAAGTGTGCAGTGTGCCCCTATATACACTGTCACTATCCTGCACAGTCACTTAGTGAAGTTTGCAGTCTCTAGATTCTGGACACAGCAGAGCCAATACAGCAGAGTATAGTGCAGCATACAGCGTGCCCCTATTTACATTGTCACTATACTTCACAGAAACTTAGTAAAGTCTGGAGGTCTCTGGAGTCTGGACACAGTACAGCCTAAACAGCAGAGTATATCCCAGCATGCAGTGTGCCCTATAGTATACTGTATACGGTTACTATAATGCAGACACTTAGTGAAGTCTGGAGTCTCTGGATTCTGGACACAACACAGCCTAAACAGCAGAGTATAACGCAGCTAACAGCAGCGCGCATTGAGTGAAATGATGGCAAGTCCCGTCCGTGGTGCCATATATGGAATTCAAGTCCCACGAGAATCCGATGTTGGAAAGATGATGTTCAGCCTGGATTCTGGCCGTGGTTCAGGTTACCAATGTTCGGAGCGATTTGGATTCCAAGCAATCTGAACTGCTCATCTTTACCCCTAATTGTGCTTTTTGAATATCTAGAGGCTCACTGAATGCAATGTTTGCAAATTAGTCACTATATCTAATGGGTGGCTTGCAGATATTTGATCTTGCAGAAGACCTTTTCTATGGCTGAACCTCCACTCTGGTAGCCTCTGGTTTAGTACACCTCTATGTGCTGGCAAATGCAGCAAAAAATTCTTGTTGTAACTAAGTATCAACTTCCAGCTTTTCTGTAATTTTTGCTGATTATTTGATTATGACATCTGTAGACTTGATGAGCTTTTTGGTACTTGGATTCCACTATGTGTAGCTTTTACTTTCATGGTGGTAACCAAGCAGGATACAGTTTACTGATTTTAAACCCAGCTTATGTCTGCTTTGTTTTGGTTCACGTGCATAAGCAGTACTTCCATAAGTTCTGAGATGTTTTAGAATTGGTTTTCTCTTTGATCACATTTCAATAGATGTTATGTTCTTTAGGGCAACTGTAGGAGAACAGTTTTTGAGACAAACTGCTTGTGGACACTGCTTCCATCCAAAAATGCTTGTCTAGACCTGCAACCTTTAGCAGACATCTTGCACAGTTTGCTTGTTTACTTACTTTTGCTCTCGAGTATAGGCAATGGTCAATTGATGCTCTATTCCATATTTTCTCAAGAAAAGTTCCACCTTTCTGTTTAGATATTTTCCTCCATTATCAGATCTCAGAGTCTTGAGTCTGTGACCGGTTTGATTTCCTTTAAGTTTTTGTAGTCTGCAAGCTTTTTCACTACTGATAAACAAGAGAAAAGAAAGATAAGACCCTTGTCTGGCGCACTCGTTAGTAGAAACAAGAAAATATGTGAATTATTAAAACATGACTTTTATTCAGATATGTAAAATGGTATTTCCCCTTCAAGAATGTACACCTAATAATGGAGGTCATTCCGAGTTGTTCGCTCGCAAGGCGATTTTAGCAGAGTTGCTCACGCTAAGCCGCCGCCTACTGGGAGTGAATCTTAGCATCTTAAAATTGCGAACGATGTATTCGCAATATTGCGATTACACACCTCGTAGCAGTTTCAGAGTAGCTTCAGACTTACTCGGCATCTGCGATCAGTTCAGTGTTTGTCGTTCCTGGTTTGACGTCACAAACACACCCAGCGTTCGCCCAGACACTCCCCCGTTTCTCCAGCCACTCCTGCGTTTTTTCCGGAAACGGTAGCGTTTTTTCCCACACGCCCATAAAACGGCCTGTTTCCGCCCAGAAACACCCATTTCCTGTCAATCACACTACGATCGCCTGAGCGAAGAAAAAGCCGTGAGTAAAAATCCTAACTTCATAGCAAATTTACTTGGCGCAGTCGCAGTGCGGACATTGCGCATGCGCACTAAGCGGAAAATCGCTGCGATGCGAGGAAATTTACAGAGCGAACAACTCGGAATGAGGGCCAATGTGTACTATAAGAACAATATGGAATTGAAATTTACAATAATGTAAGATACCATATATAATATTATCGTATTGAATTTATTTTTATAATTTTCAACATTTTTAAAAGGTTAAATTGCCTAATATGCAGCAGGAATGATATAGTAGTCCTAAGAAGGACTTTTTACACGGCACACTCTGGACCAGATGAATAGTGCCTATTCTATGTCCTATATTGGATTTAGGCACAATGGTATATACCCAGTATTAAAGGTGATTATACACACTTAAAAGTAAGGGAGGTTAGGAGATATTAATTATCAAAATGATTTCTTGTTCCTTCTATGAATATTCAATCAAGTGGTTTGGAACAGAGAGGTAAGGACAGACACAAAATGTGAATCTGCTTTCCACATTAGACAGGATTGGTTACCTGTGAATTACTACACAAGGTATTCTCTGGGGGTCCCCCTCCAGATACTAGCCCGGCCCACAACTTTATCATCCGAGATTGGGCAATTTCAGTGTGGTTTGATAGTAAAATAGGAATGCCTTATCTCCCGAATCGTTGATGAGAGTTCACGGATATAGGGGAAAAAATTAGGGAGATAGATAAAGTTTGTAGATAAAGAAACGGATCTGCTATTGGTGTTAGACAGCAACTCTGTCAGTTGAGAAACTGCCCCACCGATAGGAATTTTTGTGCTGAATCGCCAATGAGAATCCTAGAATTTGCAGTAATATAGAAAAATACAGAAAAATACAGAAAAATAACCTTCTGTTATGATAGGAAGTGGATAAGGTAAAATGAAAAGGGGAACTCTACCATGGCATACCTAAATATTACCAAATAGTTGCCACTGGTATCTATTGATACTCCCAAATGCGGGATTAAATCCACTGTATTATGAAATCACTGTTTCTTGTATTATTCAATAATCGGCTAAAAGTAGTTTAATAATGCTATTGTTGTTCAGATGTTGCCATATATATGATACATGTAAGGATAATGTTGTTCCAATTTTACATTAGATCATATGCCAAAGAAACTGTAAAAGTATCCCTTAATTGTGCCAATCATACACTCTGAAATACAACAGCCTGCTGTTGCCCAAACTACCCGTGCTAACTAGTGTGCTCTTTTGGGACTGATATTGTCCTGGAGCACTACAGGTCAGTGGATTCTACAGCGATTGTAGCCTCGGCCACTGCTCTGACTGCTGGCAGAGCCAGTATGTTATGAGCGGTAGTTTCCAGTAGGGATAATGATATTCCAAATTTGAATTGGATCATAACCAAATAAACTGTAAAAGTGTCACTTATTGGTGCCAATTATACAATTCTGAAAAACACTAGTGTGCTGTTACCCAAATTGCCGGTGCTGACTAATGTGCTTTTGTGGGACTGGTATTGTCCTGGAGTACTGTAAGTCAGTGGATTCTACGGTGGTTGAAAGCTTCGCCCACTGCTCGGACTGCTGTTGTAAGCGGCAGTGCTATTTAGAGGGCATATAAATTTTGTTCCCATTACATAGTGAATATCTGTAAGGACTTGATTGGCAATCCCTTTGATTGTGATAGGGTCACATTTTGATAACGTGGGGAACCATTCCTCATTGCAGTTGAAATGCCTTGGTGCTGCTGAATCGTAATGCCAGCAATCTTTTCTGAAGCGATCTTTAACACTCAGGGCTAATTCATCTTTGACACTGCATTTATTTATTTATTAACAATTTCTTATATAGCGCAGCAAATTCTGTTGCGCTTTACAATTGGACACAATGATAAAACAAAACAATAACAATTAGTCATAGAGGTAGGAAGACCCTGCTCACAAGCTTACAATCTATAGGGAAATAGGCATTAATACACAAGCATAGGTGCTATCTGTTGCATAGTTGTCCACCGGATTGCAAAGTTTCTAGGTGGGCTGCATGATATCACATCACAGCAATGATGAACCAGGGTCAAAGGAAGGGAAAGTGAAGAAAGAGGAAATATGTGGAGGATTTGTGCGGACTGTACAGTGGGGATATAATTGGATAGGACAGCTTATGAAGGTTGATTGAGCGGTTTTGGAATGTGATAAACTAGCCTGAAGAGGTGAGTTTTCAGGGAACGTTTGAAGTTTTGGAGACTAGGGGAGAGTCTTACTGTGCGTGGTAGGGCATTCCACAGTGAAAGTCCTACAATTGTGCATGGGAGCGAGTAATGAGTGTGGATAAGAGACATAGGGGGACATTTACTAAGCAGTGATAAGAGCGGAGAAGTGAGCCAGTGGAGAAGTTGCCCCATCAACCAATCAGCAGCTCTGTATAATTTTATAGTATGCAAATTATAGATGTTACTTCAGTGCTGATTGGTTGCCATGAGCAACTTCTCCACTGGCTCACTTCTCCACTCTTATCACTGCTTAGTAAATGTCCCCCCATAGATCTTATGAAGAGCGAAGATGTCGGGTTGGGAGATATTTTGAGATAAGTAAAAAAGATGTATATTAGTGTATTTTGGTTAATGGTCTTGTGTGTGAGTAAAAGTATTTAATACCGAATATGGAAGAATACATGTAACCAATGGAGGGACTGACAGAGTGGATCTGCAGCTGATGAACGTCTAGCGAGGAAGATTAGCCTCACAGCTGCACTCAGAATGGATTGTAGTGATGAGAGTCTATTTTTGGTAAGACCAGTAAGAAGACTATTGAAATAAACAATGCGGGAGATAATGAGAGCATGGATTAGAGTTTTTGCAAGGTCTTGTGCATTTCTTGATTTGCATAGGATTCACATTCTTTTGCTTGCACTCAAATGATTTGTGACCTACTTTGTGACCTTTACTGCATTTAACCTTGATTTCTTTTTTCACTCTTTGTATGTAATGCAGTACTCTCAGCACATCTCACAGGGTACATGTTCTTGAAACTATATCAACTTTTCTCTGACTGTGTCCATGGTTAACTTTGCTGTGTTTGCTTCAAACACCACAACTAGGAAGTTAATCTCATTCATCAAGCTGTAGCATTTCTGGAAAATATCCGGTACTGCGTACCAGTAAGAAATTGACAGCCGGTACGCAGTACCACCGCCCGTCCACCTATACTGGCAGCCGCTGCTGTGTGTGTGTCAGGGAAGGAGAGCACAGCATGTGCCTCTCCTGTCCCTTTGTGCTCAGTCTGGTGGTGGTGTGTGTCATCTGTCAGGACAAGGAAGAGAACGCAGCTATGTCCAGCGGCAGCTGAGTATAGGATCTCTAACAAGCCGCCGGTTCGTGAGCCAATCAGAGCTCACAGACCGGCAGCCAATCAGGAGCAGCCGCTGCCAGTCCATGAACTCTGATTGGCTCACGAACCGGCGGCTGGTTTGAGGTCCTACACGCCTCCACTGCCACCCAACATAGCTGCTCTCTCCTCTCCTGCCTGGACCCTGACAGCTGACACACACTGCTGCCGGACTGAGCACTAAAGGGTAGGAGAGGCAGACACTGCACTCCCCTCCCCTGACACACACACACAGACAAACAGCAGCAGCCAAAACACTGGAGCAGCAGCGGTGAACAGCACAGTGGGGTTGAAGGCTTGTGTGTACCTGGCACTGTGGGGACATATCTGACACTGTGGGGGCATATCTGGCACTGTAGGGACATGTGAGTACCTGGCACTATGGGGGAATATCTGGTGCCATGGTGGCATATGTGTATCTTGCACTGTGGGGGCATATGTGTATCTGGCACTGTGGGGGCATATGTGTCTCTGGCACAGTGGGGGCATATGATTATCTGGCACTGTGGGGGCATATGTATATCTGGCACTGTGGGGGCATATGTGTATCTGTCACTGTGGCGGCATATGTGTATCTGGCACTGCACTATTGGGGACATATATGTATCTGGCACTGCACTTGTGGGGGCATATGTGTATCTGGCACTGCACTATTGGGGGCATACAGTGCCTTGATAAAGTATTCACCCACCCTTGGCTCTTTACCTATTTTGTTAGATTACAACCTGTAATTTAATTTTATTTATCTGAATTTTATGTGATGGATCTGCCCAAAAATAATCTAAGTTGGTAAAGTGAAATTTAGATAAATTTATATAAAAAATAATTTTAATAAATACAAATTTTTAAATTTGCATTTGCATATGTATTCCCCACCTTTACTATGAAGTCCCTCAAAAGTTTTGGTGCAACCAACTACCTTCAGAAGTCACATAATTAGTGAAATGAAGTACACCTGTGTGCAATCTAAGTGTCACGTGATCTGTCAGTATAAACACACCTTTTCTGAAAGGCCCCAGAGGCTGGAACACCACTAAACAATAGGCATCGCACCATGAAGACCAAGGAGCTCTCCAAACAAGTCAGGGACAAAGTTGTTGAGAAGTACAAGTCAGTGTTGGGTTACATTTTTTTTTTAAATATTTGATGATCTCCTGGAGAACCATCAAATGCATCATCTTCAAAAGGAAAAAACATGGTACTACAACAAACCTGCCAAGAGAGGGCCAGCCACCAAACTTCATAGACCGGGCAAGGAGGGCATTTATCAGAAAGGAAGCACAGAGACCAAACGTATCCTTGAAGAAGCTGCAGAGATCCACAGCAGAGACTGGTGTATCTGTGCATGTGACCACAATAAGCCGTACACTCCATAGAGCTGGGCTTTAGGGAAGAGTGGCTAGAAAAAAGCCGTTCCTTAGTGTTAAAAATAAGAAGGCACATTTTGAGTTTGCCAAAAGGCATGTGGATGACTCCCCAAATGTATGGAGGAAGGTGGTCTGGTCAGATGAGACTAAAATTAAACTTTTCAGCCACCAAGGAAAACGCTATGCCTGGCACAAACCCAACACATCCCATCACCCCAAGAACACCATGTTTTTCAGCAGCAGGGACTGGTAAACTGCTTTGAGTCGAAAGGAAAGATGGATGGTGCTAAATACAAGGATATTCTTGAGCAAAACCTGTTTCAGTCCACCTGTGATGTGAGACTGGGATGGAGGTTCACCTTCCAGCAGGACAATGACCCGAAGCATACTGCTGAATCAACACTCAAGGTGTTTAAGGGGAAACATTTAAATGTGTTGAAATGGCCTAGTCAAAGCCCAGATCTCAATCCAATTGAGAATCTGTGGTCAGACTTGAAGATTGCTGTTCACAAGCGGAAACCATCCAACATGAAGGAGGTGGAGCAGTTTTGCCTTGAGGAATGGGCAAAAATCCCAGTGGCAAGATGTGGCAAGCTCATAGAGACTTATCCAAAATGACTTGCAGCTGTAATTGCTGCAAAAGGTGGATTTACAAAGTACTAACTTTAGGGGGGTGAATAGTTATGCACGCTGAAGTTTTCTGTTATTTTGTCCTATTTGTTGTTTGCTTCACAATAAAAAATAAAAAACATCTTCAAAGTTGCAGGCATGTTCTGTGAATGAAATTATGCAAACCTTCAAACAATCCATTTTAATTTCAGGTTGTGAGGTAACAGCATAAAAAAATGCAAAGTGGGGGTGAATACTTTAGCAAGGCACTGTATGTGTATCTGACACTATTAGGGTCATATGTGTATCACGCCTCCATTTTAATTGGCCGCGCCCCTTCAGTGCGCGCACACAGTACCACTAAGACATTTTTTCTACTTGCACCACTGAATATATCAAATTGTTCCAGCGCTTAAGCGCTTAAAAATATTTACAATTGTAGGTTTCCTTATTAAAACAACATATAATCACGTGGATGGAATAATAAATTGAAAATTTTAAAATTACAAAAAGCATTTAAATCATTACAAGAATTCAGTTTGTGAAAGGTAAATTAATTAATGAATACAACAGGATCAAGAAACATCATATTAAGAAAAGAGACTCTTATACTCCAATTCCTTATATTCCATTAAAAATCAAGATACTGGACAACATACAACTGCACCTTAAAATGCAATCATAGCACAAAACAGAGCTGCAGAAACAAGTAAGTGCACCTTCCTGGATTTGGTAAGCATTAAGGTAATTGGTTACAACCTTCTAAATTCTGTGGAAGGGCATTAATCAAGGAAACCTACAGTACTTACAAATGGATACATCTCATGATACTTGTAACATCAAAACACCTATATATATATCAGAATATGTGATTGTCTATTTGCCTCTGATTGGAGCGGTTAAAGTTTACACTGCTGAGTACTACCCAGGTAGTGTTCAAGTGCATGCAGAAACTTTCTGTAGGTTGAGCATGTGCACCACAACTGCAGAGATAAGAGTGTACTGACCCACCTGAAGTTGGCATTAGCTTTCTGAATCAAATTCCAGAAACCTTTTTGTTCTCTGAGATTGATAAATTGCATGGAGTGAATCTGCTATGGGGCCTAGAGCTGATAGGGGCCCATTTTCCCTGTCACAGTTACATGTGTCCTATACAAGGGCATAGCTACCATAGGTGCAGGGAGCGCAGCTGCTATGGGGACCAGAGCTGACAGGGCCCACCTTCCCTATCACAGTTACATGTGTTATATACAAGGTTCTAGCTACCATTGGTGCATGGAGTGGAGCTGCTAGGGGGCCTAGAGCTGATAGGGACCCACCTTCCCTGTCACAGTTACATGTGTTATATACAAGGTTGTAGCTACCATTGGTGCATGGAGTGGAGCTGCTATGGGGCCTAGAGCTGATAGGGCCCACCTTTCCTGTCACAGTTACATGTGTTATATACAAGGGCATAGCTACCATAGGTACAGGGAGTACAGCTGCTATGGGGCCCAGAGCTGAGAGGGGCCATCTTACCTGTCACAGTTATATGTGCTATATACAAGGGTGTAGCTAACATAGGTGCAGGGAGTGCAGTTGCTATGGGGCCAAGAGCTGGCAGGGCATACCTTTCCTGTCACATTTACATGTGTTATATACATTTTTTTTTACCACTGGGTGGTCCATAGGTGCCCTTATATACTCTTCCCTTGTTGCCTACAATATATGTAGTTATGCCCCTGGCCATGATCATTGCAATGAGATATATAATGAACTGAATGGCATTATAATGTTCCATAATATGAACAGGGGATACTGTAATGTGGCAAAGTATGAACTGGGGACACTGTTTGTCATAATGTGAATTGGGGTACCGTGTTGCATGATGTGTACTGGAGCACTAAAATGTGACATAACATGAATATAAACTAGAGCACTACCATGGGGCATAACATTAACTAAGGCACTACTATGGTTCGGAAAATTAACTAGGGCACTATTATGGGGCACAACGTTAACAACTGCTGAGGGGAGGTATCTCTATTGAAGCATCTGGACAGGGGCCCCTTAAAAAAGTTGCTATGGGGCCCACAAAATTATGGCTACACCCCTGACTGTAGTCATAGTGATATGCTACAATTTTGTGTTTAATACAAGTGATATCTACTAGATCCCCTGCTTGATAAATAGAAATGTTACTTAATTTAGTGTCAGTGTTTCCACATGATTTATTGATAAATAGTGCCCTTACAGTCTCGGTCACTGAAATAATGACAATACCAGTCTCTGAAGATACAATAAAACTAAAATTACAAAATAACAGAACTACACAACAAAATAAACCGTTCAAACATAGAAAACACTCAAAGCGATCAAAAATGTAAAAGAATCCTGAATTTCAAAGGTCAAACAGTATCATACTGTAACAGGTATACCGGTCAACGACTTTCATACAAGGCTTATTTACCGTAGTAGAAATATTTACTTTTAGTAAGACTGAAAGAACAATCGGTTTCCAAAGAAAATTGGCAAGAAATTGGAATAGGAAGTTCAAGAGGAATTAATTATTTCAATAAAAATGACACATAGGCAGGAATGTAACAGGGTGCGAGAATGAGAAAGTGAGAGATTTGGGGAGATTTTTCCTTTTTTACACCCTATCACAGGCTTTTTCAACCAGTGTGCCGCGGCACACTAGTGTGCCGCGACCAGTTGCAAGGTGTGCCGCGGAGCCAGAGCAGCTTCCTGCACCTTCAGTGTGAACTGTTTTCCCGGGCTCTTCTTAGAGGATCTTTCATGCTCCGGCTGTGACTTGTGCCTTGATGACGCGGTGGTGTGATATCATAGGTCACGGCCGCCGAAACTCACCACCCAGCCAGCCCACCCGCCTGCATACCCATCTTCCAGTTCCCGCCTGCATCCACAGCTTTCCTTGCCCACCCACATCCACACCTGCCTGCCCGCCCGCCCACTGCTCAGTATTCGCAGCAATCCACTATGAACAACCCCCGCCACTGAGAGACAGGGAGGAAGACAGCTGACCGGTAGGGGCTAATATTTGTTATGTTATTTCTCCTGGGGGGAGGAATAAGATTTATGGATTAATGGGGGAAACAATGTGAATAATTAATGTGGGGAGCAATAGAATGTATGTGGGGAGCAATGTGATTGATTTATGTGGGGAGCAATAGGATTTATGTAAAGAGCAACATGATTTATGTGGGAAGCAATAGGATTTATGTAAAGAGCAACATGATTTATGTGGGGAGCAAAGTGATTGTTTTTTCTGTGTAGGCCAATGTATGTGTGGATTTTTTATTACTGTGAGGGCCAGTGTGTGTTTTTTGGTTCTTTTTCTGTGGGGAACGGATGGTGTGCCTTGGCAATTTAAAAATATTGTTTGGTGTGCTGCAAGTAAAAAAAGGTTGAAAATCACTGCCCTATCACATTCCCCCCACAGACATCCTATTGTATAAATGGCTAACACTGCCACTCACCTCTCTGGGGGGAAGTCAAGTGATTGCGTGCTGGTGGCCAACAGATGGCACCCAATGGAGCAATTCAAGTGTTGCTCTGTTCGCACACAGCTTCCAGTGCTGACATTACTGTTATGTTGTTCCGTCCTTTTGACAGGTTGGTAACTAGTTGGGGCATTCTTATTAATATTACTTTAACTAAAATAATGTGAAAAGAAGTCTCTTCACACCCTATTCACATTATTTTAGTTTCACTGAAATGTATTAAAAATACTTTTAGGGGAGTTTTCATCAAAAACTACTGTAAAACCTTTAATTGGCATTTATTTTTAGTAATTAGACTGCATTTCCCATACTTATAATGGGAAATGCGATCTGGGCGAATGTACAAATATTTTTTTAGTAAAAACATTGCAGGGGTCCCTGTACTTGAGACAGCATAATCACAGGTTCCCTGCCTATGCTGACAAAGAAAGCTGTGCTGGGATCCAGGCAGTGTGATCAGATATGTGTGTCCAATGGACACACAGACTGATCACAGTGTAAATATACAGTATATATACTTACCTACCTACCAATAAGGACCAGTGCTCCAGTGAGGGATGTCGGTCATCAGATCTCTGTATTCTTGCAGTGACCCCTGGTGCTGTAGCGTGATGCTGCAAAGTGGCAGCTCACTTTACAGCACTTTGGATCACAGCCAGAACACAGGACCCGATCCTCCTGGATCACTGATCACTGGTACCTGGATTCTGATAATTATAATCGCAGGTGTGCGGAGAGGTCGCGGGGGTGGGTGGTCACAGTGGTACTCGGCGCCTGTGCATGCGCGAATATACAATTCGGGAATTTTTTATGATTTGCAAGGACAGAACTTTCTTGCAAGCTCTGTCCCCACATGCAATAACTGACACATCCCTGCAATGTATAAAATGATCCCAGTGCGGATTGGGGCCAATTCATCACAGTCCATCTGCACCTATGATTTGGACTGTGATAAATATGCCCCATTGTCTCAGTAAGCTCTAGATTACAAACAAGAGGATATTAATGGCCTTTTAAAATAAACTTGTTAACATGTACACACAATGTTCTAGGAAACAGGCTGATTGCCAGAGGGTACTACTCATATAAATGCAGTCAAAACTGTTTGCGGATGCATCAAACAAGCTGAATCTATTGAAAGTGAGTGTTAATGTAGTGTACAGCAGACAGATATCACAGAATCAGCACCTAAAGTAGATATGAATACAAGAATAAATGATTACTGAAGAAGGTAAAGTGGTTGCTAGGCACTAATTCAATGTGTTAGCCATGAAGTTGTATTGTGTCCGTCCTATTCCTGTTTTATGTTCCTTATTGTTCCTCTGTATGGATATAATACAGACAAGTCATGCTGTTATATTTGTCTTATGCACACGAAACACAGACAAACTCGTTTCCCAAGGGTGTCCATCTGTCCTCATCTACAAAGGATTTAAGTTAAAAATCATAATTCTTTCTAATAGTGACAGCTATGCAGAATCTGTATTCATTATTGGGGCACTGTCTTGGTCACAAGAAGCTGACAATGATAGAAAGCAAGAAGAGAGGAGACAGATAACCACCATAACACTATGAAGCAGCTTATGAAGAGACAGTTGGCGTACTATATTTAGAGTTGTTATGCCTAGTTTCATTCTCTGTATTCACTCCTGAATCTGTACTAATCTTGCACCCTAAATATGCAAAGAAATTGTCTACATGATATGATGCATTTGAATATTAAATCCATATATCCTACTAAACGTTATTTATAAATCAGGCAACAGCAATAAGGTGAAATCACTGCTTTTCCTGTTATCTTAATACACAATGGTCAGTTTACTGTCATTTTGCTGTAATTAGACTCAGTGCATAGATATTCTTCTTCTTCTTCTTCTTCTTCTTCTTCTTATTATTATTATTATTATTATTATCATCATCATCATATTATGATTATTTACTGTATATGGCACCACAATGGTTTTACAGGGTCTAACATAATAGATACATCAAATAAAGGAGCCAAACTTGCGGTACAAAATAATGTAAGACAAGTACATGGCATCTAAACATTGCTGCATCAGGGTACAGGACACTGTAATAATCCTCATGGTGGCAGAAACTGAGGGATAGGTGCCACTGTAGGGAGTATGGAGTAGAAAATAGTCTAAGAGACGGAAAAGCACATCAGGGATGAGTGCCCAGCACGTTAGAGCTTATATTCTAAAGGGAGGGGCAGACAGACAGAGGTGACACAGATGACAATGCTAAATTCCTTTGTCATATAAACAACCCTTTATGAAGCTAAGAACACTGTACGCTGTTTACTTAAGAAGTACCGTAATGGTACGCTGTTGGCGTAACGATCGCTCGGCCGTAGGCGAGACGCTCAAGCGTCACGTTCGCTCGCGGCCCAGCGATCACAGGACACGTTATTGGTTATGTCTAGGGTAATGATTCGCTATGGCGTAGCTTACGCTCGAGACCACGAGGAGGTCACCAGCGATGCAGACGCTCACAACACTATACCTTTATGTTAAAACCTTATACCAATGAAATACACTGAATACCTTAATGTGAGTACAGGGTGTAAGTGCAACCTTGTGTAACCTGACTAACTACAAAGCTGCTTGAGCGTCACCGACGCTCAAGTGAACACTTAACACTATAGAAAATACACAGATACTGGTTTAGGTTCCAAAGCCTATTAACTGTATTATATCTAATATACTTGTAAAAGGGGATAACAGTACAAATGATACACTACAATATAACAAGGACTTCCTAACCACAGAACTAAACAATAAATACAAAAAGACAATACTACACTGACCTAAATGCAATACAGTACAATACTATAATACTATGAGAGATATAAGAGAAAAGAGGAGAGAGAGAGATAGAGAGAGAGAGAGAAATTGGCTCACAGAAAGACAATGATTACGGAGAGAAACTTACGCACAAAGGGTTTGATCGCCTGCGCCTCGATATCCAGCTCCCGGCTATCAGCAGATAACCGTTGATGAGAGAGTGAGAGCTGGATGTGGTCGGCCTGCCTATTTATGCCCCACACACAATGCAATCTCATGGTCCTACAATCCCATTGTCCATTGGCCGAAGGAATTCGGCCCTGCATCATAACAAAAGGTCATAGGGTGATTCATACAGGTGGGCTGTGACGATTTCCAACAGCTCAGGTGGGTGGGAAACTGGGTTTCCCGCCGCATACCTGAGTATGTGTAAATAATAGAAATGGACATAAACTTCTTATGTCCATAACTATTCGCACGAGCGATTAATACGCTCCAAACCAACACCGGAATATTGCTAATTAAATACTCTTCCGATGGGTACCAAACACTGCTGTATGATTCCTGTTAGACCCTTCGTACGATATAAAGAGGGATTCCTCAGCTCTGGGACATTGTATTTTAACCAAACTTTCAGAATCTATCAAAGGGACCATGATCTATAAACTACATTAATTGTGAAAATATGTAACGAATGAGTCGCACGCTACGACCACATAAACTCTACCGTAAATACGCATACCGCGCCTGCGAGTGCACGCTATTGCGGGTATGCGCCTCCACGGGAGAGCGTACGCACGCGCAGCGCGGACCAGTGTGCGGTGCAAATATGGCAACGTGCATTGAGACATTTTTCTGACTTTGACAGTCCACCCTTTGGCAGTCAATAATAACTGCCACAAAACATTTAAGGAGAAAAATGTAAGTCAGGGGTTAATTGATTTCCATGGTGGGGTAGGGGAGAAGAGTGGAGTAGGTGTGAAGAGGGTATGACCTAGTGAGAAAGTAGAAGCATGTGTGTATGAGTCCATGTTTGGAGGGTCATGTATCATCGTGCCGTACGTGTGGTAGATCAAGCTTCGAGGTATTGCGAAGTATACATTTGAATTCCTTCTTGTCCTGTGGTACAGGTCTGTGGATGGGCTGTCAAACTCTACCGAGCTCATTTCGGCTGTGGTTGTAACAAAATGGGGATGCACATTTTAGTTGATGATACATGAATGGGGGAGGTATGTGGTTGCTGCTATCTGTGCCTGTATTCCCTATCGTCTATGTGTGTCGTTACCTGGGGGTTGTAGAGATGAAGATAAAGAACACTTACGAAAAATGCGATGATATTCTATGTCAGGGAAATGTACATCTGTTGTTGAAGTTGTGTTCGGTATCTGTTGAGAGTCGTCTTCTTTGCGCTGTATTGCTCCTTGGGCATGAGCAAATAGCTTTGTCTGAGCCATCAGATTTACAAAAAATGTTGGGCTAGCGTGAGTTTAAAAATACTAGGGAAACTGGGGATCCATGGCAAAGTTCATCAAGTGTCCATATTTAAAGTTGTCAAATCTTCTTCTTTGGTGCTTGTCTGTTGTCTGTATAGCGTCTCGTCAACTTCCTCGTCCAAGGGGGTCTTTGTATCTTGGAGAAAAGCAGAAAAACAGGTGAAAGAAACGGACCGTATAATCGCATTTTCATCACATTCTGGTTTCTATCATTGGGTCATAAATCAAATCCAGGTTAATTACAGTTTCCTCGCTCCTCAAGCTCATCACTTTTGTACTTTGTTTGCACCTCATTAAAGCCTGCCCGCATCTAAATATCAATCCAATCGATATAACGACACCCAAGATACATAGTAGAAACTTTCCAACATCCATTATGACTCCTTGAGCCCAGTCTCCTAAACCGGAGAACCAATTTCGCGGGTTCAACCATGACACCCAACTAGTCAGCTCATTACCTACAGCAGCAAGGGTGAGATTGTGTTTTCGACGAAATTCCCACTTTAATTGCAGAATATCGTCCATCTTTTGGTCTATGACCTCTACCGGATCCTCGGTGCTATTTGTGATATACGTGCAACACTTTATGCCGTACTGTGTTGCCAATGTAACACAATATCCGCCTGTTACTGCTGTAAGATAATTAAGAACCATCCTATGCTGAACTAGTTCTGTTTTGTAAGCTTGAAGTTCTCTTCCAGTGTATCTAAACGTGTCATCATACATTTCAGTGATATTATCTAACAAATTGGCGAGTGCGGAAATGTATTTATAATTCATCACTCCCCGAGCGGTACGAGTGAAATCTAACGCTACCAGAACCTGAATCCCGGTGGATTCATGGATAAGATCAGAGGCCGGATGCTCTAACCTTTCTGACAGTTGTCTTTTAACTCGGTGCTCGTAATGAGTGTGAGTATAAGGAGCTTGGGCACCACGGTGTATGTCCTTCATTTTGTCATGTGTAACAGTCATCACTTCAGGCAATACTTTTCCAATATAACACAATCCTTCAGAGTTTGGGGCAAGCCACTTGTACGCCTTTCTCCCGCATATGAAATATGCATCATCGGGGAGAACATATGGGACGGAGAAGGACATGACCATGTTACAAACCTTCCAGGTGAAATCTCCTGACCCTAATTCTTCCATCTGCCTAATGCACGTATCGGTTTGTACGATATGTGCACAGTATCCTGGTGATACCTCTCCAACTCTAGTAATCCTATTTCCTAAAGTATATCGATATCGGAAAGATTTTCCTCTACTGGCTATATGGCGTACGAGCTCTGTATCTGTAGGCATTCTATCTGCTCTGTGTGAAAAGGTCATGGTAAGGTTGCTCCATGACACTTCCCAATTTCCCGGTTTTCTGGGATTGGAGATGTTAAAACATAAGAGGGACCTATCCACATGGTATTGGTGGAGCTTCAAACTAGGAGGGCTGGAGATGTTAAACCTCCGGTCCACCGGTCTCCCACCACTTAGCTCAAGTACCTCCCCTAACGTTAAAGGAAATGGTACTAGCCCTGATTTACTGTGACCCTGAGGTACTTGAGAGCATACCCAACAATCGGTCTTGTTTAACACATTACCCACTAGAGAGTGATAGTCACTCAATGGATGCCGGTCCATATGGATATTAAAACTAGATTGGCATTTCTTTATGCATCCATCTTCAACCAGATTATCACAGAGCCTACAGATACAATTTTCTTCAGCTAACAATCCATCACAATTTCTTCTATCGGATCGTTTTCTGATACTCGCCTTTGCTTGTTGGTTTGGTTGATCTTGGAAAACTACGCCTCCATCATCATAATCGGAACCCATTCCAGAACCTCTCTCGACCTCTATGGTACTCTCGCCGGAACAGACTGCTCTGGTCAACATCATGGTTAACATCAAAATCCGGATCACAGTCTCTTGGGGCAAGTCCATCTTTGAGGAGGAAATAGAGAAGAATGAGAAGGGGGAAAAAGAAATTTTAAGGGAGAGGGGCTGGGAAGTGGAGAAAAACAATAAAAGGGAGAGGGGAGTCGACAGCTGCTTTCGATCTTCAAGGCTCAGGTGCCGCCTCAGTCCTCCTGGAACAGACACTCCAGTGATACAACCTCTACCGTCTGTTCCTTATCACGGGACTTCTCGGGATCAGCAACCTTCTTGCAGTGGGATGAATGGACCCAAGTCTCTCTCTCAGCAACCTTCAATGCTGTGGTGCTAGTCAATAAGACCTGGTATGGTCCTTCCCATCTATCAATAAGACAACCTGAGCGTAGAAAATTTCGTATCATTACATAATCCCCAGGTTCAATGTCATGACAATTACTATCTGGTAAATCAGGAATCACCAACTTCAGATTATCATTTTGATTCCTCAACTGCTTACTCATGTTAATCAAGTATTTTACAGTTACTTCATTGTTACATTTCAAATCATCCTGAGGGTTTATCATGACATGCGGTTGTCGACCAAACAGAATTTCAAAAGGGGACAGGTTAAGAGGGGACCTGGGAGTGGTTCTGATGCTATACAAAACAATGGGTAAAGCTTCTGGCCACGTCAATCCTGTCTCTGCCATTACTTTACTCAATTTATTTTTAATAGTGCTGTTCACTCTTTCGACCTTCGCACTCGCCTGTGGACGGTACGGAGTGTGCAGCTTGCTATCAATACCCATCAATTTACACATTCCTTGAAAGACATCACCTGTAAAATGGGTACCCCTATCACTTTCAATGATTCTAGGGATACCATATCTACATACAAATTCCTGCACAATTTTCTTAGCTGTAAACATAGCGGTATTTGTAGCTGCTGGAAAAGCTTCGACCCAATTCGAGAAAACATCTATACAAACAAGTACATATTTCAAATTTCTACATGGGGGTAATTGAATGAAGTCAATTTGTATTACTTGGAAAGGGCCGCCGGCAGGTGGGATATGGGATGGTTCTGTAGGTATTGTTTTTCCAATATTCTTTCTCAGACAAGTAAGGCATGACATTGCTCTCTTACTCGCATGAGAGGAGAATCCTGGGGCGCACCAGTATGCTCTTACCAATTTGCACATCCCCTCCTTGCCTAGATGAGTCAGCCCGTGAGCTGCTTCAGCCAGACCTGGAAGGTATGCCCTGGGGGCCACTGGTTTACCATGTCCATCCGTCCAGAGCCCTGAGGACTCCTGGCCATATCCCTTTGCCTTCCAGACTGCTCTTTCCTGTGTGGAACACAGATTCTGCATCTCACACAACTTCTGTGTGTTGATGGTATTAAATACCATCAACTGTGTGGTGTCTGTCCGTGTGGGGGTAGCAGCTGCAAGCTTTGCGGCTTCGTCTGCTCGGCTGTTACCAAGGGATACTGGGTCTTGGCTATATGTATGTGCTTTACATTTGATAACAGCCACTCTGTCGGGTTCCTGTATCGCTGTTAGAAGCCTTTTTATATGAGCTGCATGCGCTATCGGTGTACCAGCTGCCGTCATGAAATTTCTGAGACGCCATAGCGCTCCGAAATCATGTACTACCCCGAACGCGTATCTAGAATCGGTGTAGATATTGGCAGACTTACCCTTAGCCAATTCACATGCTCTGGTTAGGGCGACCAGTTCAGCAACCTGGGCTGAGTGAGGTGGGCCTAGCGGTTCCGCTTCTATGGTGTCTTGGTCATCTACGACTGCGTATCCAGTACACAAGTCTCCCGAGTCTGACTGTCTGTGACAACTACCGTCCGTGTAGAACGTGAGTTCTGCATCTTCCAGTGGATTGTCACTGATGTCAGGCCTTGCGGTAAAATTTTGGGTCAAATATTCCATACAATCATGTGCATCTTCCTTTGCATTAAATCCTCCTTCCCCATCACTCTCACCTTCCACCCTTTGTGCCTGACCAGGCACACCTGGGAGAAATGTTGCAGGGTTTAATGCACTGCATCTCCTTATGGTGATGTTTACGGGGGCCATTAATGCCAATTCCCATCTTGTAAACCTTGCTGATGAGACGTGTCTGGTTTGGGCAGAATTCAATAAGGCAGATACCGCATGCGGTGTATGGATTGTGAGGTTGTGGCCTAGCACGACATCTTCGCTTTTCGTCACTAGCAATGCTATCGCCGCAACGCTACGCAAGCATGTGGGGAGGGATCGCGCTACCGTGTCTAGCTGAGCGCTGTAGTATGCAATTGGCCTGCTGGCATCACCGTGTTTTTGTGTTAGTACACCTGCTGCGCACCCAGCACTTTCTGTTCCGTATAGTTCAAAGGGTTTCCCATAGTCTGGCATACCTAGTGCTGGTGCCTGCGTTAGACACTGTTTGAGTCTCTCAAATGCTGTTTCGGATTCGTCTGTATGCGAAATCCGATCAGGTTTGTTTGAGGAGACCATTTCCTGCAAAGGTAGCGCCAATATGGAAAACCCTGGGATCCAATTACGGCAATACCCACACATTCCTAGAAACGTCCTGATCTGTTGCTGGGTTTGTGGCAGTGTCATGTCTCTAATGGCTTGGATTCTATCAGCGGTCAGGTGTCTCAGTCCTTGTGTTAGACAGTGTCCCAAATATTTTACCTTAGCTTGGCATAATTGCAACTTGTCTTTGGAAACCTTGTGACCTGTGTCTGAAAGATGAAACAGGAGCTGTTTCGTATCCTTCAGGGATGCCTCCAATGAATCAGAACACAGTAGTAGATCATCCACGTACTGTATCAACACTGATCCACTCCCCGGTTGGAAAGACTGTAAACAATCATGCAAAGCCTGAGAAAATATACTTGGACTGTCTATGAAATCTTGGGGTAATCGAGTCCACGTGTATTGGACTCCTCTGTATGTGAATGCAAACAAATATTGGCTGTCAGGGTGCAGAGGTACCGAAAAGAATGCGGAGCAGAGGTCAATAACAGTGAAAAATTTGGCAGTGGGAGGAATTTGCATTAGGATGACAGCTGGATTAGGCACTACGGGGAACTGACTCTCAACTATTTTGTTAATCCCCCTTAGATCCTGCACTAGCCTGTAACCCCTCCCCCCACTCTTTTTAACAGGGAAGATGGGACTATTTGCTGTGCTGGATGTTCTTACTAGAATGCCCTGTTGTAGCAAGCGCTCTATTACGGGAAAAACTCCTAACTCCACCTCTGGCTTCAGAGGATACTGTGGGATTTTTGGAGCTATCCTACCATCTTTTACTTGTACAACTACTGGAGCTACATTTGCCATTAATCCAGTGTCCTGTCCATCTTTTGTCCAAAGTGACTCTGGTATCTGAGATGTCATCTCTTCTACTTGGGATGGGTTCCTATTTGTCATAATGGAATGTGACATTAATTTTGATGGGGAGTCTAACATGTCTCGTACTTCCTGAGCGTGATTCTCAGGGATGTCCAAGAATACACCTTCAGGAGTACAATAAATGACGCAACCCATTTTACATAGTAAGTCTCTTCCCAGGAGATTAGTTGGTGCAGATGCAGCCAGCAAAAAGGAATGCTTGGTATGCAAAGGCCCTATTGTAATCTCGGCTGGTTTGCTAACAGGGTAGTGCTGGACTACTCCTGTTACTCCCATGGCTGGAATTGTCCTACCAGTGGTTCTCATGCCCACTGTCGAATTTATCACTGACTTGGCCGCCCCTGTGTCTACAAGAAAGTTTAAAGTTTTACCAGCTACATTGATTGCAATCTCTGGTTCGCTTCCAAGACTGGCAATCAACTTAACTGGCTGCAGATTACAGGTATGGCCACACCCCTATTGGGTATGCTGACCTCCCTGAATCCCATTGGCAGCAACTACTTGTGGGGGAGTTAGCTGGGAACTACCAGAGGCATGCCAATCTCTGTTCGGGGGATATCTTTTTGTTTCCCCTGTATGTGGCTCAAAACTCCGCCTCTGTGGACCCTGCTCCCAATGTCGTGTGTTGTGTTGTTGCCTAGGGGGTTGAAAAGATCTTTGTACATTCTTTGTTCTACATTCTCGTGCATAGTGTCCCGGTCTGTTACAAGAAAAACATGTTATTACACTTGCCTTACCCACAGGATTCGGTGGTACATACGCAGGCTGCCTTGTGGTCAGCGCCTGTATACTTACGGACATCAACTTATCACTTTGCGACTCCCTGTGCCTAGTGATATTTCTGTTGTGATCAATAGCAGCCTCTCTCAATGTGGACACTGACAGACCTCGCCAGCATGGTTGCGTGGTCTGAACCCTAGTCTTTAATGTTTCCTTTAAACCATCCATCAGTACAGATACTGCTACTTCTCGATGGTTTGGATTGGTCTTAATGTCTTCTATACCAGTGTACTTTGCCATTTCTAATAGTGCCCGGTGAAAATATTCTATTGCCGTTTCGGACTCCTTTTGCTTAATGGAAAATATTTTATTCCATTTAACAACGGCTGGGAAATACTCTTTTAGCTGTAAATTTATCCTTTTTACATTATCCTTGTTGTACACGTCTGTAAGCGGTACATCTTTATCCAATGCACAATCAGCTAAAAACTGAGTTGCATCAACATTGGAAGGTAAACAAGCTCTTAGCAGTATCTGCCAATCCTTGTTGTGGGGTTCTACAGTGTTACCTAAATCCCTGATGTATTTTTGGCTAGCAACTAAATCCTTCCTGGGGTCAGGAAATTCGGACACTATTGTTCTTAATTCCATTCTGGAAAATGGAGTGTACATGGCAATGTTCCTTATGGGAGTGGCTCCAGACACATCTGTTTTTCCATTGGGAACTGCTATTACCCTTACAGGAGCAATTCTAACAGCCTCTTCCTGTGTAGATTCTACAGCTTGCTGTGGTACAATTTTTTCAGTGTAGTGCATGGTGCCGTACTTACCCGTTGACACGACCTCACCTATCCCTCCGCTAGGGGCTTTCACTAATCTTGTGGGTGTCGCTGTGCCTACTGTGGTCTCTGCTATGGTGGCTGCAAGAGAGAGAGCTGAAATTGTTGCTGAATCGTCTTCTTGATCACACTCCTGAGGAAGGTTCAAAACAGGGTACAACTTGCACGGGTTAATACTTGCATGAGTTATTTGGTTAACATCATTAACATTTACAGTGTTACTAAGAGTTTGTGTTTTACAACCCAGTGCGTTTCTCTCCGCAATCAACTTCTCTCCTGCAATGTATGGTGGAGGAGGAGCTGTGGCAATCAACTTCCTGACTGCCCCAGATCCCGCCGCCAGAGCCAAACCTCTCTGTATCTCACCTTCCTGGTGCCATAACTGTAAATAATCATGGTGCTGAATTCGTCTCTTTGCTGATTTTACGAGACATATCCTCCTCCTTAAATTTTGTAACACTTCTGGACTGAAGCTACCTATTCTAGGGAATTTGTCCCTGTCTTGTACAGTCATTCTCTCCCATTCATCACATAAAACCTCTGTGTGACTACCGTATTTTTCACACATTACATATCGTGCCGACCCAACTGGTCGGTTCTCTGAATCAACCCGAACCGAGGTTGATCGCCCCCTACCGGAACAAATGGCCCCCATAATCTGCAGGCGTTGCTTATTCCTCCTTGGATCTTTATCTCAAGGTTTTCAGTGAACCCTTACAAACAAACCAAGATGTCCTTGGGCAGGCCGGCGGTGGTGGTTTATCAAGTACCCCACTTACTTCTCGCCCACGTTGGCCAGTACTGCAATCACTGTAACCAGAGCTGCTGTACCCAACCTAGGGCCCCTGTGAACCTTTATTTACTGGGGCGCGTTCCCCAGCAAGTATCGGTTGTTGGATAGTTCCTGAGTGACCAGCGAACTTCCCTTCCAAAAATAAAAAATTACACAAATCACGTCAGAATGTACAAATAGCGTTCGTGACCACTTTACTCTAATGGTATTAGGTCAGATTACTAACTACTGCACACAATTACGTGCGGTCCAATCGTTCAGTACACGAGCACTACTTGTCATGTACTGAAAGATCAATGGAATCGATGTTTCCGGCCGCGATTCCTTCAGCAAGAGCTTGTATGGCCTATATGGGTTCTGCACCAACACCCCAGGCGTTGTGCCACTGGACTTTTATAGCGGACCTCTTTGTCTATTTTACCTGTTACCTTATGACCTCCTGGTCTGTTACCTTATGACCTCCTGGTCTTGTTACCTTATGACCTCCTGGTCTTGTTACCTTATGGTCCGCTATACTCTAATGCTCAAATATTATTTAACCAGGGATGCCTCCCTAGCCACCGTATATGTCACTTACACGTATGTCCCTTGACGAGTACCCGGCTTTCCTTTTGGTTCCACCTTAAAGTTATATAAACTTTTGTATACAAAACACACTCACTCAACACATGTACACTTTGTTTCTATATCTATTTCTGCGCAGAAATTGTCTTTAGGCCAAAAGTGTTACCAATTAGGAGCAGGATCTGTTAAACTAAATTTCAGATTTTTCCAAAAATAGATTTGCGTTATTTACCGCGTCGCGTTATCTACCGCTGTGCGTTACTTATCGCCTTTGCGCTAATTATCGCTTTGCGCTAATTCAACTTTTCGTGACGAGCTACGTGGGCGTAACCAGACGCTACGTTGCGTAATGTACGCTGCGTGCGTCTGCCTTTGGATTGCGTACGCTAGTCTTTGTTAGTGACACGTGTACGCAATGCAAAGATCCACCGTAACACAATATATACTTTTATCAATGTAAATGATCCCTGATCATCTACCGCAATCCACACTGACTGCCTTGTATCTCCTAGACAAACCGTGTGTTGTTCTATACTTTAACTATTACCTCTACTATGAAATAACAGCAAATCTCTTTTTGCACTTTCTATCAACTATAAAAATTGGCAAACAGGAATAGTGATATACGAAATTGAAAAAGAAATGCAGATATGTGTATGCGTGCGTGTATACGCAAGACAGAAGAGAAATAAAACAGTTTTAAAAGACACAAGCGTTTTGTTCTTACTTCCGGTTACCGGGTTCCTTCAGCACTCTTTATCTAAGCGAAGCAGACGCTTATCCCGTCAGCACAGCGAGACAACCTCCCACCCTTTGCTGGGGGGATAATGTCTGCTGATCTACCTAGTGCAGATATGAGAAGGATAGGACGAGTCCCCAATTGACAATGCTAAATTCCTTTGTCATATAAACAACCCTTTATGAAGCTAAGAACACTGTACGCTGTTTACTTAAGAAGTACCGTAATGGTACGCTGTTGGCGTAACGATCGCTCGGCCGTAGGCGAGACGCTCAAGCGTCACGTTCGCTCGCGGCCCAGCGATCACAGGACACGTTATTGGTTATGTCTAGGGTAATGATTCGCTATGGCGTAGCTTACGCTCGAGACCACGAGGAGGTCACCAGCGATGCAGACGCTCACAACACTATACCTTTATGTTAAAACCTTATACCAATGAAATACACTGAATACCTTAATGTGAGTACAGGGTGTAAGTGCAACCTTGTGTAACCTGACTAACTACAAAGCTGCTTGAGCGTCACCGACGCTCAAGTGAACACTTAACACTATAGAAAATACACAGATACTGGTTTAGGTTCCAAAGCCTATTAACTGTATTATATCTAATATACTTGTAAAAGGGGATAACAGTACAAATGATACACTACAATATAACAAGGACTTCCTAACCACAGAACTAAACAATAAATACAAAAAGACAATACTACACTGACCTAAATGCAATACAGTACAATACTATAATACTATGAGAGATATAAGAGAAAAGAGGAGAGAGAGAGATAGAGAGAGAGAGAGAAATTGGCTCACAGAAAGACAATGATTACGGAGAGAAACTTACGCACAAAGGGTTTGATCGCCTGCGCCTCGATATCCAGCTCCCGGCTATCAGCAGATAACCGTTGATGAGAGAGTGAGAGCTGGATGTGGTCGGCCTGCCTATTTATGCCCCACACACAATGCAATCTCATGGTCCTACAATCCCATTGTCCATTGGCCGAAGGAATTCGGCCCTGCATCATAACAAAAGGTCATAGGGTGATTCATACAGGTGGGCTGTGACGATTTCCAACAGCTCAGGTGGGTGGGAAACTGGGTTTCCCGCCGCATACCTGAGTATGTGTAAATAATAGAAATGGACATAAACTTCTTATGTCCATAACTATTCGCACGAGCGATTAATACGCTCCAAACCAACACCGGAATATTGCTAATTAAATACTCTTCCGATGGGTACCAAACACTGCTGTATGATTCCTGTTAGACCCTTCGTACGATATAAAGAGGGATTCCTCAGCTCTGGGACATTGTATTTTAACCAAACTTTCAGAATCTATCAAAGGGACCATGATCTATAAACTACATTAATTGTGAAAATATGTAACGAATGAGTCGCACGCTACGACCACATAAACTCTACCGTAAATACGCATACCGCGCCTGCGAGTGCACGCTACTGCGGGTATGCGCCTCCACGGGAGAGCGTACGCACGCGCAGCGCGGACCAGTGTGCGGTGCAAATATGGCAACGTGCATTGAGACATTTTTCTGACTTTGACACAGATGGGGTAGACCAGGGATGGGGAACCTTTGGCCCTCCAGCTTTTGTTGAACTACACATACCAGCATGCCTTGCTACAGTTTTGCTATTTGGCCATGCTAAAACTGTTGCAGAGCATACTGGGATGTGTAGTTCAACAGCTGGAGGGCCGTAGGTTCCCCATCCCTGGGGTTGACAATGAGCATGTAACAGAGAGTTCGGATGAGAGATAGCTGGGTTTGACGAAGAAGTGGGTCTTGAGAACCCGTTTAAAATTTTGTAGAGAGGTGGAGAGTTTGATAGGGAGAGTTAGAGAATTCCAGAGGTAGGAAGCACGACAGCCAAAATAGGCAGAAATAGGAGGAAGTAATTAGTTGGCAGGAGAGGCGGTGTGTATTTGTGGAGTGAAGAGGGTTTGTGGGAGGTTTAAAGGGAGATAAGGTCAGATATGTAAATAGTGGAGGAATTTGTGAGAGCTTTGTGAGAATGTAAAAAGCTTGAATTGGATTTGGAAGGGGAAGAGTAGCCAGGTAGCTTGTAAGACAGGGTAGGTGGACATAGTACATTTGGAGAGAAAGCTGAGCCAGGCAGCAGCATTGAGTATAGATTGGAGTGGAGAGAGGTATTTGCCAGGGAGACCAGATAGGAGGAGATTACAGTAGTCCAATGTGGAGATGACCAGTGAGTGGATGATGGTCTTAGTAGTATCTAGTGTGAGAAAGTGTCTGATCTTAGAAACATTTTTAAGATGATAATGGTAGGACTGCAAGAGGTACTGAATATGTGGTTTAAAGGAGAGGGAGGATAGCTCCAAGACAGCACACTTGGGGGCTAGAGGAGATAGTTCTGCCATCAATAGAAGATGCAGTTGTGAGAATTGAGGTTATGCGGAAGAGTGGGAAGATGATCAGCTCAGTTTTAAAACATGTTAAGTTTAAGAGAATGCTGGGACATCCAAGAAGAGATAGCAGAGAGAGAGAGAGAGAGAGAGAGAGAGAGAGAGAGAGAGAGAGTTGGAGATATGAGTGAGGAGAGAGGGGGAGAGGTCAAAGGAGGAAAGGTAGAGGAAAGGTATCATCAGCATAGAGATGAAATTGGAAGTTGAAAGAGTGAATGAGATCACCTAAAGAGGATGTACAGTATAGAGAGGTCATAAGAACGAAACCTTGGGGGAAGACCACTGTTAGGGAAAGTGCCAGGGAGATGGAGTCATGAGAGGAGACAGAGAAGGAGCGGATGCAAAATTGCATTAGGATTATGGTAAATAATCAAATGACCATGTTGAGTTTTTTTCATAACATCCCAAGAGAAAACCACATTGCATGTTGAAAACGTATTCATAATATTTTCATTCCACTGTAGCTGCTGGCACTCCAAACAATGCAAATAGGGGTCAGATTTACTAAAGGCCTAATTCAGCATGGATCGCAAAAGCAAAATCTTTTTATAATGGGCAAAACCATGTGCACTGCAGGTGGGGCAGATATAATATGTGTAGAGAGTGTTAGATTTGGGTGGGTTATATTGTTTCTGTGCAGGGTAAATACTGGCTGCTTTATTTTTACACTGCAATTTAGATTTAAGTTTGAACACACCCCACCCAAATCTAATTCTCTCTGCACATGTTATATTTGCCCCAGCTGCAGCGCACATGATTTTGCCCATTATAGAAAGATTTTGCTTTTGCGATCCATGCTGAATTAGGCCCTAAGCCTTGAACAGTGATACATTTCATGGTGACAAAGTACCAGCCAATCAGCTCCTAAATGCCATGTCACAGGCTGGTTTTAAAAAGTGATAGGAGCTGGTTGGTTGGTACTTTATCACTGTGAAATGTATCACTTTTCAAGGCTTAGTACATCTGACCCAAAGAGATGGTTCTTTTTTTATCTCCATGGTAAAAAAAAATACAGCCTGATTATGCAACACCAAAAAAAAGAGAAGAAAATGTATTTAGCACTTAAAATTCCCCAGTGACATGTGCAGCTAAGCAAGTAATGTTTTTAAGTTCCTTCAATAAATATTTTTTGCTAAATTTTTAAACAGATAGCTGTTTATCTTACATATGATTATCTTGGTTTGGTTGTGGATTTATTTTTAATCATATTGTTTTTAAGTTAATCATTGTGTTACTTTGAAATGCAGAAGATATGTGCGAGAAATGTATATGTGTAACCATGGTAACACAGACAACTTTGTTAAACATTATTCTGAGGCCCATGTTGCTATGGAAATATGTGACACCATTGTCGTGTCAGTTCTGTATTTTTCTCATATACATACGGTACAACTGAAACTATTAAAAACTAGCAATCAGTTTGTCCTAAGTTTACCGAAAATGTTGCCAAGCTCCCAGGTTTAAAAAGAGACCATCATATAAACGGGTTCACTACGATATGCCGGCGGCCGGGCTCCCGGCGACCAGCATACCGGCGCCGGGAGCCCGACTGCCGGCTTACCGACAGTGTGGCGAGCGCAAATGAGCCCCTTGCGGGCTCGCTGCGCTCGCCACGCTACGGGCACACTTTTTTATTCTCCCTCCAGGGGGGTCGTGGACCGCCACGAGGGAGAATAAGTGTCGTATGCCGGCTGTCGGGCTCCCGGCGCCGGTATGCTGGTCGCCGGGAGCCCGACCACCGGCATACTGAAGACCACCCCATATGAACACATGTATTAAATGTAAAATGTGCCTGGCCAAAAAAAAAATGCAATTTGCAACATAGTCAGAGCTAATTGCAAACGTGACATGCAACCAACTCTGTACAGGTAGTGTATGCATCTCTTGCTCCAATGCAAGTAACAGGAGCAGGTATACAGTACCAGGAATGTGACAGGATGTGTGGCTTGGCTCTGAGTACCTTAAGACTTTATTGGTGCACATCTTGCACTGGTGCTGCTGAGGAAGCATTGAATCGAGGAGTTACTGTTTGACATGTCCCTAGTAACAGGGCCGGATTAACAATGGGGCGGATGGAGCTGCAGCTCCAGGCCCCCCATCAAAATAGGCCCACAGTATCTGCTCTGCTGCTACTGTAGACAGGAAAACATTTATTCCTGCTAGAGTTCATCCGTCCTGACGCCACCTCCCCTTTCTCTCACTCGGCTCCCTCATCAACGGCGGGTGCGGCATGATAAACTGTGTTCTCAGCCCTAGCCTCCTTGTGCCGCATGCACAGGAGAGGATGTGCATCGATATCGGAAGCACCGCCCCAGCACCACCGCGCGGCGCACGCTCTGTGTGTGAACTTCTGAAGGGATTGGGAACAGCAGCAGCACAGGCAGACACCCCTATCTGGCCTCACAAGTGGGCACCACCACCACTGACCCTCCACAGACTTTAACTGGCCCCTTGAGCCCCTGGGGATACCCCCGCATGCATCAGGTAGGACCTGCCCAGCGGCGGATTGGTACGCCGGGACAGATTGTCAGTAGGCTGCCAGACTGCGCAATTTAGTGGCTGTTCCTCCCAATGCCAAATAGCTACGGCCGCTGCAGCTCAAGCTGGGGCTGCAGCGGTGAAGGTTCTGTGTGCCGCCCACTATCACAACAGCAGAGTGAGGGACGTCCCCAGCTCGGATATTGTGTTGCTGCGCTGCTGCTGCGGAAGACGTGCACCCCATGTGAGTGTGAGGGAAGCGGCTTCCGCGGCTCTACCTCTGTCACTCCTCACTGTACATTTCCCTCCAGTGTGTGAGCTGTGAGGTCCCTCCTCCCAGGCAGCCCCGCCTCCACATACCAGCAGCCGGGGAGCACATCAATCATCTGTGCTGAGTCTGCCCTGGCCGGCACATGAAACTCTGTTCCAGCCAGGAGGAGCTACTGTGTCGCTGGTGAGTCACTGATTAGCTCCACAGGGACTGGAGACACAAAAAGCACTCTCAGCTCTGCACTGGGGGGGAGGGGGGGAGGGGGGAGGCTGTGTCATTGTTTTCCCATACAGACAGCCTGGACATGATGAGGTAAATCAGGCAATGTATTAAAGATGTGGGGTCACTGCCAGGTCACTGTCTACTCAGGGTCTGGTTAACAATGGGGGTGAGGGTACACCTCCAAGCCCCATATGTACCTCCCTTCCATCACCCCCATACGTATGTCCCCTCCGTCACTCCCGTACGTACATCCCCTTCGTCACCCCTGTGTACGTCCCCTCCGTCGCCCCTGTGTGTACGTCCCCTCCGTCGCCCCTGTGTGTACGTCCCCTCCGTCACCCCTGTGTGTACGTCCCCTCCGTCGCCCCTGTGTGTACGTCCCCTCCGTCGCCCCTGTGTGTACGTCCCCTCCGTCGCCCCACACGTGTGTCGCCCCACGCGTGTGTCCCCCCTCCGTCGCCCCACGCGTGTGTCCCCCCTCAGTCGCCCCACGCGTGTGTCCCCCCTCCGTCGCCCCACGCGTGTGTCCCCCCTCCGTCGCCCCGCGCATGTGTCCCCCCTCCGTCGCCCCGCGCATGTGTCCCCCCTCCGTCGCCCCGTGCGTGTCCCCCCCCTCCGTCGCCCTGTGTATGTGCTCCACTGTCACCCTGCATGACAAAAAAGAGATATGTGGTTCGTGGGGATGGCATATCCTGAGAGACCACACCCCTTGGAGTGAAACCACACTGCTCTTCTGTCAGCACACGCGCCTATGGTGAGTGCAAATATACCTAGAATTGGTCAACTCGCCCTTGCCCTGTCATGCTGCTCCTACTGTCATTTTCTTCTGGATCTGCCCCTGCTCCCAACCCCCACCCCTCCCTTTCTGCTACTCCTGGCTCCACCTGTAAATTGCCGCAGCCCTGCTGGAGGGAAGTTGGGCAGCCACCGGTCACTAGGACCCAGCGGCTTGCTGGAGTCCCAACAGGCGCAGCCTGTTTACAATGGCAGTTAACTCCAGCTAGCGGTACACATAACATAAGACCCCGCGCAGACAAGAAACACACTACAGTGGTAGCCGACCAGGTCAGTGGCTACTGGGGTGAGGGGAAAATTGTGTCCATGTGCACTGTTTGTCCCTCTGTCATCCTACATATATGCTCTACCTGGTGCAATGTGTATAACGTGCTCTGTATGGTGCAATGTGTATAACGTGCTCTGCATGGTGCAATGTGTATAACGTGCTCTACCTGGTGCAATGTGTATAATGTGCTCTGTATGGTGCAATGTGTATAACGTGCTCTGCATGGTGCAATGTGTATAACGTGCTCTACCTGGTGCAATGTGTATAACATGCTCTACCTGGTGCAAGGTATATAATTTGCTCTGCCTGGCGCAAAGTGTATACAATGCTCTACCTGGCGCAAAGTGTATACCATGCTCTACCTGGCGCAAAGTGTAGACATGCTCTATCTGGTGTAATATGTACAACATGCTATACCTGGCACAGTGTGTATAGGAGTTTCTACCTGGTGCAATGTGTATAAGCGGCGCTACTGTGTGGTGTAATGTGAATTGGCACTATTATGTGGCCACACCCCTTCCCCACGAAGCCACGTCCCTAAAATGTTGTGGCGTGCGCTTTACTTTCCTGCGTTTAATTAGGCCTTCTAGGCAGTAATCACGCCCACTTCACAGACTCCACCCCTCAACAGAACCCCACCCCTATTAGGGCTGCTTCCATAAATTTCCCTGGCTGGTTTTTGATCCCAATCTGTCCTTGGACCTGCCTATTTCTACAGTACCTAGGAAAGATTACCCCAGGGAGCATGGACACATACTACGTCCGTTGAAGCTTGAAGAGGGCTATTTGCACCAAATGCTGTGCAGAGATTATCAATTCAATTATAATAACCCCTGCAAGGATTACAAATAATAAATTTTACACAGCAGGATCCCTTGGGAATAATAAAAGGAACAAGCCGCACAGTGCTGTAACTGGACATTTTAGCCCTGTATGCAAGAAACAGCATTTGTGCCCCCCCCCCCAACCTATATTTAAAAACGGGCCAGTGCACAGCGTAGGCGCGCGCCAAAATTATAGGGGCCTTACACACATTACACCAGGTAGAGCCTCTGTCACACATTATGGCAGGTGGCGCCCCCTTTTATACATTATGGTAGGTAGAGTCCCCCTTTTTACACGTTACAGCAGCAGAGTACCCCCTTTTTTCACATTACAGCAGCAGAGTACCCATTCTTACACATTACGACAGGCAGTGTCCTCTTGTTACACATTACAGCAGCAGTCCACCTTTCTACACTTTACAGCAGCAAAGTCCCCCTTTTTACACATTACGGCAGCAGTCCCCCTGCTGGGTGGGGGGCAACCAACATATATAGACCAAAAGAGGTAGCAATTTAAGGGACTTAGAAATCACAAGAGACAGCAGTCAGAGCCCAACCCCCATTCCCCAATCCGCCAGCCCAGCTACCTGTTTTTGTGGAGAGATGTAAGGGACATCAAAGCCTGCTCCCCGCAAGGGATCAGACACCACGATCTCTCATTCCTGGCGGCTGCTGTAGGTCTCAGAGAGGAGGAGCCAGTGGTGGAGAGGGGCGGAGAGGAGAGGATCCCCCCTCCTCTTCTCATGCTGAAAATCCCCAATTATTCTGCCCGCCCGACTCCGGCATACTTTAATGAGAAGCAGAAGCTGTCGGCGAGTGCTGCAGCACTCCCTTGTAGCAGCGGCGGCCTATGGTAGTAAGTGTAAGTGTGCCATAGTGGCCGTGCGGGTGTGCTGCCAGATGGTGCGCTCTCAGTGCATTTGCGCTGTGGGCAAGGCACTATTGGCACACATCTAGTTATGGCCCTAAAGCCGCATTTTGCGCATCCACCGCAGACTGGGAATCCTATTCATCACTCACTAAAGACTTGTATATTGGGGAAATTGAGTGTTTTTATGTTTTTTGCGTGTCTTACTGTTACTATGTTTGTTTGTCCATTGCATGTTTGTTGTCCCTATTTCCATATACCGGTATTAGGATTCACTTTTTAGTAATCATATAAGCAATTTCCTTTTAGGAATATTTTATCCTATACATCAATTTTTCACAACCTTTCATTTTAATTATTAACCACTCTACACACCACTGTGTCCTAATTAACCAGATATTATTTTTAATTATACATAATTTTTCAATAAAGGATAAATTTTAATTTTCATAAATACATATCTGCGGGGGATGGGGGATTAGGTTTAGGCACCACTGGGGGCGTGATTAGGGTCAGGCAATAAAGGGGAAGGTTATGGTTAGGCTGCCGGTTAGGGGGTAGGGGAGAGGGGGGTTCATAATTTTTAAAACACATGTATACACACACACAATATATATGTACAGCACTGATCCCACCGCCATATCATTAGCCACACACCCGCTGTGCTGGTCACATCCCCTGCAGTGGCACTCAATAGGCCCTTCAGAAATTTCAGCTCCAGGCCCATGAGGACCTTAATCTGGCACTGGCTAGTAAACTACTGGCCAAGCTAGATGGATATAGACAGTTTGCAAAATAATTTTTTTTGTATTTTACAGTGCAGGTTAGGAACATCTATAATGTTGTTACTTACATTTTTGTCACATTAACCATACCTCCCAACTTTGTCCTCATTGGAAGAGGGTCACATGCGGGTCAAAGCCACGCGCGCTCCAGAAAAGGGGGCGTTGCCTATAAAAAGGGTGTGTGGCTTCACGGAGGACCTGCGATCGTGAGTCACGCCCCCGTTTTCATCACTGAAGGGGCATGCCTAGCACTCTGTGAGCTACTGGCATGCCCCCTCTCCCTCTGACTCCAGTGAATAGACGCTTTGCGCATGCGCACATGCGCACAGCGTCTATTCACCGCTGCTCTGCTAAGCAGAGCAGCGAGAGACAGAGCCTCCCAACTGCCCCCCACCACCGCGGGACACTGCTGCCCGCGGGTGGGACAGCGGGACAGTCCCCAAAAAACGGGACTGTCCCACGAAAATTGGGACAGTTGGGAGGTATGCATTAACTGCAGCACTTTGGTGCACAGCACACTATTGGTGTTTTTTTTTTTTTTTGGGGCACTGCCAGATCCTCTGACCTAATACAGGTGCAGTATTAACCCCTAGTGCACAGTACACACTGCTGTTTTTTTGGTCACTGCGATGTATACATTTCAGCCCAGAGCTCAGTATAGAGCAGCATTAACCCTTGGTGCACACAGGTGTTTTATTGTCAGTGCCTAGTATACACTGCAGCCCACAGCTCCTAATACAGGGCAGCAGCATTAATCCTTTTTTGGTGCACAGTGCATGCTGGTGCCAGCAAAAGCTTTTGGTGAAATTGTGAAAAAGTTTTTAGAAAATTGTTGTGGTTTTTTTGTACAACTTGTGTGTGCTGTAGTGGCCGTACCCCACTGCATTCATAGATATATGCACTGTGACTCCACAATGTGAGTTGTCATTTGTGAAAAACATTTTTAATATTCTTTTGTTTTTTTTATAGAACTTGTGTGTGCTGTAGGTTCTGTACACCACTGTGTTTATAAATATAAGCACTGTGACTCCCCAGTGTGAGTTGACAATTGCAAAAAAAAGTTAAAAAAATTTTGTTTTTTTTGTACAACTCGTGTGTTAAATAAAGGTCAATACAGTAGGTGCCGTGCCACACTGTATTCATAAATGTAAGTACTGGGAGTCGATATGGATCACAATCAGTTGATAGGAGAGCAACAACCAAGTACTAGTGCTGTGGCTGCCACCAGTCATGATGATAGTACGTAGTACTTCAACATCAACTAAAATAAATGTAAAAAAGCATTACATTGAGTCCCCCTTTCCTCTCAAAGCATAAACAGCCCGGGCTCTTTGAGCTGGTCCTGGTTCTAAAAATACAGTGGAAAAAAAGCCTGATATCACCTAGAGATGTGCACCGGACATTTTTCGGGTTTTGTGTTTTGGTTTTGGATTCGGTTCCGCGGCCATGTTTTGGATTCGGATGCGTTTTGGCAAAACCTCCCTAAAATTTTTTTGTCAGATTCGGGAGTGTTTTGGTTTCGGGTGTTTTTTACAAAAAACCCTCAAAAACAGCTTAAATCATAGAATTTGGGGGTCATTTTGATCCCATAGTATTATTAACCTCAATAACCATAATTTTCACTCATTTCCAGTCTATTCTGAACACCTCACACCTCACAATATTATTTTTAGTCCTAAAATTTGCACCGAGGTCATTGGATGACTAAGCTAAGCGACCCAAGTGGCCGACACAAACACCTGGCCCATCTAGGAGTGGCACTGCAGTGTCAGACAGGATGGTCGATTGAAAAAATAGTCCCCAAACAGCACATGATGCAAAGAAAAAAAAGAGGTGCACTGTGGTCGCTGGATGGCTAAGCTAAGCGACACAAGTGGCCGACACAAACACCTGGCCCATCTAGGAGTGGCACTGCAGTGTCAGACAGGATGGGCGATTTAAAAAATAGTCCTCAAACAGCACATGATGCAAAGAAAAAAAGAGGTGACCTGTGGTCGCTGGATGGCTAAGCTAAGCAACACAAGTGGCCGACACAAACACTTGGCCCATCTAGGAGTGGCACTGCAGTGTCAGGCAGGATGGCACTTCAAAAAAATAGTCCCCAAACAGCACATGATGCAAAGAAAAATGAAAGAAAAAAGAGGTGCAAGATGGAATTGTCCTTGGGCCCTCCCAATCACCCTTATGTTGTATAAACAGGACATGCACACTTTAACAAACCCATAATTTCAGCGACAGGGTCTGCCACACAACTGTGACTGAAATGACTGGTTGGTTTGGGCCCCCACCAAAAAAGAAGCAATCAATCTCTCCTTGCACAAACTGGCTCTACAGAGGCAAGATGTCCACCTCCTCCTCATCGTCCGATTCCTCACCCCTTTCACTGTGTACATCCCCTCCTCACAGATTATTAATTCGTCCCCACTGGAATCCACCATCTCAGGTCCCTGTGTACTTACTGGAGGCAATTGCTGGTGAATGTCTCGACGGAGGAATTGATTATAATTCATTTTGATGAACATCATCTTCTCCACATTTTCTGGAAGTAACCTCGTACGCCGATTGCTGACAAGGTGAGCGGCTGCACTAAACACTCTTTCGGAGTACACACTGGAGGAGCAACTTAGGTAAAATAAAGCCAGTTTCTGCAAGGGCCTCCAAATTGCCTCTTTTTCCGGCCAGTATACGTACGGACTGTCTGACGTGCCTACTTGGATGCAGTCACTCATATAATCCTCCACCATTCTTTCAATGGTGAGAGAATCATACGCAGTGACAGTAGACGACATGTCAGTAATCGTTGGCAGGTCCTTCAGTCCGGACCAGATGTCAGCACTCGCTCCAGACTGCCCTGCATCACGGCCAGCGGGTGGGCTCGGAATTCTTAGCCTTTTCCTCGCACCCCCAGTTGCGGGAGAATGTGAAGGAGCAGCTGTTGACGGGTCACGTTCCGCATGACTTGACAATTTTCTCACCAGCAGGTCTTTGAACCTCTGCAGACTTGTGTCTGCCGGAAAAAGAGATACAACGTAGGTTTTAAATCTAGGATCGAGCACGGAGGGTTGAATTCCACCTCGTTACCACCTCTTGCTTCAGATGATGACAGGGCAGGTTCAGGACTGTTTGCTGGTGCTCCAGTATTCGGCACGCGGTGGCTGAATGCCGAAAGTGGCCCGCAATTCTTCGGGCCACCGACAGCATCTCTTGTATGCCCCTGTCGTTTTTTAAATAATTCTGCACCACCAAATTCAATGTATGTGCAAAACATGGGATGTGCTGGAATTTGCCCAGATGTAATGCACGCACAATATTGCTGGTGTTGTCCGATGTCACAAATCCCCAGGAGAGTCCATTTGGGGTAAGCCATTCTGCGATGATGTTCCTCAGTTTACGTAAGAGGTTGTCAGCTGTGTGCCTCTTCTGGAAAGCGGTGATACAAAGCGTAGCCTGCCTAGAAAACGAGTTAGCATTTGCGAGATGCTGCTACTGGTGCCGCCGCTGCTGTTCTTGCTGCGGGAGGCCATACATCTACCCAGTGGGCTGTCACAGTCATATAGTCCTGAGTCTGCCCTGCTCCACTTGTCCACATGTCCGTGGTTAAGTGGACATTGGGTACAACTGCATTTTTTAGGACACTGGTGACTCTTTTTCTGAGGTCTGTGTACATTTTCGGTATCGCCTGCCTAGAGAAATGGAACCTAGATGGTATTTGGTACCAGGGACACAGTACCTCAATCAAGTCTCTAGTTGCCTGTGAATTAACGGTGGATAACGGAAACACGTTTCTCACCGCCCAGGCTGCCAAGGCCTGAGTTATCCGCTTTGCAGCAGGATGACTGCTGTGATATTTCATCTTCCTCGCAAAGGACTGTTGGACAGTCAATTGCTTACTGGAAGTAGTACAAGTGGTCCTCCGACTTCCCCTCTGGGATGACGATCGACTCCCAGCAGCAACAACAGCAGCGCCAGCAGCAGTAGGCGTTACACTCAAGGATGCATCGAAGGAATCCCGGGCAGGAGAGGACTCGTCAGACTTGCCAGTGACATGGCCTGCAGGACTATTGGCTTTCCTGTGTAAGGAGGAAATTGACACTGAGGGAGTTGGTGGTGTGGTTTGCAGGACCTTGGTTACAAGAGGAAGGAATTTAGTAGTGAGTGGACTGCTTCCGCTGTCATCCAAAGTTTTTGAACTTGTCATTGACTTATGATGAATGCGCTGCAGGTGACGTATAAGGGAGGATATTCCGAGGTGGTTAACATCCTTACACCTACTTATTACAGCTTGACAAAGGCAACACACGGCTTGACACCTGTTGTCCGCATTTGTGTTAAAATAATTCCACACAGAAGAGGTGATTTTTTTTGTAATTTGACCAGGCATGTCAATGGCCATATTCGTCCCACAGACAACAGGTGTCTCCCCGGGTGCCTGACTTAAACAAACCACCTCACCATCAGAATCCTCCTTGTCAATTTCCTCCTCAGCGCCAGCAACACCCATATACTCATCCTGATGTACTTCAACAGTGACATCTTCAATTTGACTATCAGGAACTGGACTGCGGGTGCTCCTTCCAGCACTTGCAGGGGGCGTGCAAATGGTGGAAGGCGCCACCTCTTCCCGTCCAGTGTTGGGAAGGTCAGGCATCGCAGCCGACACAATTGGACTCTCCTTGGGGATTTGTGATTTAGAAGAACGCACAGTTCTTTGCTGTGCTTTTGCCAGCTTAAGTCTTTTCATTTTTCATTTTCCTCATGTGAAGCTGAACCACTAGCCATGAACATAGGCCAGGGCCTCAGCCGTTCCTTGCCAATCCGTGTCGTAAATGGCATATTGGCAAGTTTACGCTTCTCCTCAGACGCTTTTAATTTAGATTTTTGGGTAATTTTACTGAACTTTTGTTTTTTGGATTTTACATGCTCTCTACTATGACATTGGGCATTGGCCTTGGCAGACGACGTTGATGGCATTTCATCGTCTCAGCCATGGTTAGTGGCAGCAGCTTCAGCACGAGATGGAAGTGGATCTTGATCTTTCCCTATTTTACCCTCCACATTTTTGTTCTTCATTTTTTAATGTGTGGAATTATATGCCAGTATCAATAGCAATGGCCTACTACTATATATACTGCGCACAACTGAAATGCACCACAGGTATGGATGGATAGTATACTTGACGACACAGAGGTAGGTAGAGCAGTGGCCTACTGTACCGTACTGCTATATATTATATACTGGTGGTCAGCAAACTGTGCAAAACTTAAATGCACCACAGGTATGGATGGATAGTATACTTGACGACACAGAGGTAAGTAGAGCAGTGGCCTACTGTACCTGTCACGATCCGGGTATCTGGACGCCATTTCTTACCCATCAGATGCCTCCTAAGGCTGGCTCAGCGCTCCAGGACCGGATCCCATCTGTTATCCTAATGTTCACATTCCTGCATCCTCTCCTGTCTCTCTGAGACGCTGTCACAGTAACGCCTTATTACATCTGGCATGGCGTCTCCCGCGGCCTCCGCCGCCGTCCCTGAGCTTCTGCATGCAGAGTGTCAGAGTGGCGATTACGTCAGCCGCGGCCTCCGCTGTGTCCGTGTGGTTGGATGTGCACTTGTCAGCCTGGCGTCTCCTGTCTCCAGTGGCCGGCGCCGCCATTACTGTTTTCATTACCACATGGATTACAAACCAAACTTCCCTCCAAGTGTCTGCATGGGCGCAGCCATCTTGGATTCTGTCAGCTGATCATTTCCTCCAATCTGTTGTCAGTATTGTTAATCTGCATAATTGCCTAGCCAATCCCTTCCTTGCTGCAGGTATAAATACACTGTGCCTGAGCAAGGAAGGCGTCAGTGCTTTGGTTGTCAAACCTAGTTCCTGTTTGTCTCTCTCCTGTGATTGTCTTCCAGGTTCCAGCTCCTGTCTCAAGACTTCCACCATAGAGACCCGCACCAGCATTCCACCTGCGGTGTAGCCTGACTCTCCAATCCATTGTGGATTCATCTGTTTCCAGCTACAACATTACCTGCTTCCAGCTCAGCTTCCAGCAGAGTACAGCTTCCCTTAAAGGGCCGGTGTCCTTTCTACACTTTACCACTCTCCACCGGTATTATTATTTCTCCGCTCTCAAGTTCTACATTTCAGTTCATATTTCATCGCTCCCAAGTTCATTTATTATTTAACTGGTTCCAGCCAGTATCCACTCCGTGCTAACAACAGTCTGGTTCCAGCCTGTATCCACAGCAGCTGTTTTACCTTCAGCAACCCAGCTTTTCCTGGAACACCAGCTGGCACAATCCTGGGTTATCTCCATTGCTACAGTCGGGCCTGGTAAGGACTTTCCATCTAGAAGATCATAAGAACTATCTCACACTACCAGTGCCCTGTGGCTCCTGCCATCCTGTAGTACCCAGGAACTGTATTTATTATTTGCTGACTTTTACGTTTTCTTTTACTGCTGCTGTGTTGCGGAGTTGTCATAATAAACATCATTGACTTTTATCCAAGTTGTCGTGGTCACGCCTTCGGGCAGTTATTATTCATGTTACTTACATGTCCAGGGGTCTGATACAACCTCCCAGGTTCCGGTACATCTCAGCCCCTACAACTGAGGCTGCCTCCCGTCAGCTCAGGCCCTCAGTTGTGACAGTAAGCACTGACCTAATGAATCCAGCCGGAGACCAGGATCAAGCGGCCAGGCCGATGCAAGAACTGGCAGCCCGACTAGAACATCAGGAGGCTGCACAGGGCCACATCATCCGCTGTCTCCAGGATCTCTCTACTCGGCTGGATGGGATTCAGACAACTCTCCGTGGATCAGGCGCATCTGGTGCGTCAACCACAGTGACTCCAGCTATAACCCCACCCACCTTACCCATTTCTGCTCCACGTCTTCATCTTCCAACGCCAGCAAAATTTGACGGATCTCCAAGATTCTGCAGGGGATTTCTCAACCAGTGTGAGATTCAGTTTGAGCTACAACCTGGCAATTTTCCCAGTGACCGTACAAAAATTGCCTACATCATCTCTCTTCTCAGTGGCTCCGCCCTTGACTGGGCATCACCGTTATGGGAGAGGTCCGACACCCTGCTATCTTCTTACACTGCATTCGTGTCAACATTCAGGCGCATCTTCGACGAGCCAGGCCGGGTAACCTCAGCTTCATCCGAGATTCTCCGTTTACGCCAGGGGTCACGTACTGTAGGACAATATCTGATACAGTTCCAGATCCTGGCATCCGAACTGGCATGGAACGACGAGGCCCTGTATGCTGCATTCTGGCATGGCTTATCTGAGCTTATTAAAGATGAGTTAGCTACCAGAGACTTACCTTCTAAGTTAGATGAGCTAATCTCACTCTGCACGAAAGTTGATTTACGTTTCAGAGAGAGAGCAACTGAGCGTGGAAGATCATCTGCTCCAAAATCTTCTGCTCCTCCTCCTCGTCAACTGTCACCATCTAAAGATGAGTCCATGCAAATTGGCCGTTCCCGTTTAACTCCTGCTGAGCGCCGAAGACGTCTCTCTGAGTCTCTTTGTCTTTACTGTGCAGCTCCGTCTAACACCATCAATGCCTGTCCCGAACGTCCGGGAAAACTCCAAACCCTAGCTCGCCCAGGAGAGGGCCGGCTAGGAGTAATGATCTCCTCTCCATCTCCTCATGATTGTAATCTCCCAGTCTCGCTTCAAGTTGCTCAACGTTATCGGAACGTCATTGCTCTCCTTGATTCCGGAGCAGCTGGGAACTTTATTACTGAAGCCTATGTTAAACGGTGGTCCCTACCCACCGAGAGACTTCCTTCCTCCTTTTCCTTAACTGCCGTGGATGGCAGTAAAATTTTTGATACTGTTATTGCTCTAAGGACTCTACCAGTTCGTCTGAGAGTGGGAGTTCTTCATTCCGAACTTATTTCACTTTTAGTGATTCCAAGAGCCACACATCCTGTGGTCCTGGGCCTTCCATGGCTCCGTCTTCACAATCCTACAATTGATTGGACGACTACGCAAATCCTGGCATGGGGTTCCTCCTGTGCAGAGACATGTTTGTTTAAAGTATTGCCTGTCTGTTCTTCCTCCCCCAGGTCGTCTGATGTTCCACCTCCTCCATATCAAGATTTCACGGATGTGTTCAGTAAAGCTTCTGCTGATATCCTTCCTCCTCATAGAGAATGGGACTGCCCGATTGATCTCGTTCCAGGGAAGGTTCCACCTCGAGGCCGAACTTATCCGTTGTCTCTGCCTGAGACGCATTCTATGGAGGAATACATTAAAGAGAACCTAGCAAAGGGGTTCATTCGACCTTCTTCTTCCCCAGCCGGCGCAGGCTTCTTTTTTGTAAAAAAGAAAGATGGTGGTCTGCGGCCGTGCATCGACTACAGAGGTTTGAACGACATTACCATCAAGAACCGTTATCCTTTACCCCTGATTACTGAGCTCTTTGACAGAGTTAGCGGAGCTACCATCTTTACAAAGCTGGACTTGCGAGGTGCATACAATCTCATCCGGATCCGTGAGGGTGACGAGTGGAAGACCGCCTTTAACACCCGTGACGGACATTATGAGTACCTCGTCATGCCCTTCGGATTGAGCAATGCTCCAGCTGTCTTCCAGCATTTTGTCAATGAGATTTTCAGAGACATTCTATACCGTCATGTCGTGGTCTATCTAGACGATATCCTAATTTTTGCCAACGATTTAGAGGAACATCGTTTTTGGGTTAAAGAGGTTCTGTCCCGTCTCCGTGTCAATCATCTCTATTGAAAATTAGAAAAATGCGTCTTTGAAGTCAAGTCCATTCCGTTTCTAGGGTACATTGTGTCCGGTTCCGGACTAGAGATGGATCCTGAGAAACTACAAGCAATTCAGAATTGGCCGGTACCCTTAACCCTCAAAGGGGTCCAGAGGTTCTTAGGGTTCGCCAATTATTACCGAAAGTTTATACGAGACTTTTCAACCATTGTGGCGCCTGTTACTGCTTTCACCAAGAAGGGTGCTAACCCGTCCAAGTGGTCTGAAGAAGCCATGCAAGCTTTTCATCTTTTAAAACAGAGGTTCATCTCTGCGCCTGTCCTGAAACAGCCTGACATCGACTCTCCTTTCATCCTAGAGGTGGATGCCTCCTCCGTTGGAGTAGGAGCGGTGTTATCTCAGAGGGCTAAAGATGGCCATTTACATCCTTGCAGTTTCTTCTCCCGGAAGTTCTCCCCAGCTGAGCGCAACTATGCCATTGGCGACCAGGAGTTGCTAGCCATCAAGCTCGCTCTAGAAGAGTGGAGGTATCTGTTGGAGGGAGCTTCTCATTTAATCACCATACTTACAGACCACAAGAACCTTTTATACCTGAAGGGCGCACAATGTCTCAACCCTCGTCAGGCCAGATGGGCACTTTTCTTTTCCAGGTTCGACTTTAAACTCCAGTTCTGTCCGGGCTCTCAGAATCGCAAGGCCGATGCCCTTTCCCGCTCATGGGAGCAAGAAAATGAGTCAGAGTCTTCAGACAAGCATCCTATTATAAATCCGTTGGCATTCTCCACGGTAGGGATGGACTCTACGCCCCCATCAGGGAAAAGTTTTGTGAAGCCGATGCTAAGGAAGAAGCTCATGCATTGGGCCCATGCTTCCCGTTTTGCCGGACATACAGGTATCCAAAAAACCCTGGAGTTTATCTCTAGGTCCTATTGGTGGCCAACTCTGAAAAAGGACGTCTTGGAGTTTATTGCATCTTGCCCAAAGTGTGCCCAACATAAAGTATCCCGCCAGTCGCCTGCGGGGCAACTGGTTCCACTATCCGTTCCCCGTCGACCATGGACCCACTTGTCGATGGTTTTCATTACAGACTTACCCATGTGCAACAAGTTCAATACCATCTGGGTGGTAGTTGACCGGTTCACCAAGATGGCACACTTCATTCCTCTCACCGGTCTTCCGTCAGCTTCCAAGTTGGCTCAAGTATTCATACAAGAGATCTTCCGACTCCACGGTCTTCCTGAAGAAATTATCTCAGATCGAGGAGTTCAATTCACAGCCAAATTCTGGCGAAGTTTATGTCAAGTCCTCCAAGTCAAGCTAAAGTTTTCCATGGCTTACCATCCTCAGACCAATGGTCAAACCGAGAGGGTGAATCAGGACTTGGAGGCCTTCCTCCGCATCTATGTGTCCTCCTCTCAAGATGACTGGGTTCAATTACTTCCCTGGGCCGAGTTCTGTCATAACAACCAGTATCATTCTTCATCTGCTTCAACACCATTCTTCACTAACTTTGGATTCCACCCTAAAGTTCCTGAGTTCCAACCGCTTCCAGCAACTTCTGTTCCCGCAGTGGATATCACCTTGCATCAGTTTGCCAATATCTGGAAGAGCGTACGATCAGCTCTGCTCAAGGCATCGTTCAGGTACAAGAAGTTTGCGGATAAGAAGCGTCGAGCAGTTCCTGCTCTCAAGGTGGGTGATCGGGTATGGTTATCCACGAAGAATTTGAGGTTAAGAGTTCCCAGTATGAAGTTTGCACCTCGCTATATCGGTCCTTTCAAGATTGAACAAGTCATCAATCCTGTTGCTTACAGACTCCAGTTGCCTCCCTTCTTAAAAATACCCAGGACATTCCATGTTTCCCTGTTGAAACCGCTGATCTTGAATCGGTTTCATTCCTCACTTCCTCCAACTCCGAAAGTCCAAACTCAACGAGGCGTTGAGTATGAAGTGGCCAAGATCCTGGACTCACGTCACCGTTACGGTCAACTACAATATCTTATTGACTGGAAGGGTTATGGTCCTGAGGAACGTTCATGGACCAATGCTTCTGATGTCCATGCTCCTGCCTTGGTCCGGAGATTCCATTCCAAGTTTCCTCAAAAGCCAAAGAAGTGTCCTGGGGCCACTCCTAAAGGGGGGGGTGCTGTCACGATCCGGGTATCTGGACGCCATTTCTTACCCATCAGATGCCTCCTAAGGCTGGCTCAGCGCTCCAGGACCGGATCCCATCTGTTATCCTAATGTTCACATTCCTGCATCCTCTCCTGTCTCTCTGAGACGCTGTCACAGTAACGCCTTATTACATCTGGCATGGCGTCTCCCGCGGCCTCCGCCGCCGTCCCTGAGCTTCTGCATGCAGAGTGTCAGAGTGGCGATTACGTCAGCCGCGGCCTCCGCTGTGTCCGTGTGGTTGGATGTGCACTTGTCAGCCTGGCGTCTCCTGTCTCCAGTGGCCGGCGCCGCCATTACTGTTTTCATTACCACATGGATTACAAACCAAACTTCCCTCCAAGTGTCTGCATGGGCGCAGCCATCTTGGATTCTGTCAGCTGATCATTTCCTCCAATCTGTTGTCAGTATTGTTAATCTGCATAATTGCCTAGCCAATCCCTTCCTTGCTGCAGGTATAAATACACTGTGCCTGAGCAAGGAAGGCGTCAGTGCTTTGGTTGTCAAACCTAGTTCCTGTTTGTCTCTCTCCTGTGATTGTCTTCCAGGTTCCAGCTCCTGTCTCAAGACTTCCACCATAAAGACCCGCACCAGCATTCCACCTGCGGTGTAGCCTGACTCTCCAATCCATTGTGGATTCATCTGTTTCCAGCTACAACATTACCTGCTTCCAGCTCAGCTTCCAGCAGAGTACAGCTTCCCTTAAAGGGCCGGTGTCCTTTCTACACTTTACCACTCTCCACCGGTATTATTATTTCTCCGCTCTCAAGTTCTACATTTCAGTTCATATTTCATCGCTCCCAAGTTCATTTATTATTTAACTGGTTCCAGCCAGTATCCACTCCGTGCTAACAACAGTCTGGTTCCAGCCAGTATCCACAGCAGCTGTTTTACCTTCAGCAACCCAGCTTTTCCTGGAACACCAGCTGGCACAATCCTGGGTTATCTCCATTGCTACAGTCGGGCCTGGTAATGACTTTCCATCTAGAAGATCATAAGAACTATCTCACACTACCAGTGCCCTGTGGCTCCTGCCATCCTGTAGTACCCAGGAACTGTATTTATTATTTGCTGACTTTTACGTTTTCTTTTACTGCTGCTGTGTTGCGGAGTTGTCATAATAAACATCATTGACTTTTATCCAAGTTGTCGTGGTCACGCCTTCGGGCAGTTATTATTCATGTTACTTACATGTCCAGGGGTCTGATACAACCTCCCAGGTTCCGGTACATCTCAGCCCCTACAACTGAGGCTGCCTCCCGTCAGCTCAGGCCCTCAGTTGTGACAGTAAGCACTGACCTAATGAATCCAGCCGGAGACCAGGATCAAGCGGCCAGGCCGATGCAAGAACTGGCAGCCCGACTAGAACATCAGGAGGCTGCACAGGGCCACATCATCCGCTGTCTCCAGGATCTCTCTACTCGGCTGGATGGGATTCAGACAACTCTCCGTGGATCAGGCGCATCTGGTGCGTCAACCACAGTGACTCCAGCTATAACCCCACCCACCTTACCCATTTCTGCTCCACGTCTTCATCTTCCAACGCCAGCAAAATTTGACGGATCTCCAAGATTCTGCAGGGGATTTCTCAACCAGTGTGAGATTCAGTTTGAGCTACAACCTGGCAATTTTCCCAGTGACCGTACAAAAATTGCCTACATCATCTCTCTTCTCAGTGGCTCCGCCCTTGACTGGGCATCACCGTTATGGGAGAGGTCCGACACCCTGCTATCTTCTTACACTGCATTCGTGTCAACATTCAGGCGCATCTTCGACGAGCCAGGCCGGGTAACCTCAGCTTCATCCGAGATTCTCCGTTTACGCCAGGGGTCACGTACTGTAGGACAATATCTGATACAGTTCCAGATCCTACAACTCCCGTCAGCTCAGGCCCTCAGTTGTGACAGTACCGTACTGCTATATATTATATACTGGTGGTAAGCAAACTGTGCAAAACTGAAATGCACTACAGGTATGGATGGATAGTATACTTGACGACACAGAGGTAGGTAGAGCAGTGGCCTACTGTACCGTACTGCTATATATTATATACTGGTGGTCAGCAAACTGTGCAAAACTGAAATGCACCACAGGTATGGATGGATAGTATACTTGATGACACAGAGGTAGGTAGAGCAGTGGCCTTCTGTACCTTACTCCTATATAATATATACTGGTGGTCAGCAAAATTATGCACTGTACTCCTACTATATACTACAATGTAGCACAGATATGGAGCGTTTTTCAGGCAGAGAACGTATAATACTGGTGGTCACTGGTCAGCAAAACTCTGCACTGTACTCCTCCTACATAATACTGCTGGTCCCCAGTCCCCACAATAAAGCAGTGTGAGCACAGATATATGCAGCACACTAAGCACAGATATGGAGCGATTTGCAGGCAGAGAACGTATAATACTGGTGGTCACTGGTCAGCAAAACTCTGCACTGTACTCCTCCTATATAATACTGCTGGTCCCCAGTCCCCACAATAAAGCAGTGTGAGCACAGATATATGCAGCACACTGAGCACAGATATGGAGCGTTTTTCAGGCAGAGAACATATAATGCTGGTGGTCACTGGTCAGCAAAACTCTGCACTGTACTCCTCCTATATAATACTGCTGGTCCCCAGTCCCCACAATAAAGCAGTGTGAGCACAGATATAGGCAGCACACTGAGCACAGATATGGAGCATTTTGCAGGCAGAGAACGTATAATACTGGTGGTCACTGGTCAGCAAAATTCTGCACTGTACTCCTCCTATATAATACTGCTGGTTCCCAGTCCCCACAATAAAGCAGTGTGAGCACAGATTTATGCAGCACACTGAGCACAGATATGGAGCGTTTTTCAGGCAGAGAACATATAATACTGGTGGTCACTGGTCAGCAAAACTCTGCACGGTACACCTCCTATATAATACTGCTGTTCCCCAGTCCCCACAATAAAGCAGTGTGAGCACAGATATATGCAGCACACTGAGCACAGATATGGAGCGTTTTGCAGGCAGAGAACGTATACTGGTGGTCACTGGTCAGCAAAACTCTGCACTGTACTCCTCCTATATAATACTGCTGGTCCCCAGTCCCCACAATACAGCAGTGTGAGCACAGATATATGCAACACACTGAGCACAGATATGGAGCGTTTTTCAGGCAGAGAACGTATAATACTGGGGGTCACTGGTCAGCAAAACTCTGCACTGTACTCCTCCTATAATACTGCTGGTCCCCAAAATAAAGATATTTGCACTGCAGCCCCCTGAAACAAAGTAAGAGGACGCCAGCCACGTCCTCTCACTATCATTTCCAATGCACGATTGAAAAATGGCGTCGTCGCGTGGCTCCTTATATAGAATCCGAATCTCGCGAGAATCCGACAGCGGGATGATGACGTTCGGGCGCGGTCGGGTTAACCGAGCAAGGCGGGAGGATCTGAGTCTGCCTCGGACCCGTGTAAAAAGGGTGAAGTTTGGGGGGGTTCGGATTCCGAGGAACCGAACCCGCTCATCACTAATATCACCTTGTTTTTTTCAATCCACCACCAGGCTCTTGGACTGGTCCTGCTTTTAAAAATACAGAAAGGCCCGCTGATTAGTTCACGTAGAGGAAGTGTCTGTGTTAACACAAACACTTCCTCAGTCCATCTTGGTTCATGTAATGCTTTTTTAACCCCTTGGATGCTACATGGTCCAAAGAAGGCCTGATCTACACCAAGGATATGTGAGTATGGAAAAAAAAATTCAGGTATCATGGAAGCTACTGGACAAATGGATGTGAATGGCTACAGGTACTGTAGGTAAGTACAGTATGTGTAATTGTTTAATAAACTTTTACTGTCATGGTGTGCAAGTACTGTGTTTTTTTATATTAACTCGATGTCTCTGCCGGGCTTCAGTCTCTTCAGGGCCGATCGCTCCAAGGTTCTCTCAGGAAAAACAAAGGGTGGTGGCATCTGCTTCTACATCAACGACGGATGGTGCACCAATGTCACGATCATAGGCAAATCATGTAGCCCTCACCTGGAGATGCTCAGTATCAACTGCAACCCCTTCTATTCCCCCCAGGAATTTGCCTCAATTGTCCTTGTGGGAGTGTACACCCCCCCCCCTCGCCTGCGCGAACGAAGCCCTGCACCACCTGGCTGTATGCATATCCGACATAGAACAAAAACACCCAGACTCTCTGCTTATAGTACTTGGTGACTTCAACAGAACTAACCTGAGCAAGGAGCTACCTATGTACAAACAACAAGTCACATGTCCCACTAGAGAAGGGCGCACCCTTGATCACTGGTACACTACCCTCAAGTCTGCCTTCCGGTCTATCCCGCGTGCTGCACTCGGCCTATCTGACCACTGCCTCGTCCACCTACTCCCTACCTATACACAGAAGCTGAGAGCGGTTAAGCCTGTCGTCAAGACTGTTAAGAAATGGAACAATGAGGCCAAGATGAAGCTCCAGGCCTGCTTTGACTGCACGGAATGGGGGGTATTCGAAGCCTCGGCAACCGACCTGAATGACCTGACAGAAACTGTCACATCCTACATCAGCTACTGTGAGGACATGTGTGTACCTACCAAGACTTACCGCATTTACAACAACAAGAACAAGCCCTGGTTCAATGCCGAGCTCAGGCAACTTCGTCGAGCCAAAGAGGAGGTCTATAGCAGCGGTGACAGAGCACTATACAACCGTACTAGGAACTCTCTGACTAAAGGAATCAGGCTGGCAAAAAAGCGGTTCTCGGACAAGCTGACAAACGATCTCTCCACCAATGACCCCGCATCTGTATGGAAAGGAATGCAATCCATAACCAACTATAGGAAAACATCAAAGTCCACCACCATGCACCAAGACCTAGCAGACGAACTGAACCACTTTTATTGCAGGTTCGCAAAAGAAGTCCCCTGCAACCCAAACAATCACCTCTACGATTCCCCGAGCACCGACTGCCAACCCCAGGCACTGCAAGTCGCCCAAGAAGAGGTGGAGGCATTGTTCATAAGGGCCAAACCCAGGAAAGCTCCGGGTCCTGACGGAGTGTCACCATCTGCCCTAAGAGCATGTGCGGGTCAGCTCGCCCCCATATTCACCAAGATCTTCAACAAATCGCTGGAGCTACAGAAAGTCCCTTCCTGCTTCAAAAGGTCTACTATCGTCCCGGTCCCCAAGAAACCCTCTATCATGAACTTGAACGACTACAGGCCGATAGCACTGACGTCTGTGGTTATGAAAACGTTTGAGCGTCTGGTTTTGATTCACCTGAAAACTGTGACTGGCCCCCAACTGGACCCCCTGCAGTTCGCCTATCGATCGAATCGGTGTGTCGAGGATGTAGTCAACCTGGGCCTGCACTACATTCTACAGCACCTAGACATTCCCGGTACCTACGCGAGGGTCCTATTTGTCGATTTCAGCTTGGCCTTCAATACAATCGTCCCCAGCATCCTCCACCCCAAATTACTTCGCCTAGGGGTCCCAGAAGCTACCTGTTCCTGGAAAGTAGACTTCCTGACAGATAGGACACAGGTGGTGAAAGCGGGGGAATTCACCTCTCAAGCGCAGTCCATCAGTATAGGGTCCCCTCAAGGCTGTGTCCTGTCACCCCTGCTCTTCTGCCTCTACACAAATGACTGTACCTCAGAGGCACAATCAGTAAAGATCATCAAATTCACAGATGACACCACCGTCATCGGCCTCATCAAGGACGGGGACAAATCGGCCTATAGACGGGAAGTAGACCGGCTGGCCCAGTGGTGCATCCACAACAACCTTGAGCTCAACCACCTCAAAACTGTCGAGATGATAGTGGACTTCAGGAAGAAGTCATCTAGTGCACCTCCGCTAACGATTGCTGACAGTGTGGTATCACTAGTGGACTCCTTCAAGTTTCTAGGGACCACAATCTCCTGGGACCTTAAATGGGGGTCCAATGCTGACGCCACTGTTGGGAAAGCACAGCAGAGGTTGTTCTTCCTCAGGCAACTAAGGAAGTTTAACATCCCACAGAAGCTTCTGCTCCTCTTCTACTCTGCGATTGTGGAGTTGGTACTGTGCTCCTCGATACTCATATGGTACAGCTCCACCAGCGCGAGGGACAGATGCAGGCTCCAAAAGGTGGTCAGAACCGCAGAGAAGATCATTGGGGCCGACCTTCCCTCAGTCCAGGACCTGTACCTGTCCAGAGCTAGAAAGCGGGCAATGAAGATAGTAAAAGACCAGCTACAATACAGAAAAAAGAGAGACACCCAGTGGCGCAAAAAGTGAATAAACAATATTAAAATATTAAAACAATAGACAGCTTCCCTGTAAAAAATGTCCTCAAGGTTTTCTTCAATCTTTATAATTTTCTTTAATGAAGATCCACTCTGGTATAGATTGTACCTCGGACAAAAAATATATATATTTCCTTAGTGCAACACTGTTTTCAAATGTGTGAATAGCACTCTACATACACATATGGTGTTGCACTCACATTTGTTTGGATATATAATTGCCCGTAAATCCTCTACACCTGAGGTATACTCCTTTATATTCCTTCATCCATAATATGGGCTCAAAGGTAAAGAAGAAAGGGATTTAGTGCAACACCGTTTGTTTAAAAGACAACAGGATTTATTCAAGGTCACACTTACAGAAAGTAAAATTCATATAAGCATAAAAATACAATCCCCAAGGGAAGGTAGGATTCTCACGATAGAAGCAGTCCGAACCAGCCGGTCCAGGATCCTCGTAGAGAAAGAGTTTTTTCACCTTCACAATGGGTAAAGAAATGTCCAAAGGTACCACCTGCTTAACGCGTATCGGACTCTAACAGGTCCTTCATCAGATGCTGTATTTTTATGCTTATATGAATTTTACTTTCTGTAAGTGTGACCTTGAATAAATCCTGTTGTCTTTTAAACAAACGGTGTTGCACTAAATCCCTTTCTTCTTTACCTTTGAGCCCATATTATGGATGAAGGAAAATAAAGGAGTATACCTCAGGTGTAGAGGATTTACGGGCAATTATATATCCAAACAAATGTGAGTGCAACACCATATGTGTATGTAGAGTGCTATTCACACATTTGAAAACAGTGTTGCACTAAGGAAATATATATATTTTTTGTCCGAGGTACAATCTATACCAGAGTGGATCTTCATTAAAGAAAATTATAAAGTTTGAAGAAAACCTTGAGGACATTTTTTACAGGGAAGCTGTCTATTGTTTTAATATTTTAATATTGTTTATTCACTTTTTGCGCCACTGGGTGTCTCTCTTTTTTCTGTATTGTAAACTCCTATGGCTTTTTGGTGAGTCATTTGAGTCACTTGGGCTGCATTGTAAGTGTTTGTGCGCAACTGTCTTTTTCTGGTAATTTTTCTCAAAAGACCAGCTACACCCCGGCCACAGGATGTTTAACTTGCTTCCTTCAGGCAGGCGTTACAGGGTTGTCCCCGCCAGGTCCACCAGAAGCCTCAAAAGTTTCTTTCCCCAAGCGGTCCGCCTGCTGAACTCCTGAACATTGACTGACTAGACGTACATGTAACTAACTTGTGTCCCTACGGTATACCTATCTGTGTGACTTTACTTGCCCTCCCCCCCACCTGCTTATCTGTTACCTACTTGGCTGTTGTATAGCAAACCGAAGACAAATTCCTAGTATACGCAAGTATACCTGACCAATAAAGCTGATTCTGATTCTGATTCCTGCTGCGATCAACTTGGAATTACCCCCTATGTGCACTATGCCACTTTCCCCCATGTATGATAGCTGCGATGGCGACTCAGTGACAGGGGCGCTATGCAGAAACAGATACATTTCCCAAATTGCCAAATTTACCACATAACTCAAATGATATCACATCAGACCTCATCACACATGACTTGTACAATGATGATCTTTTCAAGTATCCACTTCAGAATCAGCAAACATCTGTGTCACCCTACATTATCTCCACATAGAACTATTTTGTCACATCAGGGACCATTTTACAAGATACAGATAGAGCCGCACTCATCTAGTGCGGCTCCATCGCAAACATGCACCCCCAGCGGGACTACGCGATATGGCACCTAGTCCCACTACGGGAGTGCACAGAGAGGCTCCCATTATAGTGAATGGGGCATGTGCGTGGCACGGACGAGTGCACAGCCCAGACACTGTGATGGGTGCCCCTAGGCTGGTGCGCCCAGGCACAGATGGAGCCACGATTAGCGTGGCTCCATCTGTAGATATACCACTCTTGGGTGTGCGGCATACTTGCAAACTCTTCCGGAATGGCCGGGAGGCTCCCGAAAATTGCGTGAACCTCCCGCCCCCCCCCCCCCCGAAAGAGCAGGTAAGTCTCCAGATTTCAGGGGTCCCCCCTGCCCGTCCGCCCACTTAGTATGTAAAGTGGGTGGTCCGGGCAGTCGATGACACGATTCTTGCTGAATCGCGTCATCATAGCCACGCCCCCTGCAGTGTAATGCCAGTGATTGCGGCATTACAGAGTGGGGGCATGGCTTAAAGGATGTGCCACTGTAACCTCGCCCCCATCCCACCCCTGACCCACCCCCATCCCGCCTCCAGTCCACCCCCTCCTCACGTCACAGCCCTCCCCTGCCCCCCTGCTGAGCCGACCTGGCTGCTCTCTCCCGCAGAGAGCAGCCAGAATGTCGGTAAGTATGGTGTGTGGTTGCTTTCTGATATACACACGCCTTGTGTGGTTGGACACACTCTGCATTGTCACAAGGCATGTGTATACCCAAGAGTGGTATATCTATTACATATACACAAATGTGCCCTTTTATATCTTTGCTTGCACTGCGGCACACTGCATCATATATGCTCCTGTGCAGTGTTTGCAACTTTGCACCCACTTTATATGCTGTAAACACATTCCTAAATATTCATGTCTAAAAAAAACAACAGGTTTTCTTGAAATATTCATGAAAAAAAATCTATGATCTGTTTAATTTGCATGTAAATCCATCCCCCCAATTCACATTCCTGCAAACTAATTAACATGGAGACAGCCTTGTTTGATGAGTTTATAAATGGATCATAGACAGTCGGGATACAGCAACTTTGCAAGACACTGTTTAAAGATCTTTGACATCTGAGAGAGCCACAGAATCCAATAATCCCACTTTCAAAACTGCGGGATGTCCTCTGAGATCAATCTAATATCGAAACATCACATAAAGAGAGTGCAGTGCCTAGACTTTGTTCTATTGAATAAACAGCACTAGACGTGCAGGCTAAATAATCTTTGCCAGTGGGAAAGAAAATTCAGAAATGTTTTCCACTGATTAAAGCTATGTTCTTGAATCTGTTACATTATAAATGAAACAGAAATACATCCCGGCACAACAGCAATTTAAAATGAAAATGTTGAGAAATTAAATTTTATAGCTTTAAAGTTCTGGCTATGACTTGTCTGGAAAATGCTTGTAAATGCACATCAAACATATTGTTTTTTCCCCAGTGGCTCAGCTAGATTAAAGAGAAATACTACTGACCTTCTCAAAGCTAAAAGTGAGTAACTTAAAAAAATAATAACCTTTGGGGATTAAATGCAAGGGTTTCCAACACAGAGCCGTCACTAGACTTTTTGGTGCCCTGTGTCAGAGAGAGAATTGGTGCAGCCCCTTCCCCAGGGGTGTCTCTAGAGAGGAGGGGATCCATGTGCAGACCCTGTGTGTGGGCCCCCTCCTCTCCCGTAGCTGTCACGCCGCTGCTAGTGCTCTGAGCGCTGTAGACTCTGGCACAGTGCCAGAGTCTACAGCGCATGTGCAGGACTCCGAAAAATGCGCCAGAGTCTCTAGTGGTCAGTGCGCTAGTAGCGGCGCGACGGCTACGGGAGTGGAGGGGGCACACACACGGTCAGCGATGGTCTCCGGAAAGGTAAGTATAGGAGAAATGGGTGCAGTGTGTGCGGTGTGGGCTCCCCTGGACTCAGGGGCCTGTGTGCACCGCACACACTGCACCCATTATAGAAACACCAATGCCCTTCCCCCATTTTTCCAATACAGACATGTCTCGTGGGGAAGAGTCATGACAAGATTGATCTCAAAGAAAGCCCATGCTATGATACCCTTTCCACTCGGGAGTGCCACATTTATCCAAAGAATTCTGTCAATGGGATTGGTATCTCAGAGGAGGGCACCAAAGCAGATATTGCGTACACAACCAGGAGTGCGGGGCCATTGGACTGCTATATATAACCCCTGATGAAGTCCCAAAAAAGCTGTTAAAGGGACGAAACGCGTTGGGCCAGCTTCCACTACCTCTCCAACGACCTGTACAACAGATAAGCTTATTATTGATTTTTAAATTGTACGATTCCATTGTTTATGTATGTGTGTGATTAAAATTGTGAAAAACTATATCACACTATTAGCTCCTTTTTTTCTTTTTGTTTTTTTCCATGAGAAAAAAACTTTCTTTATAGAGGTACTAGACTTTGTCAAGGATCACCTCATAGGAGCAGCATCCTTAAAAGGAGTGAGTTATTACCTTCCTTTTATTATTTTATTATTTTTTATTCTTTTAGCCACTTGGGTGTGATTCTGATTATTTATATTAGAAATCACATAAAATATAGTGGTTTATAGAAACACTATAGGCAGGGAGCACTTTATATAAAACATATTTTATATATTGGCACAAATATGTCACAAGTCACTTTATAATAGTAAGAGCATTTTGCTGACACATCTTCCCTCTCTGCCTATGTAAATTGTGGTTTAACACCTCGCTGAGGGCGTTTATACATGGAGTAAGAGGACAAGGGAAGATGACCAATTAAAGATACCACTACAGGCACAACTTGATCATACTTCCGGTACGCATATATATTTTTTGGTTATACACAGATGGAAGTTTTCACACCAAAGCACTGAAGGCGCAGAGACTTTATTTCTATTGAACATATATATACAGTGGTTAAAGTGGGCCGGAACGGGGCGGAACTGCGTTCCGTCACCTCTAATTGCAGGCGGAACCAGTTCCGCCTCCGCCCGGCCACAGCATCAGGTCCCTGCTGCTTTGTGAAGTTAGGTGCAGCCGCCAGCCAATCCCGGCTCGCGGACCGGCTGCAGCACCAATCTAAAGAAGAGGCAGCTTTTTCAAAGTCTGGTGTGAGCCAATCACGGCTCGCGGACCGCCAGCCAATGAGAAGCTGCCAAGTGGCAGCTTCTCATTAGCTGGTGGTCCGGGTGCCGTGAATGGCGCACAATCGGCGCCAGATTCAAAGTGCGGCGGCTTCTCGCTTCTGGTCACTATATCAGCTCTTCCCTGGGTGAGGCATGCTAGGGAGATCAGAGCAGCTCACCCAGGGCCGGCCCGACCATTATGCGGCGTACGCAGCGGCGTAGAGGACTGCACTGTGCAGAGCGCCTCCGCTGCCATTTGTTAGGCATGGATGTCCGGATCCTTTACAGGAGGAGCAGTGGCGTTAAGTCCGTCGCGTCCCTGCTCTCCTGGCTGGGGGCAGCAGCAGCTTCTTTACACGGCAGCAGTTACAAGCGGCTGGGACACCCCTTTACCAGCCCACAGCCAGGAAAACGCCACACGCAGCCCACCCAGCGACAGCTCCCCGCACACACAGCCCAGCAAAGTCACCACCCCCATGTGCCAGCATGTTGAACCTGGGGACCGAGGAGCAGTGCGCCAGCTGCATGAGCCTGGTCTCAAGAAAAGGATCATCCTGGCAACGGCTAAGGTAAGAGTGGCAGTGCCCACACAGCACCCCTCTTCACTCTGACTGGCACACTCCCTTCTCTCTCTGCCTGCCATTCTGTTTCCTATATTCTAGCCTCTTCTTTTCCTCCACAATTCCAATGTGTGTCTGTGTGTATATTGTATGTGTTCTTCTCTCCCTCCTTTTTCACAGCACACCTCCACTTTTCTCTTCTTTATTGCGTCACATGAACTGGATAGTGAAGCAGGCTTGCAGATTTTGAATGAATTCAAGTAAATGCTAGTAGCTCCAAAAGCAATATTCATAGGGAGGGCAGTATACTGGAGCTAGTTAGCTGCCTGTGGGACATCTGTTGCAGCCACTGTGCAGGGTCATAGTAGTAGAGTTAGGCTTGCTTGTATAATCCTACTGTGTGGTGTAATATTAATTACAAGCAATGTACTCAGGGCCGTTCCGACCATTACGCCAGGTGCACAGCCATGTAGAGCACCACACTATGAAGGTAACCGCTACTGTCTTCTCCATCCCCAGGCTGCTAGCTGACCATAGTGCCCAGCCCCCAGAAGATTGTGCTACTGTAAGACAGTATTTTGAATTGGGGGTACTTTTGTGTGGCCACGCCCCTTCCTTATGAGACCACACCCCCTTTTTTGGGGGGCGCCTTCGGCGCGCGCTAAGCGGGAGGGGTCATGCGGGAGATGAGTTCCCCCACCTCTCCAGGACCACTTTAAGCCCTGTATATATATATATATATAGTTGGGGTCGGGTAACCGGCGGTCGTGATCCAGACAGTCATGATAGATAGATAGATAGATAGATAGATAGATAGATAGATAGATAGATAGATAGATAGATAGATAGATAGATAGATAGATAGATAGGCAGACTGACTGACTAGTGGCCAAAATTGTGGAAACCTTTTGGAAAATGTGCATTTTTGAAGTTTAACGTCTTATAGCACTAATATGTTTTAGTATTATACCAAAAAGCATACATAATTACAATGGCAATGTAATTGAGAACATAATACAACATAATACAATGAATTTTATAACAAAATTTTACATTTTGAAAACAGTTATATGTACTGAACTGTGGGAAAGTACATTTCTTCGTTTCTCACTATATTTATTAGTACTTTGTTGGGAAGTCTTTTGCTGCAATTACATACCTCCCAACATTGGTGGCCAGTGGATCAGGACCTTTGGCGTACCGAAAGTGCACCCATGTCAGAAAAGGGGTGGAGCCTGGGAAAAGTGGTGGAGCCGTGTGTCACTCCTGTTTCCATCTCTGTGGGAGCATGCCTAGCACTCTCTGTTCTGCTGGGCTGCCCCCAGGCTCACTCTGCACTGTGAATAAATGCCCTGCACATGCGCACATTGGTGGTCATTCCGAGTTGATCGCTAGCTGCCATTGTTTGCAGCGCAGCGATCAGGCAAAAAATCAGCACTTCTGCGCATGCGTATACGGCTCAATGCACACGCGCGACGTACTTTCACAAAAGCCGATGCAGTTTCACACAAGGTCTAGCGACGCTTTTCAGCTGCACTGCTGGCCGCAGAGTGATTGACAGGAAGTGGGTGTTTCTGGGTGTCAACTGACCGTTTTCAGGGAGTGTGTGTAAAAACGCAGGCGTGTCAGATACAAACGCGGGCGTGCCTGGAAAAACACAGGCGTGGCTGGCCGAACGCAGGGTGGGTTTGTGATGTCAAAACCGACACTAAATAGTCTGAAGTGATCGCTAGCTAGGAGTAAGTCTCAAGCTACTCAGAAACTGCACAATCTTTTTTTGTAGCAGCGCTACGATCCTTTAATTCGCACTTCTGCTAAGCTAAGATACACTCCCAGAGGGCAGCGGCTTAGCATTTGCACGGCTGCTAAAAACAGCTAGTGAGCGAACAACTCGGAATGAGGGCCATTATCTATTCACCCACTGCTTTCCCACTGCTCTGCATAGGTTGTGCTCCCCCCAACTGCCCCCTCCTCACTGCAGGACACTGATGCATTTGCTGCTTTTTAAAGTGCCATTGATCACATAAATTCATCTCATACCTTTTGCTGTCCTAACACTAACTGGTGCTTCACAGTAGGTGTTGTGCACTCAGGTAGCAAATTTTCTCCAATTCTTCTGCGGACATATTTCATGCCATCACGACCAAATATGGATATTCTAGTGCCGTCACTCCAGGTGACACTGTTCCATTGTTCTTCTGACCAATGAATATAATTTTTGGTCCATTCTAATCTTTTCTGTCTATGTTTGAGAGAAAAAAGCGATTTTTACTTGGAATTCTGGCATTTAATGTAAAATATTGAAGTCTGTGTCAAACAGTCCTGGCACTGATGTTTACTCCACATTCACATAAATCATTTTGAATTGCCTCAGATGCTTTTTTTCTGTCTCTCAAGCACTATTTTTTCATTCTTCTATCGCAGCATGGTATTGTGGATCTTTTCTTACCTTTACCAGTTTGGTTTTGAATGGACTATTCCACAGTTTCGAAATTCCTCCTTTGGTTATGTTGCCACCTAGTTTTCTTATAATTTAATTGTAAGTGTTACCTTCTTCACGTAAAGTAATTATTTTGTATCTCTTTCTAGGTGACCAGGCAACTTTTTACTTTGCTTGTCATACTAAATAAGTTACACAACTTACTGCAGAAAATGAAAGTAAAAGAAAACCAAACGCATAAAAACAGCAACCAACTTAGTAATAATTAAACAACTAAGGGCCTAATTCAGACCTGACCATAGATGTGCGAAAAAACACACATCTACGATCAAAATCCCTGACATGCAGGAGGAAGCCCAGCACAGGGCAAGTCCACCCCACAAGCTGGGTCCAGCCCCCCCCCCCCCTCCCGCCTCCCGCAAACATGCAAAAGCCATATTTTTGGCCGCAGCGGCTGCATGTGACGTCACGCAGCTGCCGTATCCCGCCCCACAAACGGTCTGGACACACCTGCGTTGTCTAGACCATGCCCTGAAAACAGAGCCGCAACACCACCGACGCTCCGCGACCACCTCTGCCTTTCAAGTTTTGAGTTGAAGAACCCCCCCCCCCCCCTCTTTACATAACAAAGTCTCCTTATCTATATTTAGCAATAACTTTTTATGTAATAAAGATAATTAATTGCGGTGCATTATATTGTGTATAAAATTATCTTTTCAGTGATATATACCTTTATAGGATTTTCTTTAAAAAATAATGCAGTTATAGCAATTAAACCCTTAAAAACACATATTTTTCAAAAGGTTTCAACAATTTTGGCCACTAGTGTATATATACATATACACTGCTCAAAAAATAAAGGGAACACTTAAACAATGTAACTCAAAGTCAATCACACTTCTGTGAAATCAAGCTGTCCACTTAGGAAGCAACACTGATTGACAATCAATTTCACATGCTGTTGTGCAAATGGAATAGACAACAGGTGGAAATTATAGGCAACTAGCAAGACACCCCCAATAAAGGAGTTGTTCTGCAGGTGGTGACCACAGACCACTTCTCAGCTCCTATGCTTTCTGGCTGATGTTTTGGTCACTTTTGAAAGCTGGTGGTGCTTTCACTCTAGTGGTAGCATGAGATGGAGTCTACAACCCACACAAGTGGCTCAGGTAGTGCGGCTCATCCAGGATGGCACATCAATGCGAGCTGTGGCAAGAAGGTTTGCTGTGTCTGTCAGCGTAGTGTCCAGAGCATGGAGGCGCTACCAGGAGACAGGCCAGTACATCAGGAGACGTGGAGGAGGCCGTAGGAGGGAAACAACCCAGCAGCAGGACCGCTACCTCCGCCTTTGTGCAAGGAGGAACAGGAGGAGCACTGACAGAGCCCTGCAAAATGACCTCCAGCAAGCCACAAATGTGCATGTGTCTACTGAAATGATCAGAAACAGACTCCATAAGGGTGGTATGAGGGCCCGACACCGTACAGGACGTTTGGCATTTGCCAGAGAACACCAAGATTGGCAAATTTTCCACTGGCACCCTGTGCTCTTCACAGATGAAAGCAGGTTCTCACTGAGTACATGTGACAGACGTGACAGAGTCTGGAGACTTCAAGGAGAATGTTCTGCTGCCTGAAACATCATCCAGCATGACCGGTTTGGCAGTGTGTCAGTAATGGTGTGGGGTGGCATTTCTTTGGGGGGCCGCACAGCCCTCCATGTGCTCATCAGAGGTAGCCTGACTGCCATTAGGTACCGAGATGAGATCCTCAGACCCCTTGTGAGACCATATGCTGGTGCGGTTGGCCCTGGGTTCCTCCTAATGCAAGACAATGCTAGACCTCATGTGGCAGGAGTGTGTCAGCAGTTCCTGCAAGACGAAGGCATTGATGCTATGGACTGGCCTGCCCGTTCCCCAGACCTGAATCCAATTAAGCACATCTGGGACATCATGTCTCTCTCCATCCACCAACGCCACAATGCACCACAGACTGTCCAGGAGTTGGCGGATGCTTTAGTCCAGGTCTGGGAGGAGATCCCTCAGGAAACCATTCGCCACCTCATCAGGAGCATGCCCAGGCGTTGTAGGGAGGTCATACAGGCACGTGGAGGCCACACACATTACTGAGCCTCATTTTGACTTGTTTTAAGGACATTACATCAAAGTTGGATGAGCCTGTGGTGTGTTTTTCCACTTTAATTTTGAGTGTGACTCCAAATCCAGACCTCCATGGGTTAATAAAGTAAGATTTTAAACCTACCGGTAAATCTTTTTCTCCTACTCCGTAGAGGATGCTGGGGACTCCGTAAGGACCATGGGGAATAGACGGGCTCTGCAGGAGACGTGGGCACCAAAAAAGAACTTTAGGTATGGGTGTGCACTGGCGCCTCCCTCCATGCCCCTCCTCCAGACCTCAGTTAGAGAAACTGTGCCCAGAGGAGATGGACAGTACGAGGAAAGGATTTTGGAAATCCAAGGGCAAGATTCATACCAGCCACACCATTCACACCGTATAACATGGAATATACGAACCAGTCAACAGTATAAAACAAAACCAGTATCAGTCCAAAACTGATCCAACTGAAACATAACCCTTATGTAAGCAACAACTATATACAAGTCTTGCAGGATGTTGTCCGCACTGGAACGGGCACCCAGCATCCTCTACGGACTAGAAGAAAAAGATTTTTACGGGTAGGTTTAAAATCTTATTTTCTCTTACGTCCAAGAGGATGCTGGGGACTCCGTAAGGACCATGGGGATTATACCAAAGCTCCAAAACGGGCGGGAGAGTGCGGATGACTCTGCAGCACCGAATGAGCAAACATTAGGTCCTCATCAGCCAGGGTATCAAACTTGTAGAATTTTGCAAAAGTGTTTGAACCCGACCAAGTCACCGCTCGGCAAAGTTGTAATGCCGAGACGCCCCGGGCAGCCGCCCAAGAAGAGCCCACCTTCCTAGTGGAATGGGCCTTTACGGAATTCGATAACGGCAATCCAGCCATGGAATGAGCCTGCTGAATCGTGTTACAGATCCAGCGAGCAATAGTCTGCTTAGATGCAGGAGCGCCAACCTTGTTGGCCACATACAGGTTAAACAGGGCCTCTGTTTTCCTAACCCGAGCCGTTCTGGCCACATACATTTTCAATGCCCTGACCACATCCAGGGACTCTGAATCCTCCACGTCCCTTGTAGCCACAGGCACCACAATAGGTTGGTTCATATGAAAAGAAGAAACCACCTTAGGCAAAAATTTAGGACGAGTCCGCAACTCAGCTCTATCCACATGGAAAATCAGATAAGGGCTTTTGTGGGACAAAGCCGCCAACTCCGACACTCGCCGCGCCAAAGCCAAGGCCAATAACATGACCACCTTCCAAGTGAGATACTTCAATTCAACTGTTTGAAGAGATTCAAACCAGTGAGATTTAAGAAACCGTTACACCACGTTAAGGTCCCAAGGTGCCACTGGAGGCACAAAAGGAGGCTGGATATGTAGCACCCCTTTCACGAAAGTCTGGACCTCTGGAAGAGAAGCCAATTCCTTTTGAAAGAAAATGGATAGGGCCGAAATCTGAACCTTAATGGAGCCTTACTTCAGGCCCAAATTCACTCCAGTTTGCAGGAAGTGGAGAAAACGGCCCAGATGGAATTCTTCCGGAGGAGCAGTCTTGGCTTCGCACCAAGACACATATTTCCTCCCTTTACAGTGATAATGTTTCGATGTCACTTCCTTCCTAGCCTTTATCAGAGTAGTAATTACCTTTTCTGGAATGCCCTTCTCAGCTAGGATCCTGCATTCAACCGCCATGCCGTCAAACGCAGTCGCGGTAAGTCCTGGAACAGACAGGGCCCTTGTTGTAACAGGTCTTCCCTGAGAGGAAGAGGCCACGGATCTTCGGTGAACATTTCCTGTAGATCCAGGGACCAGGCCCTAAAAGGCCAATCTGGAACAATGAGAATTGTCTGAATCCCTCTTCGTCTTATGATTCTCAGTATCTTTGAGATGAGAGGAAGAGGAGGGAACACATAGACCAACTGAAAAACCCACGGTGTCACCAGTGCATCCACTGCAACCGCCTGAGGGTCCCTTGACCTGGCGCAATATCTTGGAAGTTTCTTGTTGAGGCATGAAGCCATCATGTCTATTTGAGGCAGTCCCCACTGACTTGTAATCTCTGCAAAGACATCCTGATGATGTCTCCACTCTCCTGGATGCAGATCATGGGGTATATGCAATTGCGGTCGAATTCCCGAAATTGTCGAATTTCGGGTCATTTTCGACCCAAAAAAAAAATCGCCTATGCAATTCAGTGCTTTCCGACCAAAAAACGGACTTTCAAAATTCGACTTTTTGAAATTCGAATTTTTGCAAATTCGACTTTTCTGCAATGATACAAGTGCTGCAATTCGACCAAAGCATATTCAATTCAAGTTTGGAAATTCGACAGCAGTGCTTTTAGACAGCAAATTCGTCATTTTCAATCCGCCACACTTTGGAGGGTGAAAACAAATAAAAAAAATTTAAACATGTTTTTTTTTTGTGTTTTTTTTGGGGGGGAATAGCAGATCTATTTATATTAGAAGGGATTAGGTACTTTTTTTTTTTTTTTTTGGAGGCACAAATATTATTTATATATTTTTTAAAATATTATTATTATTTTTTTTTTTTTTTTATGCTGGAACGGTGAAATCATAAAAAAAAATGGCGTGGGGTCCCCCCTCCAAAGCATAACCAGCCTCGGGCTCTTCGAGCTGGTCCTGGTTCTAAAAATGCGGGGAAAAAATTGACAGGGGATCCCCCGTATTTTTAAAACCAGCACCGGGCTCTGCGCCTGGTGCTGGTGCCAAAAATACGGGGGACAAAAAGAGTAGGGGTCCCCCGTATTTTTAACACCAGCATCGGGCTCCACTAGCTGGACAGATAATGCCACAGCCGGGGGTCACTTTTATGCCGTGCCCAGCGGCCGTGGCATTAAATATCCAACTAGTCACCCCTGGCCGGGGTACCCTGGGGGAGTGGGGACCCCTTCAATCAAGGGGTCCCCCCCCCCAGCCACCCAAGGGCCAGGGGTGAAGCCCGAGGCTGTCCCCCCCATCCAATGGGCTGCGGATGGGGGGGCTGATAGCCTTTTGTGATAATAAAAAGATATTGTTTTTTCCAGTAGTACTACAAGTCCCAGCAAGCCTCCCCCACAAGCTGGTACTTGGAGAACCACAAGTACCAGCATGCGGGAGAAAAACGGGCCCGCTGGTACCTGTAGTACTACTGGGGAAAAAATACCCAAATAAAAACAGGACACACACACCGTCGACAGTAAAACTTTATTTCATACGTCGACACACACATACTTACCTATGTTCACACGCCGACATCGGTCCTCTTCTCCATGTAGAATCCACGGATACCTGAAAAGAAAAGATCAATATACTCACCTCAGCCATGGTCCAGAGATAAATCCACGTACTTGGCAAAAAAACAAACCGAACACCCGCTCCATGCCGGACTGAAAGGGGTCCCATGCTGACACATGGGACACCTTTCCACGAATCAGACCTGTCAGTGACAGCTGTCACAGAAAGGTCTCTAAGCCAATCAGGAAGCGCAACTTCGTTGCGCTCACCTGATTGGCTGTGCGCTGTCTGTACTGTGACAGCACATCGCAAAGCCGCTCATTACTTTCAATGGTGGGAACTTAGCGGCTAGCGGTAAGGTCACCCGCCGGTCAGCGGCTGACCGGCGGGTGACCCCACCGCTACCCGCAAAGTTCCCACCATTGAAAGTAATGGAGCGGCTTTGCGATGTGCTGTCACAGTACAGACAGCGCACAGCCAATCAGGTGAGCGCCACGGAAGTAGCGCTTCCTGATTGGCTGAAGGGACTTCAGTGACAGGAGTCACGTGATGTCCCGGCATTCGGGAGAAAGGGGTCTGATGTGAAAGCATTGGACCCCTTTCTAGTCCGGTATGGAGCGGGTATTTGCGTTTTCTTTTTTTTTTACAAGTACGTGGATTTATCTCTCTGGACGTTGATTTATCTCTGGACGCTGGAAGGTGAGTATCATTTTTTCACAGGTACCCTCGGATCGTCGGAGACCGTGGCAGTCGGCGTGTCAACATAGGTAAGTATGTGTGTGTCGGTAGTGTGTAATAAAGTTTTACTGTCACGGTGTGTGTGTCCTGTTTTATTTGGGGTATTTTTTTCCCAGTAGTACTACAGGTACCAGCGGGCCCGTTTTTCTCCCGCATGCTGGTACTTGTGGTTCTCCAAGTACCAGCTTGCGGGGGAGGCTTGCTGGGACTTGTAGTACTACTGGAAAAAATATATTTTTATTATCACAAAAGGCTATCAGCCCCCCCATCCGCAGCCCATTGGATGGGGGGGGACAGCCTCGGGCTTCACCCCTGGCCCTTGGGTGGCTGGGGGGGGGACCCCTTGATTGAAGGGGTCCCCACTCCCCCAGGGTACCCCGGCCAGGGGTGACTAGTTGGATATTTAATGCCACGGCCGCAGGGCACGGCATAAAAGTGACCCCCGGCTGTGGCATTATCTGTCCAGCTAGTGGAGCCCGATGCTGGTGTTAAAAATACGGGGGACCCCTACTCTTTTTGTCCCCCGTATTTTTGGCACCAGCACCAGGCGCAGAGCCCGGTGCTGGTTTTAAAAATACGGGGGATCCCTGGCCTATTTTTCACCGGATTTTTAGAACCAGGACCAGCTCGATGAGCCCGAGGCTGGTTATGCTTTGGAGGGGGGACCCCACGCCATTTTTTTTTCCGGGTTTTTCCCGTTTTTTACCGTTTTTTAAAATCGCGGCAAAATCCGCCAAATCGGCCGATTTTCGCCCGCGACTCTGGCGAATCCGTTTTTCATTGAATATGGTGAATTCCGGAAGCCACCTTCCGGAATTCACCTGGCGAATTTAGTCGAATTAAAAAACGGCGAAAAATTGCTGCGATTCGCCGTGAATTGCATATACCCGCATGTCTGCTTAGGAAGTCAGCTTCCCAGTTGCCCACTCCCGGAATGAAGACTGCTGTCAGAGCGTTTACATGACTCTCCGCCCATCGAAGAATCCTTGAGGCTTCTGCCATTATCACTCTGCTCCTTGTGCCGCCTTGGCGGTTTACATGAGCCACTGCTGTGATGTTGTCTGACTGAATCAGAACTGGTAGACCTCGAAGTAAGGTCTCCGCCTGACGAAGGCCGTTGTATATGGCCCTTAATTCCAGAATGTTGATGTGTAGACAAGCCTCCTGGCTTGACCACAGACCTTGGAAGTTTCTTCCCTGTGTGACTGCTCCCCATCCTCGGAGGCTCGCGTCCGTGGTCACCAGAACCCAGTCCTGAATGCCGAACCTGCGACCCTCTAGAAGGTGAGCACTCTGCAGCCACCACAGGAGAAATACCCTGGCCCTGTGGGACAGGCGGATCATCTGATGAATCTGTAGATGTGACCCGGACCACTTGTCCAGAAGGTCCCACTGAAAAGTCCTGCCATGGAACCTGCCGAATGGAATGGCCTCGTAAGATGCCACCATTTTTCCCAGCACTCGAGTGCAGTGATGTACCGACACCCTGTCTGGCTTTAACAGGTCCCTGACCAAGCTCTGAAGTTCCTGGGCCTTTTCCATCTGGAGAAAAACCCTCTTTTGTTCCGTGTCCAGAATCATGCCTAAGAAAGGCAATCGGGTCGTTGGAACTAACTGTGACTTTGGTAGATTTAGAATCCAACCGTGTTGTTGCAACACCCTCAGGGAGAGTGATACGCTGTCCAGTAACTGTTCTCCCGATCTCCCTTTTATCAGGAGATCGTCCAAGTATGGGATAATTGTGACACCCTGCTTGCGCAGGAACACCATCATCTCTGCCATTAATTTGGTAAAAATCCTCGGGGCCGTGGAAAGCCCAAACAGCAACATCTGAAATTGGTAATGACAATCCTGCACCACAAATCTCAGGAACGCCTGATGAGGTTGATAAATGGGGACATGAAGGTATGCATCCTTTATGTCTAGGGACACCATATAATCTCCCCCTTCCAGACTTGCGATGACCGCTCTGAGCGATTCCATCTTGAACTTGAACCTCTTTAAGTATAGGTTTAAGGATTTTAAATTCAGAATGGGTCTGACCGAACCGTCCGGTTTCGGGACCACAAACAGGGTTGAGTAATAGCCCATCCCCTGCTGCAGCAGGGAAACTTTGACCACCACTCGTTGAAGGCACAACTTTTGAATTACTGCTAAAACTACCTCCTTCTCTGGGGAAGAAGTCGGCAGTGCCGATTTGAAAAACCGGCGAGGAGGCACCTCTTCGAATTCCAGCTTGTACCCCTGGGAAACAATGTCTATTGCCCAGGGATCCACCTGAGAGTGAACCCAGACCTGGCTGAAAAGACGAAGACGTGCCCCCACAGGAGCGGACTCCTCCCGCGGAGCCCCAGCGTCATGCGGTGGATTTAGTAGAAGCTGGGGAGGACTTTTGTTCCTGGGAACTGGCTGTAGCTGGCAGCTTTTTCCCCTTGCCCTTACCTCTGGCAAGAAAGGAAGATCCCCGTGCTCTCTTGGATTTATGCGACCGAAAGGACTGCATCTGATAATGTGGCGCTTTCTTAGGCTGTGAGGAAACATAAGGTAAAAAAGATGATTTACCTGCAGTAGCCGTGGAAACTAGGTCCGCGAGACCTACCCCAAACAATTCCTCACCCTTGTAAGGCAAAACCTCCTTATGCCGTTTCGAGTCGTCATCACCCGTGAGACGGCAGCGCCACCTTATTGGAAAGGCACGTCAACGCTTTGTCCACCCTTGGGGAGGATTCCCACCGTATCCTGTCCTTGATCGGGAAAGGATACGCCATAAGAATCCTTTTGGGAATCTGCAGTTTCTTGTCTGGAGTTTCCCAAGCACTTTCAAATAACTCATTTAATTCAAAAGAAGGTGGAAAAGTAACCTCAGGCTTCTTTTCTTTAAACATGTGGATCTTTGGATTAGGCACCGCGGGGTCATCTATAATATGCAGTACATCCTTTATAGCAATAATCATATAATGAATACTCTTTGCCAATTTTGGCTGCAACCTCGCATCATCATAATCGACACTGGATTCAGAATCCGTGTCGGTAACTGTGTCAACTACCGGAGAAAGTGGGCGTTTTTGAGACCCAGAAGGCCCCTGTGACATAGGGAAAGGCAGGGTATGACCCTCTGTACTGTCCCTGGACTCTGCTTTGTCCAAACGTTTGTGCAATAAATTCACATTTGCATTTAAAATATTCCACATATCCATCCAGTCATGTGTCGGCGTTGCCGACGGAGACACCACACTCATGCGCTCCACCTCATCCCTAGGATAGCCTTCTGCTTCAGACATGCCGACACGCACGTACTGACACACCACACGCTCAGGGAAAGGTCTAATCTGGAGACAGTTCCCCCACAAGGCACTTTGGAGAGACAGAAAGACAGAATGCCAGCACACACCCAGCGCCAATAACCCTGGAAAAAATTACCCAGATACAGCACTCTTTATATATTCACTGCGCCAAAATATGTGCCCCCCCTTCTTTAAAAGGGGAGATCAGTCGTGGAGAGTCCGGGGAGCCAGCTTCTCAGCGTGTGCTGTGGAGAAAATGGCGCTGGTGAGTGCGGAGGGAGAAGCCCTGCCCCCTCAGTGGCGGGCTTTGGTCCCGCTCTTTTAAACAAAACTGGCGGGGATACTCTAAAAACAACACAATTTAGTGTATATATACTTATAGCCAGTCCTAGAGGTATACATTGCTGCCCAGGGCGCCCCCCCCCCCCCCGCGCCCTGCACCCAACAGTGCCCGCTGTGTGTGTTCTGTGTGGGAGCAATAGCGCGCAGCGTTACCGCTGCGCGTTACCTCACTGAAGATCTGAAGTCTTCTGCCGCCTCTGAAGTCTTCTGTCTTCCTATACTCACCCGGCTTCTATCTTTTGGCTCTGCGAGGAGGACGGCGGCGCGGCTCCGGGACGAACCGCTAGGGGAGACCTGCATTCTGACTCCCTCTGGAGCTAATGGTGTCCAGTAGCCTAAGAAGCAGAGCCTAGCATTTAAGTAGGTCTGCTTCTCTCTCCTCAGTCCCACGATGCAGGGAGCCTGTTGCCAGCAGGTCTCCCTGAAAATAAAAAACCTAACAAAATACTTTCTTTCAGGAAGCTCAGGAGAGCTCCCTGTAGTGCACCCAGTCTCCTCTGGGCACAGTATTAAACTGAGGTCTGGAGGAGGGGCATGGAGGGAGGAGCCAGGGCACACCCATATACCTAAAGTTCTTTTTTGGTGCCCATGTCTCCTGCGAGCCCGTCTATTCCCCATGGTCCTTACGGAGTCCCCAGCATCCTCTAGGATGTAAGAGAAATTTGATTTCCATTGATAATTTTTGTGTGATTTTGTTGTCAGAACATTCAACTTTGTAAAGAACAAAGTATTTAATAAGAATATTTCATTCATTCAGATCTAGGATGTGTTATTTTAGTGTTCCCTTTATATTTTTGAGCAGTGTATATTGAAATAATACACACTTATAGACCACTGCAAGAAAATGGATTCAGACACAAATCCTCTCTATACTGTACCACATTCATGCACTTAACTTGACAGCTTGTTGTTATTGAGTTACAATAGCCTTTATTAAATAACACATTCTATATACTTCCATACCCAGGATTCAAACATATAGCTTATTGAATTCTAATTAAACACCCTACTCATTGAGCGATCTGATCCTACATAAAAACTATGAACACTATATGAAGCTACTGGTACTTTTAAAAAAAATAATCAGCATTGTAATTGAGCAGATCTATGTACTGTGCAGAAACACATCCAATCTCCTGCAGGCACACACTACATAGATCTGTTCAGCCACAATGCTGATCATTTGTTCACAAAGTACAAGGTAAGCTTCAAATAGTTCTCTAGCTTAGAATTATCCAACATTCTATGCAAGGGCAGATAGCTCAAGGAATAGATTGTATGACTGTAATGCCACAGGCAATGGGTTTGAATCCCGGGTATGTCAGCATCTTGAAATGTAATAAAGGACAGTGTGACTGAATAAAAAATAAATCTCAAGTTAAGTTCATGAATGTTGTATATTTATTAGCGACAGAGGGGTCAGGGGTCACGGACTTGTTCTACTTATCTCCAGGGAGACCCTGCATTTACAACTAGATTTATCCTGCTATAACTGCTGGTACCACTTGCATCCTGCATCACTACCAACATACAGTCATCGTCTGGTCGTCTGGGTGTCTGCATATGCAAAACTGTGAGTACAGCTGTACAATTCACATTATTAATGAATTAACCACCCCACTGGTTAAGTACTAGGTTGTTAATTGAGTATCTGCTTGTGTATACTATCACTCTGCCATGCCACTGCCAATTGTACACACATAGACCAACAGGAGAGATGTACAGTAGGTGGCCACTATAGGTGAAATTTTAGCCGCATGTACAGTGGGTGGAGACATGGTTTACTTCACACCACCATCCTTTTTATTTCATTAGTAAGTGGGTGGGATGTGGGAGATCTGCTCCCTCAAAATCCAGGAATCTCTTGGATGTCTCGGCAGAGTATGCAAGTACAGTATGCATAGCAAGGAATAAAAGCTTGGTAGTAGAGATTTACACAAGTGTGAAATGGTTTATTCATACACAAAGGCAGTGCTTATGATTGATAGAACCTCTGCTTTGTTTTTTAATACTTTAATTTTAGATATTGTATAGCACTGTGAGGCTTCACTGTGCGGACACTAAAGGACCAAACAGTTTGTTCCTTTAGGTTCACCACAGTGCCAAACACTTAACTGCACATGGCTGTCATCATCTCCCAGTGATTTCTGCAGCTCTGTTCTATGGATGCCATAATCTTGGAATGACATCAGCCAGACATCCAACCGATCACTGTATAGCAGGTCTTGATCAAGTGATCAGATGGTCTAATCACCATGCAAGGTGCCGTATTTTAGTCAGGAAGTTCTGACAGTACATTGCAGTAGATCTCTTCTAGAGGCTAGTACTTTGGCCCCAGGCTCCTGCTTTGCGATCAGCATTTCAGATCCTGACACCCTGCCAACCATCATCAATGTTCCTACACTAAACTTCATGAAAACCTGCATCAGTATATCTACAATTAATATCCTGAAGACCTGCATCAATGTTCCTAAACTGGACATCCTAAAAACCTACAGCAATGTTCGCACCAGATGTCTTGAGCCATGTGATGTAAAGACAATCAGTGCATGAGGATACTTTTGGAGGACACCAGAAAATGCTATTAGGGTAGCACACATGCATGAAACTAACATGTAATTGCTTAAGGCTAGTAAAATTAATTTTTGACAGATAATGGTTAAACCAATCTTATAGGCTACTGTGGATAATTCATAGACACTTATGTTAGTAAAAAAAACTAGTAGAAATTGTTAGAAATTCATAGCTTATACTGCCAACCAACAATGATGATCTCATACTGATTGAATTGCTTGTTCTACTCTTATGCATTGTGTTGGAAAGAATAAAAGCTTAATAAATGATCTCGTCTACAGTACAATAAGTCTGAATAAAGTTACAGTTTGCAGCAATTACAGTATTCTAATAACTGCACTGGCAGCTTTTTGAACTGTATTAAATAGTGATGAGCGGGTTCGGTTTCTCGGAAACCGAACCCCCCCGAACTTCACCCTTTTTACACGGGTCCGAGCCATACTCGGATTCTCCCGTATGGCTCGGGTAACCCGAGCGCGCCCGAACGTCATCATCCCGCTGTCGGATTCTCGCGAAATTCGGATTTTATATAAGCAGCCGCGCGTCGCCGCCATTTTCACTCGTGCATTGGAAATGTTAGGGAGAGGACGTGGCTGGCGTCCTCTCCGTTTATGTTGATGCATTGCAAATATTTTGTGCTTGCTTATTACTTAATTGTGGGGACTGGGGAACAGCTGTATATAGGAGGAGTACAGTGCAGAGTTTTGCTGACAGTGACCACCAGTAATACGTTGTCTGCCTGAAAAACACTCCATATCTGTGCTCAGTGTGCTGCATATATCTGTGCTCACACTGCTTAATTGTGGGGACTGGGGAGCAGCTGTATTATATAGCAGGAGTACAGTGCAGAGTTTTGCTGACAGTGACCACCAGTATACGTTGTCTGCCTGAAAAACACTCCATATCTGTGCTCAGTGTGCTGCTTTATTGTGGGGACTGGGGACCACCAGTATAATATTATATAGGAGGAGTACAGTGTAGAGTTTTGCTGACCAGTGACCACCAGTATATAATATATAGCATTACGGTACAGTAGGCCACTGCTGTACCTACCTCTGTGTCATCATTAAGTATACTAGTATCCATCTACATTCTATACCTGTGGTGCATTTTAGTTTTGCAGTTTGCTGACACAGTGACCACCAGTATATATAGCAGTACGGTACGGAAGGCCACTGCTGTACCTACCTCTGTGTCGTCATTAAGTATACTATCCATCTACATTCTATACCTGTGGTGCATTTTAGTTTTGCAGTTTGCTGACACAGTGACCACCAGTATATATAGCAGTACTGTACGGAAGACCACTGCTGTACCTACCTCTGTGTCGTCATTAGGTATACTATCCATCTACATTCTATACCTGTGGTGCATTTTAGTTTTGCAGTTTGCTGACACAGTGACCACCAGTATACTATATATAGCAGTACGGTACGGAAGGCCACTGCTGTACCTACCTCTGTGTCGTCATTAAGTATACTATCCATCTACACTCTATACCTGTGGTGCATTTTAGTTTTGCAGTTTGCTGACACAGTGACCAACAGTATACTATATATAGCAGTACGGTACGGAAGGCCACTGCTGTACCTACCTCTGTGTCGTCATTAAGTATACTATCCATCTACATTCTATACCTGTGGTGCATTTTAGTTTTGCAGTTTGCTGACACAGTGACCACCAGTATATATAGCAGTACGGTACGGAAGGCCACTGCTGTACCTACCTCTGTGTCGTCATTAAGTATACTATCCATCTACACTCTATACCTGTGGTGCATTTTAGTTTTGCAGTTTGCTGACACAGTGACCAACAGTATACTATATATAGCAGTACGGTACGGAAGGCCACTGCTGTACCTACCTCTGTGTCGTCATTAAGTATACTATCCATCTACATTCTATACCTGTGGTGCATTTTAGTTTTGCAGTTTGCTGACACAGTGACCACCAGTATATATAGCAGTACGGTACGGAAGGCCACTGCTGTACCTACCTCTGTGTCGTTATTAAGTATACTATCCATCTACATTCTATACCTGTGGTGCATTTTAGTTTTGCAGTTTGCTGACACAGTGACCACCAGTATACTATATATAGCAGTATGGTACGGAAGGCCACTGCTGTACCTACCTCTGTGTCGTCATTAAGTATACTATCCATCTACATTCTATACCTGTGGTGCATTTTAGTTTTGCAGTTTGCTGACACAGTGACCACCAGTATATACAGCAGTACGGTACGGAAGGCCACTGCTGTACCTACCTCTGTGTCGTCAAGTATACTATCCATCCATACCTGTGGTGCATTTCAGTTTTGCACAGTTTTCTGACCACCAGTATATAATATATAGCATTACGGTACAGTAGGCCACTGCTCTACCTACCTCTGTGTCATCAAGTATACTAGCTTAGTCACACAGCGACCTTGGTGCGCCTCTTTATTTCTTTGCATCATGTGCTGTTTGGGGACTATTTTTTTGAAGTACCATCCTGCCTGACACTGCAGTGCCACTCCTAGATGGGCCAGGTGTTTGTGCCAGCCACTTGTGTCGCTTATCTTAGTCACACAGCGACCTTGGTGCGCCTCTTTTTTTCTTTGCATCATGTGCTGTTTGGGGACAATTTTTTTGAAGTGCCATCCTGCCTGACACTGCAGTGCCACTCCTAGATGGGCCAGGTGTTTGTGTCGGCCACTTGTGTCGCTAATCTTAGTCACACAGCAACCTTAGTGCGCCTCTTTTTTTCTTTGCATCATGTACTGTTTGGGAACAATTTTTTTGAAGTGCCATCCTGTCTGACACTGCAGTGCCAATCCTAGATGGGCCAGGTGTTCGTGTCGGCCACTTGTGTCGCTTAGCTTAGTCACACAGCGACCTTGGTGCGCCTCTTTTTTTCTTTGCATCATGTACTGTTTGGGGACTATTTTTTTGAAGTGCCATCCTGCCTGACACTGCAGTGCCACTCCTAGATGGGCCAGGTGTTTGTGTCGGCCACTTGTGTCGCTTAGCTTAGCCATCCAGCGACATCGGTGCAAATTTTAGGACTAAAAATAATATAGTGAGGTGTGAGGTGTTCAGAATAGACTGGAAATGAATGGAAATTATGGTTATTGTGGTTAATAATACTATGGGATCAAAATGACCCCCAAATTCTATGATTTAAGCTGTTTTTTAGGGTTTTTTGAAAAAAACACCCGAATCCAAAACACACCCGAATCCGACAAAAAATTTTCGGTGAGGTTTTGCCAAAACGCTTCCGAATCCAAAACACGGCCGCGGAACCGAATCCAAAACCAAAACACAAAACCCGAAAAATGTCCGGTGCACATCACTAGTATTAAATCACATTAGAATTTCAGGTGCCCTTTCTTAAACTTTCCACTGGACTACCTTTAGTAGATGTTAAAGTACTATCATGACTGGCAGCAGCCACAGCACTAGTACTGGGTTGCTGTTCCTGCTCTTCTATCAACTGATCCATGTCAACTGTGACAGGGACAGCACAAATCTGACATGGTTATAGAACTGCTGGATGTGAGGTCCAGTATAAGTATTTTGGGGGTGGTCTTCTGTTTGCCGGCGGTCGGGCTCCCGGCGCTCAGTATACCGGCGCCGGGAGCCCAACAGCCGGCATACCGACAATTATTTTCCCTCGTGGGGGTCCACGACCCCCATAGAGGGAGAATAAAATAGTGTGGCGCGCGTAGCGCGCCACCGTGCCCGTAGCGTGGCGAGCGCAGCGAGCCCGCAAGGGTCTCATTTGCGCTCGCCAAGCTGTCGGTAAGCCGGCGGTCAGGCTCCCGGCGCCGGGATGCTGGTCGCCGGGAGCCCGACCGCCGGCCAGCCGTAGTGAACCCGTATTTTGGGTATTCAAGTCTGAGCAGCAGCAGGCATGATGACAGACACCTGTCAGTTTTTTTTAAAAGGTTTCAGTCACAAGAGACAGAGCTCCTGATGGTGAATTAGTCAAAAAGGTGATAGGCCAGGGAGTGGCTAGTGTTAGGAGTTCTGGATCTACTGTTTGAACACTGATGTTTGTGTGACTTTCTGTGACCTGTTCTAACCTGTGACTTGACTGTAGCCTGCTGACAATGGGGGTAATTCCGACCCATTCGCACGCAGCAGTCGCCGGGTTACGTCGCATCTAACGAAGGAAGCGGTCGGATAGTTGACCGCAAAGAAGATTGACAAGAAGAAGGCGTACCTGGGCAGATCTGGACCGTTGGAGACCATTTTCAGGGAGAGGTAAGGAAAACGCAGGCGTGTCTAGCAGAACGGAGGGCGGATGTCTGACGTCAAAGTTGGCTCCAGCATCGCAGAGATCATCGCACAGGGTAAGTAGGTATAGGGATGGTCTACTTCTGCTTGAAATTTTTTAAACTTAGCAAGGCTACACAAGCGATCGCAGCCCTGCTAAGCTAAAATACACTCCCCCATAGGCGTGGACAAAAAGGTGCTGGCTGCGATCAACTCGGAATGACCACCAATGTGCTTAGGCCTGCCTGTCTTGGAAGCTGTGGAGAAATAAATCTGTCATTTGGAACTTTTACATTGGTGTATGTGATCCTTGTCCCATAACTCACAATGCAATTAGCAAGGATGCTAGTACTGAACATTATTTTTTAAGTAAAGTGTCTGATCAACAACAACACACATTTTATTTATTTTATTTTTTAATAATGATTATCCTAACACTGACATAGTCACAGTGCTGCAGCCCACAGCCCTTAACTGATGACGCTGAGTCTGAGAGTGACACAAACCACTGTCCTTAATCGCAGTCACAGTAGCTCTTAATTATTACCAGTCACAGTCATCCTTATTAACACAGTCAGGATTCTGACGTCGGTGTCCCGACCTTTTCGGGATTCAGGCGCTGGCAATGTGACGGCTGTTGAGATTCCGGCATCGGTATTCCAACAGCCAGGATCCCATTAGCTGGTAAATTAACTGCATCCCATCCCACTGCCCTTAAGCACAGTCACAATAGCTCTTAATTAATAACAGCCACAGTATTTATTATTATTATTATTATTATGCTTTATTTATATGGCGCCACAAAGGTTCCGCAGCGCCCAATTACAGAGTACATATGCACATTATCAAAACAGGAAAACAGAGACTTACAGTTGAAGACAATATAGGACAAGTACAGGGTAACTAAGCATATCTACACCAGTAGACGACATAGAGATAAGTTTCAAGGTGGCCAAAAAACTGCAGGATTTGGGCAGTTGAGGATTATTGAAGTAAGAAAAGTATAAGCACATGAGGGAAGAGGGCCCTGCTCATGAGAGCTTACATTCTAAAGGGGAGGGGCAGACAGACAGAGGTGACACAGATGGAGTAGACCGAGTATGGGACACGGGTTTAGGATGAGATTTGGCTGGGTTTTGGAAAGAAGTGGGTCTTAAGAGCCCGTTTGAAGTTCTGTAGAGGGGTGGAGAGTCTGAGGGGGAGAAGTAAAGAATTCCAGAGAAAGGGAGCAGCACGTGAAAAATCTAAGAGATAAGAGTGGGAGGAAGTAATCAGAAGACAGGAGAGTCGGCGTGCATTAGCAGAGCGAAGAGGACGGGTGGGAGAGTAAAGGGAGATAAGGTCAGAGATGTAAATGTAAGAGGAGTGGGTGAGTGCTTTGTAAGTGAGCGTGAGAAGTTTGAATTGGATTCTGAAAGGGAAGGGGAGCCAGCGAAGGGCTTGTAGGAGAGGGGAGGTGGATGTAGTGCATTTGGTGAGGAAGATGAGCCGGGCTGCAGCATTGAGGATAGATTGGAGGGGAGAGAGGTAATTGTCAGGGAGGCCAGTTAGGAGGAGATTACAGTAGTCCAGTCAGGAAATTATCAGTGAGTGAATAATGATCTTAGTGGCATCCTGGGTGAGAAAGGTCTGATCCCGGAAATATTTTTGAGATGAAAATCACAGGTTTGTGAGAGGTGCTGAATGTGTGGTTTGAAGGAGAGGGAGGAGTCAAGGATTACACAAAGACAGCATACTTGGGGGCTAGAGGAGATAGTCGTGCCATCAATGGATAGTGATAATGTGTGAGGTGAGGTTGTGCGGGAGGGTGGTAAGATAATCAGCTCAGTCTTAGACATGTTGAGTTTAAGAAAGCGCTGTGACATCCAGGAATAGATAGCAGAAAGACAGTTGGAGGTACGAGTGAGGACAGCCATGGTGAGATCAGGGGAGGAAAGGTAGATTTGAGTGTCATCAGCACAGAGGTTGTATTGGAAGTTAAAAGAACTAATGAGTTCACCTAAAGAGGATGTATAGAGAGAGAAAAGGAGAAGACCAAGAACAGAGCCTTGGGGGACACCAACAGTTAGTGGAAGTGGGGGGGGGAGGTAGCGTCATGAGAGGAGACAGAGAAGGAACAATCAGAGAGGTGGGAGGGCAGCCAGGAGAGGGCAGTATCACACAGACCAAGAGAGTGAAGGATTTGCAGAAGGAGAGGGTGGTCCACAGTGTCAAAAGCAGCATAGAGGTCAAGAAGAATAAGCAGAGAGTAATGGCCCTTAGATTTGGCTGCATGGAGGTCATTGCAGACTTTTGTGAGGGCAGTTTCAGCGGAGTGGAGAGAACAGAAACCAGACTGGAATGGGTCAAGGAGTGAGAGGAAAGAAAGGCAGTGAGGCGATTATAGACAATACGCTCAAGAAGTTTGGAGGCAAAAGGGAGGAGAGAGATGTTTGGATCAAGGGTAGGTTTTTTAAGAATAGGGGAGACAAGAGCATGTTTGAAGGCAGAGGGGACAGTGCCAGATGAGAGGGAGAGATTGAGAATGTAGGCAAGATGGGAACAGGCAGAAGGAGAGAGGTAGCGGAGGAGGTGGGAGGGGATAGGGTCAAGTGGGGAGGTTGTGGTGGGGGCGGAGGAATGGATGAGGGCCATGACTTCCTCACCAGATACATGGGAGAAAGATGTCAGAGTTGGTAAGAGGGAAGGGGAGGGGTGGCAAGGGATGGGTGGTGGCTGGTTGCTGGTCTGGTGAGATGTGATGTCCTGATGTATGGAGTCAATCTTGGATGTAAAATAAGTGGCAAAGTCAAGAGCAGATAATTAGGAAGGGAGATGAGGTGGTGGCGGGCAGAGGAGGGAGTTAACAGTGGCAAAGAGGCACCTGGGGTTGGAAGACTGGGTAGAGAGAGAATTTTGATGTATGATTATTTAGCAAGGGAAAGGGCAGTACAGAAGGATGAGAGCATAAATTTGAAATGGAGGAAGTCTGCCTTAGAGCGTGATTTCCTCCACTGTCGCTCGGCAGTACGTGAGCATTTTTGAAGATATCTGATGCATTTGGTGTGCCAGGGTTGAGATGTAGATCTGCGAGGGTGAATAGTGGTTGGTGGAGCAACAGAGTCAAGGGCAGAAGTAAGAGATGCATTGTATAGGGATGTGGCTTGTTCAGGGCATGTGAGAGAGAAAAGAGGAGAGCGAAGTGAGTCAAACAGGGAGGATAGGGAAAAGGTGTCAATAGCCTCAATGTTATGCTTATTGATGGTAGCCTTAGGAGGGAGAGATGGGGAAGCAGCAATAGATAAGTTGAAAGAGAGCAGGTGGTGGTCAGAGAGGGGAAAAGGGGAGTTGGAGAAATCAGAAATATTACAGCGGTGAGTGAAAACCAGATTCAGTGAGCTCCCGTTCACATGGAGGGTGAGGTGGTCCACTGGGAGAGACCAAGTGAAAAGGTGACGTTAAGGAGTTTAGAGGCAGGTGATTTTGTGGGGTTATCAATAGGGTTGTTGAAATCACCTAGGATAATGGAGGGAATGTCAGGAGAGAGGAAGTGAGGAAGCAAAGTTGTTGAGGAATTTGGAGGAAATGCCAGGTGGACGGTAAATGACAGCAACTCGAAGATTAGTAGGTTGGTAAAGGCGTATTGCATGGACCTCAAATGTAGATAATGTAAGGGATGGTTCTGGAGTTTTAAGTTGGTATGTGTAGCTTGAGGGTAAAAGGATCCCAACAAAACCCCCATGGCGACCCCTTGGTCGGGGTGTGTGTTTGAATGTGAGGCCCCCAGCAGGGAGAGCTGCAGGAGAAGTGGTGTCATCGGGAGTAATCCAGGTTTCTGTAATGGCCAGGAGATGCAGGGAATTTGAAATGAAAAGGTCATGAGTGGGGGACAGTAGCACTTAGTCACACTGCAGCCCACAGTCCATCACCGATGACACTGAGTTGAGGGTGACACTCTGTGGCGGGACTAGCAAACGGAGGGCCAAGGTGCATCAAAATTCTTTGGGCCCCCCTCTCATCCCATCCAAGTCTACCTCCCAACTCCAAATTATGCGCCCGTATAATATATACATATATATATATATATATATATATATATACACACACACACACACAGTGATGCAAGTAAAAATTGCCACATTGGGCGTGGCCAATGAAAATGGTAGTGTAATACACATATTACCCAAATAGTGTAGTGCCAGATACACATATGCCCCCACAGTGCCAGATATGCCCACACAGTGATAGATACACACATGCCCCCACAGTGCAAGATACACATATGCCCCCACAGTGCCAGATATGCCCCCACATTGCCAGATACACATGCCCCCACAATGCTAGATATGCCCCCACAGTGCCAGATACACATATTCCCACAGGGTGCCAGATATGTCCTCATAGAGCCAGATATACCACAACAGTGCTAGATATGCCTCCACAGTGCCAGTTTAGATATTTTTAACCTGCACGTTGCCAGGGGTTTTATGTTCTGGGATCCATGCTCGTTGCAACAGGGAATGCTCGTTGCCTAGGGAATGCTCATTGCCTAGGGGTAGCTAGGGATGGCCACTGACCATCGATGTTATCCTTCAATTGTGACCAACAATGATAACCCACCGATGGCCATCCCTAGCATTTGCTGGTGGGCACTAGCCCCCCAGTACTATAATCCTCTCCCCTTCCATCCTCCCTCCTCCCCTGTACTCCGCCCAGCTGGCGGAGTTTTTCTGGAATGACGCAATCGTGTCATAACGCGATTGCGTCACAACATCACAACGCAATCGTGTCATCCACCGAGCCGGCCGAGTGGAGTAAGGAGGAGGGAGGGAGGGGGAGAGGGGGAGCAATGGCATGCCCCCAAAATTTCCGGGGTTGCCAGTCTACACAGCGCTGTTGACCCCTGAAAATTTCCGGGCATGTCACTGAAGAGATTAAATGCCACTGGCTTTGGGCCCCTTGACAGCGGTAGGCCCCAGTGCAAGGCATTGCGTGCACTGCCGGTAGTTCCGCCACTGGTGACACAGTATCCCACTGCCCTTTATCATAGTCACAGAAGTTCTTAATTATTAACAATCACAGGAGCCCTTAAGCCAGGTACACACTAAATGATGTGTGTACCTGGCTAATGGTATGACCGATATAACAATGTATCAGCTGTGCTGATACTGAATGATATATCACATGAGATATGATTCACGGCCAGATTCCCCTGCATTTGGTTGTTCACTGGATAGTTAATGCAGGCATGCAGCATGCCCAATGGGACAACCCGGAAAATGACCCACGAAGCGCGCAATTGCCGGTACACACTAGATGATGTGCCAGATATGTCAGTCTTTTCCGCTATATAAACTGTAGTGTACCCAGCTTTAATTACACTGCAGCCCACAGCCCTTCACTGATGACTCTGAGGGTGACACAGTATCCCACTGCCCTTAATTACAGTCACAGTAGCTCTTAATTATTATAGTCACAGTAGCCCTTATTCACACTGCAGCCCACAGCCCTAATGCTGCTGCAACCTCAAACCGGCAGATCAGGATTGCCATGAACAAGGGTACATTGTTTAAACTCTCCTGATAATCCTCTCAGATTTGGTTTAACACTGAATACTGCACAGTGAGGTAGTACTCCTCTCATCAGGGATGGACTGGGGCCGCTTATCGGCATTTGTGTGCCCAGGAGCGATAAAGGCTCATGCATACGTGAAAGGGGAGCCCGCGTGAAATGGGGAGCATGGACACTGTTCAGGAGAGCATGATGCAAGTCAGGGGGGCGTTGATTCATGGCACGCCCCCATACTTCTTTGAAGCAGTCAGTTTGGGAGGCGGGGGACACTGCTCACAGGGGCATGCCATAAGTCAGGGGGCAGTGCCGGCCCTAACCAATATGATGCCCTAGGCAAGATTTTGGCTGTTGCCCCCTAGCACCGCCGCTAGTTCTGCAGGAGATGCCTGGCATGAGTCAGCTGGCAGCTCTGCTAACATCGGGCGCTTTTTGTTTATGAAAATGCATCTTATTTGCATTACTGTGTGGCTAGGATGCACAAGCAGCTTCTGCTGATTAAAATGATATGCAGCATGCCTATATTCTGTGTGCGACTGCAGCTGTATCTGCATACGAAATGCTACATTGCAGTGATTTCCAGGAATACACTGCAACGTAGCATTTTGTATGCAGATACAGCCGCAGTCACACACAGAATATAGGCATGCCGCATATCATTTTAATCAGCAGAAGCTGCTGGTGCCCCTAAGCATACCAAATGCCCTAGGCATTTGCCTAGTTTGCCTATACCTAAGGCCGGCTCTGTCAGGGGGGCATGGAATCGCAGCACGCCCCCATATTTCTTTAAAACAGGCACTTAGGGTGGGAGCAATACAGAGAGCCGGAAGCTACGCTGTGTGCTGCTTTCCCGCCTCTCTGTGTGACCGGACTGACCCACCAGACCATCGGCCCTTCTGGCATATGCCAGAAGTGCCAGATGGGCAGTACGGCCCTGCTTCTCATTATATAAGAAACCATCTGATGCGTTGCCTAGAACACTCTAAACTTTTCTTCCTAAAGTTTAAAAACATTTTGTAAGATAAAGTGTATCTTTATGTGTATATGTGTATATGTGTATGTGTGTGTATGTGTTTGTGTGTGTGTGTTTGTGTGTGTTTATGTAAGAGTGTGTGTTTAGATATTAGCTCAACCCAAAATACTATAATAAAAAAATATACAGATGTGTCCTCATACATCTAGCCTCAATACGTCACGCAGCAAGAGTTTCCTGATGTGAGTATGCTGATAGATCCAATGTAACTCCGCTAGCATCAGGCATCTTTTTTTGCTGAAAATGCTTCTTATTTTCTATCCTATTTGTTAAACATACAGTCTCTGAATAAAGCACTAAATATTAATTACTCACGTGTTATCCTCTAACAAGTGCAATACAATTTGAATAATTTTATGAGCATGTGAATGACAAGCTTAATCAATTTCCTGCCTGTTTATGTACAAAAGCAGGTGTTAAAATAATTAAGCTGTTGCTTTTATTATATAACATTATATACAAAGGCCCAGGGTTAGACATCAATAAACATATGTCAAGCACAATCTTACATCATAATCTATTAGTTATTCTGTCATCAAAGGTTAGGAAAAATAATAATACAAGAATATAGTTACCGGCATCTGAGTTTTAGTTATTATTTTTATTCTGTGGCATTGTAAAGTGGAAAGATAAAATAATCATTGATTATGATATGGGGACATAACATGAGACATGTGAGGTGAGGATAATGGGGTATATTTACTAAAATTCATATTTTTCCGAATGAGGTTAAAGTTCAAACACGAATGACATCGCAAGTGTAAATTTGTAACTTTTTGAATTTATTACGACTAATTTACTAAGCTGTCGTATTCTGCATTTTCGTGTTTTCCGATGTCGATGTCATTCGTATTTTTTGGCAGTGTTTTTGGGAGTGAATAGTAAAACACTGCCAACATTAACACAATGAATCTCGTCCGGATCTGTGAGATCCGTGCAGGGCTTCATTGTGGACCTTTCATAAAAAAAAAAAAAATAACATTGTTACAAATCTAAAAAAAAAATGCGTGGGGTCCCCCCCCCCCTAAGCAAAACCAGCCTCGGGCTCTTTGAGCCGGTCCTGGTTGACAAAATATGGGGGGAAAAATGACAGAGGTTTCCCCATATTTCATAAACCAGCACCAGGCTCTGCGCATTGTCCTGGTTCCAAAAATACGGGGGTCAAAAAGCGTAGAGGTCCACCGAATTTTTTAAACCAGCACCGGGCTCCACTAGCCAGGTACAACAGGAAAAAAATAGGTAGTACACTGTCTGGGGCGCCAAATGACAATGAATAACAATATATATTATAGATATAACAATAATGACAAATTTTTGATACGTCCCTTGTCAATACTTGAGTTCAGGCATAAATGGAATTCTTTCTGTTCCTCATATGTAGAATGGCTTTCACAGCAAGACCTCAATCCACGATATCATATGTGAATAAGAGAATAAAAAGTATCTCGTGTAACACAGTTTTATTTCATCACATCAAACTTCATAAAATGTTAAAAAATCTTATTCAAATATAATCAGACTCCAGATAAAACAATGTTCCATATAATTGCACGGAGCACATGCAACATATAGGATAATCCCCAAGCTGTGTGTTAAAGTAAAGAATTACCGGATGGTCTGAGGATAAAATTATCCCCAAACAAGCGTGTTCTTAACACCAGGCAACCTCCCGGGAAATGGCGTCCTGGACTCTCCGGCAATACTCCTTTCACAACCAGCGAAGAGACACCTCTAGCTGGCCGACGCGTTTCAGTTCTTTCTAGGCCCTTTTTCAAGGCTGATGTGCTCCCCATAAAAGCCAGGATGCTTTTATTTTCATACTCACCAATCCCAACCTTGATTGGAATTAATTAGAAATTAATGTTAAAACCTGTGTAAAACATGGCCGCTTCCATATGTTTATTCTTGTTACTATGGCTACCATTTCCTGTTCAATATCCCATAATCCCCCTGGAAAAAAAGGGTTCTAAATAAATTCTCTATAAGACAGTATTGTTTTCCCCTAATTCATCTTAGTCCCTGGTAGACATATCATCCACCAAATGTTCAGTCCGCTGCTATCACAAGACCAAACATAGTCAATCTCCGCCGATCGTAGCTTCCCCCGGTTGCCAGGTGACGTCCTAGTCCGTTGCCACGGGTGGGACGTCACTTCCGCCCTCAGGGTCCGCTCTCTGGATGGAACGTCACTGCCGCCCTTAGCCCTACTGCACGTCAGTATAGAGGACGTCACGGGGCGGTGTTTCTCCCGGGGCTCCTTACAATGTTGATGCAGCTTGTTATGGTGACAGAAAGTCCGCATTTAAAGATGCAGTCCCGGGGTGGTATTTCTCCTATATTCTGGATCTCCTTCCAATATTATTGCAGGTTGTTATAATGAGAAGTCCACAGTTAAAGGTACAGTCCATAAAATATAAATAATGTCCATTTAAAGATCCATGGTAAACCTAATAATCGAGAAATGATGCTTTAGTACACACCCCTCACCATGGAAATAAAAAATAAAAAATTACAATAAAGAGAGAGAGCTGTCAACTTCCTTACAAGAACAGTGGAACATATATAAATATAATACAGAGAATACAAATATTAAAATATAAAGATATAAAAATATGTCAGACTGGATCCGAGATAATATAAATTCATAAAAACCACTTAACCTCAAAGTCTGAATTGAGACCCCCTGGTGTCAATGTATTATATTTGTAAATAAGCTGCATTTCTGTCTTGGCCAATATTTTAAATGTATTTTTCTGGCGGTGGTTTGCTTCTACCCGTTTAATGCCTACAGACCGTAGGATATGTCTTGGATCACAGTTATGAATTTTTTTTAAATGGTTGGATAAAGCATGGGTTTCCAGGCCCTTCTTCACATTCCTTAAATGTTCGCCTATGCGTACTTTTAACGGCCTGGATGTCCTGCCAATATAAAACATATGGCAAGAACATTCTACAGCATAAATTACATTTTTGACATTGCATGTAATAAATTTGGATATTTGATGTGTCTGCCCGTTAATATCTAATTTTTCCAATTTCTTCCCACTATCTGTTTTCACTGTTTTACACCCTAAGCAAGACCCGCATCGGTGGAAACCTTTGGTATTAATCTGCCCTTCTTTTTTTAAAACTGGTAGGTCACTTCTAACAAGATTATTTCTTAAGTTAGACGCTTTTTTATAGATGAACATAGGTTTTTCTGGTAAAACTTCTGTTAGTACCGGATCTTTTCTCAGGATGTTCCAGTGCTTTCTGATCGCCCTTTCCACCACTTTATGTTGAATATTGTAATTAGTTACAAATGCGTACCCATTTGGGGCGAGCCTGGTGTGTCGTGGAGACGTTACATCGATGATATTATCTTCGTATGGAGAGGAGGAAGGGAGGCATTAGAAAATTTCTGCACATACTTAAATGATAATCCATTTAATATCAATTTTACGTTCCATATAAGTATGGAGAGTATAGATTTCCTGGACATTACTCTCTATGTTAAGTAGTGTAATTTGTGCACAAAAACTTATACGAAGCCAACAGACTCCCAAACATATATAGATAGTAATAGCTGTCACCATAGGAATTGGCTACAGTCTATACCTAACAGCCAATTCAAGAGGAGTAGAAGGAATTGCTCGGAAGATGCTACGTTTAAACAACAAGCAGAACAACTAGAGAAAAGATTCCAAAGAAGTGTATATGAAGTTGAACATGTCAGAAAAATAAAAGAACAAACTATGGAAATTGATAGAAGAGAACTTCTGAAAGAGAAAGAACAGATCAGAGATGGACACAACCACTTCGAGTACGCATTTGTAACTAATTACAATATTCAACATAAAGTGGTGGAAAGGGCGATCAGAAAGCACTGGAACATCCTGAGAAAAGATCCGGTACTAACAGAAGTTTTACCAGAAAAACCTATGTTCAGCTATAAAAAAGTGTCTAATTTAAGAAATAATCTTGTTAGAAGTGACCTACCAGTTTAAAAAAAAGAAGGGCAGATTAATACCAAAGGTTTCCACCGATGCGGGTCTTGCTTAGGGTGTAAAACAGTGAAAACAGATAGTGGGAAGAAATTTGAAAATTTAGATATTAACGGGCAGACACATCAAATATCCAAATTTATTACATGCAATGTCAATAATGTTATTTATGCTGTAGAATGTTCTTGCCATATGTTTTATATTGGCAGGACATCCAGGCCGTTAAAAGTACGCATAGGTGAACATTTAAGGAATGTGAAGAAGGGCCTGGAAACCCATGCTTTATCCAACCATTTAAAAATAATTCATAACTGTGATCCAAGACATATCCTACGGTTTGTAGGCATTAAACGGGTAGAAGCAAACCACCGCCAGATAAATACATCTAAAATATTGGCCAAGACAGAAATGCAACTTATTTACAAATATAATACATTGATACCAGGGGGTCTCAATTCAGACTTTGAGGTTAAGTGGTTTTTATGAATTTATATTATCTCTGATCCAGTCTGACATATTTTTATATCTTTATATTTTAATATTTGTATTCTCTGTATTATATTTATGTATGTTCCACTGTTCTTGTAAGGAAGTTGACAGCTCTCTCTCTTTATTGTAATTTTTATTTTTTATTTCCATGGTGAGGGGTGTGTACTAAAGCATCATTTCTCGATTATTAGGTTTACCATGGTTCTTTAAATGGACATTATTTATATTTTATGGACTGCTCCTTTAACTGTGGACTTCTTATTATAACAATCTGCAATAATATTGGAAGGAGATCCAGGATATAGGAGAAATACCACCCCGGGACTGCATCTTTAAATGCGGACTTTCTGTCACCATAACAACCTGCATCAACATTGTAAGGAGCCCTAGGACGCAGGAGAAACACCGCCCCGTGACGTCCTCTATACTGACGTGCAGTAGGGCTAAGGGCGGCAGTGACGTTCCGTCCAGAGAGCGGACCCTGAGGGCGGAAGTGACGTCCCGCCCGTGGCAACGGACTAGGGACGTCACCTGGCAACCTGGGGAAGCTACGAACGGCGGAGATTGACTATGTTTGGTCTTGTGATAGCAGCGGACTGAACGTTTGGTGGATGATATGTCTACCAGGGACTAAGATGAATTAGGGGAAAACAATACTGTCTTATAGAGAATTTATTTAGAACCCTTTTTTTCCAGGGGGATTAACAGGAAATGGTAGCCATAGTAACAAGAATAAACATATGGAAGCGGCCATGTTTTACACAGGTTTTAACATTCATTTCTAATTAATTCCAATCAAGGTTGGGATTGGTGAGTATGAAAATTAAAGCATCCTGGCTTTTATGGGGAGCACATCAGCCTTGAAAAAAGGGCCTAGAAAGGCCTGAAATGCGTTGGAGCAGCTAGAGGTGTCTCTTCGCTGGTTGTGAAAGGAGTATTGCCGGAGAGTCCAGGACGCCATTTCCCGGGAGGTTGCCTGGTGTTATTAACACGCTTGTTTGGGGATAATTTTATCCTCAGACCATCCGGTAATTCTTTACTTTAACACACAGCTTGGGGATTATCCTATATGTTGCATGTGCTCTGTGCAATTATATGGAACATTGTTTTATCTGGAGTCTGATTATATTTGAATAAGATTTTTTAACATTTTATGAAGTTTAATGTGATGAAATAAAACTGTGTTACACGAGATACTTTTTATTCTCTTATTCACATATGATATCGTGGATTGAGGTCTTGCTGTGAAAGCCGTTCTACATATGAGGAACAGAAAGAATTCCATTTATGCCTGAACTCAAGTATTGACAAGGGACGTATCAAAAATTTGTCATTATTGTTAAATCTATAATATATATTGTTATTCATTGTCATTTGGCGCCCCAGACAGTGTACTACCTATTTTTTTCCTGTTGTACTATTTTTGGGAGTGGGAACGCTCTAATTTGGTATACACGGTTAAGGCAGCCCATACCGCGCATTGGAGAGGTGCTCCATTCATTCCCTCCACTAGCCAGGTACATAATGCCACAGCCGGGGGACACTTTTATACTGGTCCCTGCGGCCCTGGCATTACATACCCAACTAGTCACCCCTGGCCGGGGTACCCTGGAGGAGTGGGAACCCCTTAAAACATGGGGTCCCCCCCCTCCAGCCACCCAAGGGCCAGGGGTGAAGCCCGAGGCTGTCCATCCCATCCAAGGGCGGCGGATGGGGGCTGATAGCCTTGTGAAAAAATGTGAATATTGTTTTTAGTAACCCTTTTTATTTATACCACTGTAATTGTCTATTTGTCTATTCCATATATGCTCCAGAGCACCATCTTTGAGATATATATATATATATATATATATATATATACAGTATATAAAAGAATTAAAGGTACACAATAGTAAAGTTCATTTTAAAAAGCACCTTTACTACTTCATGAAGACTAGAGCTCACATAAAACTGCTGTATGTATATATCACAATCACAGCATCACAGCAATGAATGCTCTTGTTCTATACTTTAGAATACCAGTATCCTGGAGGTCTCTGGCATTCCACTCTTCATTCTTGGACCAATCACATCACCACATCTCTGTATCCACAAATCATCTTTAAATGCAGTTTGTCACAGATGGACTTCGTATGCATATCTGCCCGCTGAGGACAACAGCCAGGTAATCAGCAGCACCTGAGAGCTTGGTTTAATTCTTTGCTGGGAATGGTGGTTAGCATCAGGGTGCTGGGACCAGGAAGGTCCACTAATCTCATGTATTATGAAAGCTTGGAGCCTGAGTTGTAAACATGCTGCTGTGAATACTTCATATTGTATTTAGAGATGTGCATCGGAAATTTTTCGGGTTTTGTGTTTTGGTTTTGGATTCGGACGCGTTTTGCCAAAACCTCCCTGAAAATTTTTTGTCGGATTCGGGTGTGTTTTGGATTCGGGTGTTTTTTTTTTACAAAAAACCCTCAAAAACAGCTTAAATCATAGAATTTGGGGGTCATTTTGATCCCATAGTATTATTAACCTCAATAACCATAATTTACACTCATTTTCAGTCTATTCTGAACACCTCACACCTCACAATATTATTTTTAGTCCTAAAATTTGCACCGAGGTCGCTGGATGGCTAAGCTAAGCGACACAAGTGGCCGACACAAACACCTGGCCCATCTAGGAGTGGCACTGCAGTGTCAGGCAGGATGGCACTTAAAAAAAATAGTTCCCAAACAGTACACGATGCAAAGAAAAAAGAGGCGCACCAAGGTCGCTGTGTGACTAAGCTAAGCGACACAAGTGGCCGACACAAACACCTGGCCCATCTAGGAGTGGCACTGCAGTGTCAGACAGGATGGCACTTCAAAAAAATAATCCCCAAACAGCACATGATGCAGAGAAAAAAAAGGCGCAATGAGGTAGCTGTGTGACTAAGCTAAGCAACCCAAGTGGCCGACACAAACACTTGGCCCATCTAGGAGTGGCACTGCAGTGTCAGACAAGATGGCACTTCAAAAAAATAGTCCCCAAATAGCACATGATGCAAAGAAAAAAAGAGGCGCAATGAGGTAGCTGTGTGACTAAGCTAAGCAACCCAAGTGGCCGACACAAACACCTGGCCCATCTAGGAGTGGCACTGCAGCGTCAGACAGGATGGCACTTCAAAAAAATAGTCCCCAAATAGCACATGATGCAAAGAAAAAAAGAGGCGCAATGAGGTAGCTGTGTGACTAAGCTAAGCGACCCAAGTGGTCGACACAAACACCTGGCCCATCTAGGAGTGGCACTGCAGTTTTCTAGCGAGAGGATGAGTGCTTCCATCATCATGTGAAGCTGAACCACTAGCCATGAACATAGGCCAGGGCCTCAGTCGTTCCTTGCCACTCCGTGTCGTAAATGGCATATTGGCAAGTTTACGCTTCTCCTCAGACGCTTTCAATTTTGATTTTTGGGTCATTTTACTGAACTTTTGTTTTTTGGATTTTACATGCTCTCTACTATGACATTGGGCATCGGCCTTGGCAGATGACGTTGATGGCATTTCATTGTCTCGGCCATGACTAGTGGCAGCAGCTTCAGCACGAGGTGGAAGTGGAACTTGATCTTTCCCTATTTTAACCTCCACATTTTTGTACTCCATTTTTTAATGTGTGGAATTATATGCCAGTATCAATAGCAATGGACTACTACTATATATACTGCGCACAACTGAAATGCACCACAGGTATGGATGGATAGTATACTTGACGACACAGAGGTAGGTAGAGCAGTGGCCTTCCGTACCGTACTGCTATATATACTGGTGGTCACTGTCAGCAAACGGCAAAACTAAAATGCACCACAGGTATAGAATCTAGATGGATAGTATACTTGACGACACAGAGGTAGGTAGAGCAGTGGCCTTCCATACCGTATTGCTATATATACTGGCAGGGCCGGCTACAGAAATCTTGGGGCCCCATACACTGACATCTCAGGGGGCCCCCACCCCTTCAACTCCCCCCCTTGATAGAAATTATAATAAGAATTTACTTACCGATAATTCTATTTCTCGTAGTCCGTAGTGGATGCTGGGGACTCCGTCAGGACCATGGGGAATAGCGGCTCCGCAGGAGACAGGGCACAAAAATAAAGCTTTAGGATTAGGTGGTGTGTACTGGCTCCTCCCCCCATGACCCTCCTCCAAGCCTCAGTTAGGATACTGTGCCCGGACGAGCGTACACAATAAGGAAGGATATTGAATCCCGGGTAAGACTCATACCAGCCACACCAATCACACCGTATAACTTGTGATCTGAACCCAGTTAACAGTATGACAAACGTAGGAGCCTCTGAACAGACGGCTCACAACAATAACAACCCGAATTTGTTTGTAACAATAACTATGTACAAGTATTGCAGACAATCCGCACTTGGGATGGGCGCCCAGCATCCACTACGGACTACGAGAAATAGAATTATCGGTAAGTAAATTCTTATTTTCTCTAACGTCCTAAGTGGATGCTGGGGACTCCGTCAGGACCATGGGGATTATACCAAAGCTCCCAAACGGGCGGGAGAGTGCGGATGACTCTGCAGCACCGAATGAGAGAACTCAAGGTCCTCCTCAGCCAGGGTATCAAATTTGTAGAATTTTGCAAACGTGTTTGCCCCTGACCAAGTAGCAGCTCGGCAGAGTTGTAATGCCGAGACCCCCCGGGCAGCCGCCCAGGATGAGCCCACTTTCCTTGTGGAATGGGCCTTGACAGATTTAGGTTGTGGCAAGCCTGCCACAGAATGTGCAAGTTGAATTGTGCTACAAATCCAACGAGCAATGGTCTGCTTAGAAGCAGGAGCACCCATCTTGTTGGGTGCATACAATATAAACAGTGAGTCAGACTTTCTGACTCCCGCCGTTCTTGAAATATATATTTTCAATGCCCGGACCACGTCCAACAACTTGGAATCCTCCAAATCGTTAGTAGCCGCAGGCACCACAATAGGCTGGTTCAGGTGAAACGCTGACACCACCTTAGGCAGAAAATGAGGACGCGTCCGCAGTTCTGCCCTGTCCGTATGGAAAATCAGATATGGGCTCTTATATGATAAAGCCGCCAATTCTGATACTCTCCTGGCTGAAGCCAGGGCCAGTAGCATGGTTACTTTCCATGTAAGATACTTCAACTCCACCGATTTGAGCGGCTCAAACCAATGGGATTTGAGAAAATCCAAGACTACATTAAGATCCCACGGTGCCACTGGGGGCACAACCGGGGGCTGTATATGTAGTACTCCTTTTTCAAAAGTCTGGACTTCAGGAACTGAAGCCAATTCTTTCTGGAAGAAAATCGACTGGGCCGAAATTTGAACCTTAATGGACCCCAATTTGAGGCCCATAGACAATCCTGTTTGCAGGAAATGTAGGAATCGACCCAGTTGAAATTCCTCCGTGGGGGCCTTCCTGGCCTCACACCACGCAACATATTTCCTCCAAATGCGGTGATAATGTTGTGCAGTCACCTCCTTCCTGGCTTTTACCAGTGTAGGAATGACCTCTTCCGGAATGCCTTTTTCCCTTAGAATTCGGCGTTCAACCGCCATGCCGTCAAACGCAGCCGCGGTAAGTCTTGGAATAGACACGGTCCCTGCTGAAGCAGGTCCCGTCTTAGAGGTAGAGGCCACGGATCCTCCGTGAGCATCTCTTGAAGTTCCGGGTACCAAGTTCTTCTTGGCCAATCCGGAGCCACTAGTATCGTTCTTACTCCCTTTTGCCGTATAATTCTCAGTACTTTTGGTATGAGAGGCAGAGGAGGGAACACATACACTGACTGGAACACCCACGGTGTTACCAGAGCGTCCACAGCTATTGCCTGAGGGTCTCTTGACCTGGCGCAATACCTGTCCAGTTTTTTGTTGAGGCGGGACGCCATCATATCCACCATTGGTTTTTTCCAACGGTTCACAATCATGTGGAAGACTTCTGGATGAAGTTCCCACTCTCCCGGGTGTAGATCGTGTCTGCTGAGGAAGTCTGCTTCCCAGTTGTCCACTCCCGGAATGAATACTGCTGACAGTGCTATCACATGATCTTCCGCCCAGCGAAGAATCCTTGCAGCTTCTGCCATTGCTGTCCTGCTTCTTGTGCCGCCCTGTCTGTTTACGTGGGCGACTGCCGTGATGTTTTCCGACTGGATCAACACCGGCTGACCCTGAAGCAGGGGTTTTGCCAGACTTAGAGCATTGTAAATCGCTCTTAGCTCCAGTATATTTATGTGAAGAGACATCTCCAGGCTTGACCATACTCCCTGGAAGTTTCTTCCCTGTGTGACCGCTCCCCAGCCTCTCAGACTGGCATCCGTGGTCACCAGGACCCAGTCCTGTATGCCGAATCTGCGGTCCTCTAACAGATGAGCACTCTGCAACCACCACAGAAGAGACACCCTTGTCCGTGGTGATAAGGTTATCCGCTGATGCATCTGCAGATGTGATCCGGACCATTTGTCCAGCAGATCCCACTGAAAAGTTTGTGCGTGGAATCTGCCGAATGGAATCGCTTCGTAAGAAGCCACCATCTTTCCCAGGACTCTTGTGCATTGATGCACAGACACTTTCCCTGGTTTTAGGAGGTTCCTGACAAGTTCGGATAACTCCCTGGCTTTCTCCTCCGGAAGAAACACCTTTTTCTGAACCGTGTCCAGAATCATTCCCAGGAACAGCAGACGTGTCGTCGGGGTCAACTGAGATTTTGGAAAATTCAGAATCCACCCGTGTTGTTGCAGCACTAGTCGGGTTAGTGCTACTCCGTCCTCCAGCTGTTCTCTGGACCTTGCCCTTATCAGGAGATCGTCCAAGTAAGGGATAATTAATACGCCTCTTCTTCGCAGAAGAATCATCATTTCGGCCATTACCTTGGTAAAGACCCGAGGTGCCGTGGACAATCCAAACGGCAGCGTCTGAAACTGATAATGACAGTTTTGCACCACGAACCTGAGGTACCCTTGATGTGAAGGGCAAATTGGGACATGCAGGTAAGCATCCTTTATGTCCAGCGACACCATAAAGTCCCCTTCTTCCAGATTCGCTATCACTGCTCTGAGTGACTCCATCTTGAACTTGAATTTTTGTATGTACAGATTCAAAGATTTCAGATTTAGAATAGGTCTTACCGAGCGGTCCGGCTTCGGTACCACAAATAGCGTGGAGTAATACCCCTTTCCCTGTTGTAGGAGGGGTACCTTGACTATCACCTGCTGAGAAAACAGCTTGTGAATGGCTTCCAATACCGTCGCCCTGTCTGAGGGAGACGATGGCAAGGCAGACTTTAGGAACCTGCGAGGGGGAGACTTCTCGAATTTCAACCTGTAACCCTGAGATACTACCTGCAGGATCCAGGGGTCCACCTGTGAGCAAGCCCACTGTGCGCTGAAATTCTTGAGTCGACCCCCCACCGCTCCTGAGTCCGCTTGTAAGGCCCCAGCGTCATGCTGAGGGCTTTGCAGAACCCTGAGAGGGCTTCTGTTCCTGGGCAGGGGCTGCTTGCTGCCCTCTCTTACCCCTTCCTCTGCCCCGAGGCAGATATGACTGTCCTTTTGTCCGCTTGTTCTTATAGGACCGAAAGGACTGCGGCTGAAAAGACGGTGTCTTTTTCTGTTGGGAGGGGGTCTGAGGTAAAAAGGTGGATTTTCCGGCAGTTGCCGTGGCCACCAGATCCGATAGACCGACGCCAAATAATTCCTCCCCTTTATACGGCAATACTTCCATATGTCGTTTGGAATCCGCATCACCTGACCACTGTCGCGTCCATAAGCTCCTTCTGGCAGATATGGACATCGCATTTACTCTCGATGCCAGAGTGCAAATATCTCTCTGAGCATCTCGCATATAAAGGAAAGCATCCTTTAATTGCTCTATAGTCAATAAAATACTGTCCCTATCCAGGGTATCAATATTTTCAGTCAGGGAATCCAACCAGACGACCCCAGCACTGCACATCCAGGCTGAGGCGATGGCTGGTCGCAGTATAACACCAGTATGTGTGTATATACTTTTTAGGGTAGTTTCCAGTCTCCTATCAGCTGGATCCCTGAGGGCGGCCGTATCAGGAGACGGTAACGCCACTTGTTTTGATAAGCGTGTGAGCGCCTTATCCACCCTAGGGGGTGTTTCCCAGTGCGCCCTAACCTCTGGCGGGAAAGGGTATAATGCTAATAACTTTTTTGAAATTAGCACTTTTCTATCTGGGTTAACCCACGCTTCATCACATACATCATTTAATTCCTCTGATTCAGGAAAAACTACAGGTAGTTTTTTCACCCCCCACATAATACCCCTTTTTGTGGTACTTGCAGTATCAGAGATATGCAAAGCCTCCTTCATTGCCGTGATCATATAACGTGTGGCCCTACTTGAAAATACGTTTGTTTCATCACCGTCGACACTAGATTCAGTGTCTGTGTCTGGGTCTCGACCGACTGAGGTAAAGGGCGCTTTACAGCCCCTGACGGTGTCTGAGACGCCTGGGCAGGTACTAACTGGTTTGCCGGCCGTCTCATGTCGTCAACTGATTTTTGTAATGTGCTGACATTATCACGTAATTCCATAAACAAAGCCATCCATTCCGGTGTCGACTCCCTGGGGGGTGACATCACCATTATCGGCAATTGCTCTGCCTCCACACCAACATCGTCCTCATACATGTCGACACACACGTACCGACACACAGCAGACACACAGGGAATGCTCTTATCGAAGACAGGACCCCACTAGCCCTTTGGGGAGACAGAGGGAGAGTTTGCCAGCACACACCCAAGCGCTATAATATATATGGGAACAACCTTATATAAGTGTTGTTCCTTATAGCAGCTTAAATATATCAAAATATCGCCAAAAAATGCCCCCCCTCTCTGTTTTACCCTGTTTCTGTAGTGCAGTGCAGGGGAGAGTCCTGGGAGCCTTCCTCACAGCGGAGCTGAGCAGGAAAATGGCGCTGTGTGCTGAGGAGAATAAGCCCCGCCCCCTATTTCGGCGGGCTTTTCTCCCGGAGTTTTAGATATCTGGCATGGGTTAAATACATACATATAGCCTCAATGGCTATATGTGATGTATTCTTTTGCCATAAAGGTATTAAATATTGCTGCCCAGGGTGCCCCCAGCAGCGCCCTGCACCCTCCGTGACCGCTTGGTGTGAAGTGTGTGACAACAATGGCGCACAGCTGCAGTGCTGTGCGCTACCTTCATGAAGACTGAAGAGCCTTCTGCCGCCTGTTTCCGGACCTTCAATCTTCAGCATCTGTAAGGGGGGTCGGCGGCGCGGCTCCGGGACGAACCCCAGGGTGAGACCTGTGTTCCGACTCCCTCTGGAGCTAATGGTGTCCAGTAGCCTAAGAATCCAATCCATCCTGCACGCAAGTGAGTTGAAATTCTCTCCCCTAAGTCCCTCGATGCAGTGAGCCTGTTGCCAGCAGGACTCACTGAAAATAAAAAACCTAAAAACTTTTTCTAAGCAGCTCTTTAGGAGAGCCACCTAGATTGCACCCTGCTCGGACGGGCACAAAAACTTAACTGGGGCTTGGAGGAGGGTCATGGGGGGAGGAGCCAGTACACACCACCTAATCCTAAAGCTTTATTTTTGTGCCCTGTCTCCTGCGGAGCCGCTATTCCCCATGGTCCTGACGGAGTCCCCAGCATCCACTTAGGACGTTAGAGAAATATATATATATATATATATATATATATATATATATATATATAACCTACGTTTCGGGACTGTACCAGTTGCCAGGGATAGGAAACAATGAGACAAAGTATAATTTATAGATACAAATACATAGCCATAATTACCTGATACAGTGCAGCTGGGATCTCCCGCCGTCAGACATTCACTGAGACATGCCGGCTGACAACCCTGTCGGACTTCCAGTGGTGTCATCAGGTCACGTCATCCAGCGGTGTCTGTCCTGAAACATAAGAGGAATAAATGCACTTTTATGAGTGACTCCACTCCGTATTAAACCCCCAACCTCCTGCATGTAAATAAATAAATATCACATATTATATACATCCTCTGACCCTCCCTGCTTACCCCCCCTTTCCCCCCCCTGTGGGGTAAGCATGGAGGCTGGCTACAGGGAGCACACTATGGGGAGGGGGTATGGAGGCTGGCTACAGGGAGCACACTATGGGGAGGGGGTATGGAGGCTGGCTACAGGGAGCACACTATGGGGAGGGGGTATGGAGGCTGGCTACAGGGGAGCACACTATGGGGAGCGGGTATGGAGGCTGGCTACAGGGAGCACACTATGGGGAGCGGGTATGGAGGCTGGCTACAGGGGAGCACACTATGGGGAGGGGGTATGGAGTGATAAAGCTAATTATTTATCTTATAACATTCACTATATACTGGTAAGAGACTCAGTACGCAATGGGCGTACGGGGTACCGTAAGGGTACGCACTTAGCGTAGCAGACGCTAGGCCCACAAGAGGAACACGAGCGGCGCAGATGCTCACAGAATGACACACAGTAAACCTTGTATGCAACACAATGTAACGCTGATTAACCTCAATTATGTAAAAGCCGCTTGAGCGATTGAGATGCTCCGAATACCCTTAGCAATGTAATGATAAACACACAATACCTTGTAAGGTTCCAAAACCTTTATCTAGATGATTTTAGTATGTAAAAGGGGAAAACAGTTACAGCTTATACACTACAGCACTAACATGAAACACCTAAACAAAATAACTGAACTTATACAATATACAACAGCGTAACAATAACAGAGAGAGAGAGAGAGAGAGAGAGAGTATGGCAAATACAAACAGAGTACAAGTTGGTTACAGAGAAAAACTTACACACTGGGGAATGATCGCTGCGCAGTCCTGGACCCAGCTCTCTAGTTAGTCAATGATGAAAACCATTGTGGAGAGTAGACTGAGCTGGCCCAGACTGGCTGTCTTACATACACTACATACAGTACACTACAAAGGGGCCTACAATCTCATTGTTCATTGGACACAGGAATCTGTCTTCACATTATAACAAAAGGTCATAGGTTGATTCAAACAGGTGGGCTGTGACTATTTCATACTGCTCAGGTGGGAGGTAATCTCAGGATTCCCGCCGCATGGATAATGAATTGCAAATACAGTAAATGTCCATAAACTTCTTATAACCATAACTATTCGCAGCAGCGATTAATCTCTGTCAAACCAACACCGGAATGTTACTAATAATATACTCTACCGTTGCATACTAAACACCACTGCTCAAAACCTGTTTGACCCTTCGTATCATGTAAAGAGGGTTTTCTCTGTCCATGAACCAGTTACACTAAACAAACTTACTGATATTATTAAGGAGACCATAACCTATAAAATACACTATTTGGATTAATTATGTAACGATCGAGTCGCCCGCCAGACACACACAAACTCTACCGTAAATGCACATACCACGCGCCTGAGCGCATTACTGTGGAGGCGCCGTCACGCAACTGCGAATATGCGCACGCACGGGAGAGAATGTGCACGTGTAGCGGGCAAGCGCATGGGGTTAGTACAAGGCATGAGAATAACAATATTTTTCGACTTTGACAGGAGGCTGGCTACAGAGAGCACACTATGGGGAGCGGGTATGGAGGCTGGCTACAGGGGAGCACACTATGGGGAGGTGGTATGGAGGCTTGCTACAGGGGAGCACACTATGGGGAGGGGGTATAGAGGCTGGCTACAGGGAGCACACTATGGGGAGCGGGTATGGAGGCTGACTACAGGGAGCACACTATGGGGAGCGGGTATGGAGGCTGGCTACAGGGGAGCACACTATGGGGAGGGGGTATGGATGCTGGCTACAGGGGAGCACACTTTGGGGAGCGGGTATGGAGGCTGGCTACAGGGGAGCACACTATGGGGAGCGGGTATGGAGGCTGGCTACAACAGCACGCTATGGGGAGCGGGTATGGAGGCTGGCTACAGGGGAGCACACTATGGGGAGCGGGTATGGAGGCTGGCTACAGGGGAGCACACTATGGGGAGTGGGTATGGAGGCTGACTACAGGGGAGCACCCTATGGGGAGGGGGCATAGAGGCTGGCTATAGGGGGGGTACACTATGGGAAGGGGGTATGGAGGCTGGCTATGGGGGTAGAGGTTTGGGACTGGCTACAGGAGTGGTAGGTGGGAGTTAGAATGCATACTGCAAGCTGGGGTCAGGGAGCTGGAGGGAAAATACTGTAGCTTACCTGCGGGCTGTGCCTGCGGCTGTCAGGAGTTGGGGTTGAAGGAGGGAAGACTCAGCAGCAACACAACCCATCACCCGGCCAGCCAGGAGCTTCGTAAGCCGAGAAAACCTCATGAAATGTTCGTGCCTGGGTGGGGGTGGAGCTATACACATGGACTGGAAGTTGCCTGTGGGTGCAATATACTGAGGGCGGATCGCAGGGAGGTCAGCTGTCAATGGCTGCGGGGGTTTCTGATGGTAGCATCAAGAAAGGGGGGGTGGCTGCTACTGACTGTGGCATCAAGGTAGGTGGTGTGCAGCTTCTATTAACTGTATTCAAGCAGCGGGGAGGGGGGTAGAGAGCCCAGGCCCAAAGGATTCCGCAGGAGTAGACTAGGCAGGTAGAGAACAGGCAGGCAGGGGGCGTGGCCTAATCACGGACCCCCTGGCCACGCCTCTTAAACAACAAAAAATCCTTACCATGCAGCCTGCCCTGAAGGCACCACCAGCCGTCCAAGCAAAGAGAGCAGAGGACCAGACTAAAACGCCCCTGGCTGGGGATCAGCAATTAGGTGCAGGGGAAGTGTTGGACTCGGGCCCCAGAGACGAAGGGACAGCACAGTGGTGAGGCTACGGCTGGCTGCTGTCTGAGACAGGCTGTCAGTGTGACTGGCAGTGCTGTACCGCTGCACAGCTCCTCGGGGTTGGCGGCGGCAGGGACGGGCTGGTGCAGCGTCATGCGTAGTGACGCTGCGACGCAGGCAACACAGGACCAGATCATACCAAGTGACGGGTTAGGTGGGGGGCATTTTTTATTGCAATTGTCTCTTAATTCATTTGTGTGGGGTCCGGAGCGCACAGCATTCTTAAGTGCTGCGGACTCATGTTTTGTGCCCCTGATGCTTGGGTCCCCCCTGTTCCTCGGGGCCCGGTACGGGTGTCCCCTTTGACCCCCCCTGTCGCCGGGCCTGTATACTGGTGGTCACTGTCAGCAAAACTTTGCACTGTACTCCTCCTATATAATACTGCTGGTCCCCAGTCCCCACAATAAAGCAGTGTGAGCACAGATATATGCAGCACACTGAGCACAGATATGGAGCATTTTTCAGGCAGACAACGTATACTGGTGGTCACTGGTCAGCAAAACTCTGCACTGTACTCCTCCTATATAATACAGCTGCTCCCCAGTCCCCACAATTAAGCAATGAGCACAAATATTTGCAGCAACATTAATAAAAGGAGAGGACGCCAGCCACGTCCTCTCCCTAACATTTCCAATGCACGAGTGAAAATGGCGGCGACGTGCGGCTCCTTATATAGAATACGAATCTCGTGAGAATCCGACCGCGGGATAATGACGTTCGGGCGCGCTCGGGTTAACCGAGCCATACGAGAGAATCCGAGTATGCCTCGGACCCGTGTAAAATGGGTAAAGTTCGGGGGGGTTCGGTTTCCGAGGAACCGAACCCGCTCATCACTAATTGTATTACATCTGTAACCAGCTGTGATATAAAACCTGATACTTGTGGTACAGTGGCCTGCTAAGCTGAAGTCAGGGCCACCATCAGGTGGGTACTGGAGGGCACAGCTATCTTGGGCCCCGGCCTCTCTGATAGAGAGAGGAAGACCCAGGCCGATCATACTGCCACCTGCCCGTTCCGCCGCCATCCTCCCGCAGTTCTGTATTGAAAATATCCCCCCAAAATGGCCACCGCCACAGAGGAGATAGTTATTCAAGATACTAAAGGAGACCTCTAGTATCTTTAATAACTGTCTCCTCTGAGGTAGCAGCCATTTTTGGAGGGACATTTTCAATAGATTGAAGCATGAAGCAGGAAGGTGGCAGATGGCAGACCATCAACAGGGAGGAAGGAAGGAATCTTCTGACAACGACCAGAACCCCTGACATAATTATTGTGTTGTCATAATATGGTGACAAGGGCATTAATGTAGGGGCATAATATGGTGTCAGGGGCATTACTGTGGGGACTTAAGATGGTGCAAGGGGCACAATATGGTGTTGCTCTGTAAGTGCACAGATATTTTTTTTTTTATTTTTTTTAAATATATATTTTTTTTAAATTTGTCAGTCCTGGGCCCCACAATTTCTGGCTGCAGTTAATAAACAACCCGCTGTTTACCCATATAGCTGGATGTGATTCTTCCCAAGTTGTTACAACCCCCTTTGTTTGCCCCTGGTATTGCATTTGCTTCAGGGCCCAGCAGATCACTGATCAGCGGTCCCTGGTGCAGATAATGTTTTTTTGTTTTTCTTACACGTTAATCAGTGTCAGATGGCTGATCACAAGTGCCGGATCTGAACAGAGCCGTCACTGCTAGCAGGCGGAGAAGGCTGTGCAGAAGTCAGGGAACCAGAGAGAAACATTGATAATGCATCTCCAGTGGGTTTTTTTTAGGATTTTTTAGTAAATTCAGGCAGAAAGCACTTCACATTACAAGTATGGGAAATGCAAACTGGAATGTGAATTTAAAATAATGTGAAAAGTGGGTAAAAACACCCTTTACCACTTTACAGAAATATCATCATACATCTTGCCTCAATATGCCATGCAGCGGGAGATGTCTGACATGAGTGAGCTAACAGGTTCTGTGCAACTCTGTTAGCGTCGGGTGGCTTTTCGCCAAAAATGCATCTTATTTGATATGCAGCATGCCTTTATTCTGTAACGTAGCATTTTGTATGCAGATACAGCCTCGGCCGCACACAGAATATAGGCATGCCACATATTATTTTAATCAGCAAAAGCTGCTTATGCATCCTATTCACATCGTTTTGTGAAAAAGACGCTTGGCGCAACCAAGTAACGCCATGGCATGGCATGACTACAAGGACTGTTTAACATGCATGGAGGCTAGATGTAAGTAGATACATCTATATTTTAGATTTGGATAAATATGCCCGTAAGCATCATCTCTGTGCTGGATGTAAAGACAATACCTAGACTTTTTATGTAGCTCTACCGTGTGTTGATGAGGAACAGCAGACATTGGGCCTAATTCACACCTGATCCGCAACAGCAAAATCTTTCTCTAATGGTCAAAACCATGTGCACTGCAGGTGGGGCAGATATAACATGTGCAGAGTGATGAAGATTTGGGTGAGTTATTTTGTTTCTGTGCAGGGTAAATACTGTTTGCTTTATTTTTATATTGCAACTTAAATTTCAGTTTGAACACATCCCATCCAAAACTAAATCTCTCTGCACATGTTATATCTGCCCCACCTGCAGTGCACATGGTGGGTCATTCCGACGCGTTCACATGCTGCGTTTCATCACAGCGGTGAGAACGGGTCAGAACTGCACATGCACGGCGGCCGCATTGCGCAGGTGAGTCATTGCCCGGCGTCAGCTGTCACCGGCCACCGACGCCGCGTAGAAGAAAGCGGTCGCAGGGGCGATCACAAGAAGATTAACAAGAGGAAGGGGTTCCGGGGCGTCAACTCACCATTTTCCGGGCGTGGAGATCCGAACGCAGGCGTGTCCAGGCGTTTGGAGGGCGGATGTCTGATGTCAATTCTGGGACCTTCATCGCTGGATCCATCGCACAGGGTAAGTAACTGCAGGGCTAGTCTTGTTTCACACAAAACTTTTTTAGCATAGCAGGGCTGCACAAGCGATCGCAGCCCTGCTATGCTAAAATACACTCCCCCATAGGTGGCGTCTAGTTGATCGCACGATCAGCAAAAAGTTGCTACGTGCGATCAACTCGGAATGACCCCCATGGTTTTTCCCATTAGAGAAAAAGTTTGCTGCTGCGATCAGGTCTGAATTAGGGCCATTATCAATAAGTGTAAGAGTATTTTAAGTTTGGGAAAGTAAAAGTTTACTGAAGTCCAGTTCTTCAAAAACAGAAAAAAAAAATTATTTTCTAATCGTCCTAATTATTGTGCAGAATAAAACAGTGTTACATCCAAAACTTTTCCTAAACGGTTCATTTATATGAAATTCTACAACACTCGCCATTACATAAATAATATCAGGGTTTTATACTAGATAAAAACAATGCTAAAATAAAATGTCATTAATACTGACTCTAAAATTCATGTCCAGAAAAATGTATATTGGGTAGGTTCCTTTATGTAAATTTAGTGTCAGAAAAATGTATCCTAGAACAGTGTGGATAGAGCATATTGTTTATAATTGTGTTTATTCAGTGTCAAATTTTATTTCCTGGCAGAACTTTGATCAATAATGAATTATTCAAGTAATGGAGAGTGGTGCAGAGTTTGATATAAATTAACCATTTTGATTGTAAATCCAGTTGTTACATTTGTGGTGTTATGAGATGTGTCGTTTACCCACAGCAGTGAGAAATACAGACGTGTGGAACCAAGATTCATAGGAGCTGACAGAGTGTGAAGTTTGTTTTATGATTTGTTTGTTTGTTTTTCACTCTTTTGCCTACATGACTGTTGATGTTAACTGTGAATTGTGAATATGTACAAATAAATATATATTTGATGTAGTATATGAGCAAAGTATGCTGGAAGCACTAACTCAGTGGTTTCCTACTCTTTAAAGTTGCAACAATTCCCTAATGCTATGTACACATTGGGGGTCATACTGACCCGATCGCACGCTGCAGTTTATCGCAGCGGTGCGATCAGGTCAGAACTGCGCATACGCCGGCGCATGCCAGGGTCAGAACTGCACATACGTCGGTGCATGCCCGACGGCCTTAGGCCGTCGGGCCGCTACGATCGCCTCTGGCTGATTGGCAGGCAGAGGCTGTCGCTGGGCTGGGGGGGGGGGGGGCGGCCGCCGTTTCGTGGGCGCCGTCCGTGGCCAGACCGAATGGGGGGCTGGCCGCAGCGGTTGCGTGACGTCACACGCAACCGCTGCGGGCCGGGGAGCGATGAGTAGCTCCCGGCCAGCACGCTAAAGCTGCGCTGGTCCGGAGCTACTATTGAAGTGCAAAGGCACCGCCGCTGTGCGATGCCTTTGCACTTCTGCGAGTGGGGGGCCGGCACTGACATGTGGGGCGGGATAGCCCTGTGCTGGGCGTCCCCCCGCATGTCAGTGTGAATGATCATAGCTGTGCTAAATTTAGCACAGCTACGATCATCTCGGAATGACCCCCATTATGTGATCCCATACGATACAATATCAGATCAGATCAGATCGTGTGTACACATTACAAACAGTGGCGTAACTACTGCCCCCGCAGTCCTCGCGGTGGCTTGGGGGCGAGGGGCTGCGGGGGCGCCACTGATTACAGCAGACTGACATGCGGACGAGCGCCCGCATGTCAGTCTGCTTTCTCCTTCCCGCCGCCGCTTGTTGGAGGGACACGGACGGCACAGCGTGTGCCTCTCCTGTGTCCCTCCTGCATCATCTCCGGCGGCCGCGGGTCTAATAGGGGGAAGTGCCGTCCGTGAGCTCTAATTGGCTCACGGACGGCACTTCCCCCTATTAGACCCGCGGCCGCCGGAGATGATGCAGCAGGAGGGACACAGGAGAGGCGATCTGTGCCCTCCGTGTCCCTCCAATAAGCGGCGGCGGCGACGGCGGCACTGGGGGGAATATCTGGCACTGGGGGGGGGATGTCTGGCACTGGGGGGGATATCTGGCACTGGGGGGGAGATGTCTGGCACTAGGGGGGATATCTGGCACTGGGGCATATATGGCACTGGGGGGGGGATATCTGGCACTGGGGGGGGATGTCTGGCACTGGGGGGGATATCTGGCACTGCGGGGGAGATGTCTGGCACTAGGGGGGATATCTGGCACTGGGGCATATATGGCACTGGGGGGGGGGATGTCTGGCACTGGGGGGGATATCTGGCACTGGGGGGGGGTGTCTGGCACTGGGGCATATATGGCACTGGGGGGGGATGTCTGGCACTGGGGCATATATGGCACTGGGGGGGGGATGTCTGGCACTGGGGGGGATATCTGGCACTGGGGGGGGGGATGTCTGGCACTGGGGCATATATGGCACTGGGGGGGATGTCTGGCACTGGGGGGATGTCTGGCACTAGGGGGGATATCTGGCACTGGGGGAATATCTGGCACTGGGGGCATATGTGGCACTGGGGGGGAATATATGGCACTGGCGGCATATCTGGCACGGGGGGAATATCTGGCACTGGGGGCATATGTGGCACTGGGGGGGAATATCTGGCACTGGGGGCATATGTGGCACTGGGGGGGGGGGGGTATATGTGTACCTGGCACTTGGGGGGGGCTATATTTGGCACCGGGGGCATGTGAGTACCTGGCACCGTGGGGGAATATCTGGCACTGGGGTCATATGTGGCACTGGGAGCACAGCCCTAGCAACAAGGACTACCTCCTAGCAACGAGCATGACACCCAGTGCATGAAACACCTGACAACGAGCATGACACCCAGTGCATGAAACACCTGGCAACGAGCATGACACCCAGTGCATGAAACCCCTGACAACGAGAAGGTAATTGAAAAGTAATTAGAAGCCTTACTGTAGGACTTAATGTGTAATGGGCATTACGGTGTGTGGCATAATGTATCACGGACATTGCGGTGTGTGTCATAATGTGTCACAGGCATTACGGTGTATGGTATACTATATCGCGGGCATTGTGATATGTGGTATAATGTCTCAGGGTCATTGCAGTGTGTGGCATAATGTATCACGGACATTGCGGTGTGTGTCATAATGTGTCACAGGCATTACGGTGTATGGTATACTATATCGCGGGCATTGTGATATGTGGTATAATGTCTCAGGGTCATTGCAGTGTGTGGCATAATGTATCACGGACATTGCGGTGTGTGTCATAATGTGTCAGGCATTACGGTGTGTGGTATACTATATCACGGGCATTGTGGTATAATGTCTCAGGGTCATTGCAGTGTGGCATAATACATAACGGGCATTGCGGTGTGTGGCATAGGGTATAACGGGCAGGGCATTGCGGTATGTGTCACAGGCATTACGGTGTATGGTATACTATATCACGGGCATTGTGGTATAATGTCTCAAGGTCATTGCGGTGTGTGTCATAATGTGTCACAGGCATTGTATGTGCTATAATGTATCAGGGGCATTGCAGTGTGTAGCATAATGTATAACGGGCATTGCGATTCCTGTCATAATGTGTCGGGGCATTACGGTGTGTGGCATAATGTGTCACAGGCATTACGGTGTGTGGCATAATGTGTCACAGGCATTACGGTGTGTGGCATAATGTGTCGGGGGCATTATGGTGTGTGGCATAATGTGTCATGTGCATTATTGTGTGTGGAATAATGTCTAAGGGCCATTGCAGTATGTGGCATAATGTATACTGGGCATTACTATAAGGAGGAAAAATGACAAATAATGTAAGGGGCATGAATCAGGATTATTTTTCTTTCCTGTGGTGGCTAACGTCTGGGCGTGCAGGTTGCAAAACTGGGGTATAAGGTAGTCTTTTCCTGCAATACCACGCCCCTTTATGAGAAACCACGCCCATTCCAACAAAACCACGCCCCATTTTTGCAGCGCGCGCCGAAGGCTTGGGGGAGAAAAATTTCTAGTTACGCCACTGATTACAAATGATGTCAAACGATGTCTAAAAACAAAGTCACCACTGGAGTTCAAAACCACACAATATCCCCTCATCAAGACTGCATGCAGTCCGATGTACGACGTCGCATGCTACCCGCGGGAGTGCGCATTGTACGTCAGCTCCTGCATACACATTATGCAATATCATTTAGGAGTGAACAATGGCCCTCATTCCGAGTCGTTCGCTCGTTCTTTTTTTTCGCATCGCAGTGAAAATCAGCTTAGAGCGCATGCGCAATGTTCGCACTGCGACTGCGCTAAGTAATTCTGCTATGTAGAAAGTATTTTTACTCACGGCTTTTTGGGGGTAATTCCAAGTTGATCGCAGCAGGAAATTTTTTAGCAGTTGGGCAAAACCATGTGCACTGCAGGGGGGGGGGGGGCAGATATAACATTTGCAGAGAGAGTTAGATTTGGGTGGGTTATTTTGTTTTTGTGCAGGGTACTGGCTGCTTTATTTTTACACTGCAATTTAGATTGCAGATTGAACTCACCACACCCAAATCTAACTCTCTCTGCAAATGTTATATCTGTCCCCCCTGCAATGCACATGGTTTTGCCCAACTGCTAAAAAATTTCCTGCTGCGATCAACTTGGAATTACCCCCTTTGTTCGCACCGGCGAACGTAGTGTGATTGACAGGAAATGGGTGTTACTGGGCAGAAACACGGCGTTTTATGGGCGTGTGGCTGAAAACGCTACCGTTTCCGGAAAAAACGCAGGAGTGGCCGGAGAAACGGGGGAGTGTCTGGGCGAACGCTGGGAGTGTTTGTGACGTCAAACCAGGAACGACAAGCACTGAACTGATCGCACAGGCAGAGTAAGTCTGGAGCTACTCTAAAACTGCTAAGTTTTTTTTGTTCGCAATATTGCGTAAACTTCGTTCGCACTTTTAAGATGCTAAGATACACTCCCAGTAGGCGTAGACTAAGCGTGTGTAACTCTGCTAAATTCGCCTTGCAACCGATCAACTCGGAATGAGGGCCAATATTGTTCAGATTGTGAACGATATTGCATAATGTGTATGGGTCACTGCACCTACAGTACTGTATGAATTGCTGTGCATACTAATGACAGGTGTGTCTAGCACTGGCTCACCATGATGAGCGAGTTCAGTTTCCTGGTACAAGTAGTTGGGACACTTAAGGTGAGCAGCCGAAATACTGTACAGTAATCATATTGAAATGGCAAACTTGAAAACTGTAAACATAACATGAATGCAATTATGCAAAATAATAAATACATTAACACAAGCATACCATACAGACACAAAATCAGCATAAAATATATATGTCATGAAAAGGGACAATAAAAGAGGACAAATAATGAACAGACCAGGAACATAGCATAAAGGGTCATGCCTATAAGATACTAGTAGCCTTGGCTGGGATTGGTATGTGATCCAGACAGACGGGATGCCGGTGGTCACAATACCGATGCCGGCACCCCGATAGTCACGGTTCTGACAAGGGTGAGGTAAGTATTGTACCTCACCCCTACCCCCCTAACCCTAACCCTCCCTTACAGAAGCCAAACCCTAACCTCCCCCTATAGTGCATAACCCTAACATCCCCCCTTTCCGCAGCCCAACCCTAACCCATTAGTGCCTAAACCTAAACACAGAGCCCCCCCACCTGGTGGTGCCTAACCCTAGCCCCCCTCCCCTCCTAGCCAGTGGCAGATCCAGCAAGGGGTGATGAGGGCGATCGCCCCCGTAACTCAGTTACTCAGCAACCCAGCCCCGCCCCTTGTTGTTCATGGGGGCAGCAGAGGCAACAGCTGTGAGCTGGCCGCATTGAGTCAGGGCAGCAGAGAGACGGTGCCGCGTGGGACCACCCAGTGTGTCCCAGCCCCTGCTACTAGTGGCAGCAGCACAACTCTCTGCGCGCAGCGGCCTTGTTTCCTCCTTCAGCTGCGGAGGAGCTGCCGCTGCGGCCGCGATGTCTGATTACACCAGACTCTGGAGGCCAGACCAGGAACAGCAAGGACCAGGTGGTGCCCAAAGCCAGGGAAGACAGGATTGTGGAGCATTGTAGCAGCACTCAACCCAGATCTATCCTCAGGTAGAGGTCAGTGTGGAGGTGACTATCCCAGAGGTGGTGTGTGCTTGGCACAGGTCACTGCTATAGCTGTCCATGGGTGGGGGTCTCCGGCCTTATATCCACCTCCCTGCACTATGAAATCCTAATAATCCATTAGTATGTAAATGGCAGCAGAGTTAGGAGAGAGTGAGGGGGGAGTTCACACCTCACAGTTCTTTACAAAGTTCCCATTGCCAACCAGAGAAAAGGGGGCATCCTGTCACCTCATACACAAGCACCCCTTCACCTATCAGCCCATTGATACCTCAGCCTTTAATACTAATATATATATATATATATATATATAAAATAAAGAAGAACAAATTAATGTATATCATTAATTAATGAACTAAACTATATTCCATGGTTACACCAGGGAAATGCGGGCAACACTTCTTATATGTGTATCTATATATGGGTCAAACTATTTCCCAATAAGCAATTTCCATTCAGTATTTATTATTTTTGTGCATGGAGTGTTACTAGGGAATGTGTGTGCTGTGTATCATTAGTGTCTGTGTGTGTTAGTAGTGTATGTACAGTATGGTACAGTATATCACTGGAGTGTATCACTTGTGTCTGTGTGTGTGTTAATAGTGTATGTATGGTGTATCACTAGTGTCTGTGTGTGTGTTAGTAGTGTCTGCATGGTGTAGTACTAGGGCCTAGCGGACTAGACTGGAAGGAGGAGGAGTCCAGAGTAATTTTAAAACCACCTATAGGAGAAGTCTAAATCTGACCCTGCTCCTAGCAGCCTAACCCTTACCTTCCCCACCCCCTACAGCCTAACCTAACCCCCCCCCCTCCCAGGGTGGAGCCTAAACCTAACACCCCCCACAGCCAAATCTTAACCCTCCAGCTATACTTACCTTCGGCATCCCAGGCTGTTGGGGTCCCGGCGTCGAAATGCTGGCCTGGTCAGGATTCTGACGTTGGTGTTCTGACGGCTGTCAGGATTTAAGTGTCTGTATTTTGGCTGCCGGTATCCCGACAACTTGAATCCTGAACATTTACCCCTGGGCTTGTTACCATTAATGCAAGTTAACAAACAGTGCAAGTTCCCCTGAATAAGTTGCTACCAGCCCCAGGCTATGACAGGCTAGGCTGGTCTCACTATAACCCGCATTATGCCCATTTATTGTTGACAATTTGGACATTTAGTATCTGGCCATATCATGACATGCTGAAGTGCTTGAAACTTATCTTGATGCCATCAGATTCTAATCTGAAATTACCTGCAACGCAAGATATCCAAATCATTTACGTTGTACACTTGGGATCAGTGATGTGCGGTGGGGTGAGCCAGGTGAGGCAGAGCCTTTCCTGTCATACTAACGTTTGAGCCAGAGTTTTGACTGCATAAAGTATATGAAAAATACATAGAATATGTTTGAAATATCTTCTTTGCATTATTCTAATACTTTTTATAGCCAAAACTCTGGAGCAAAAGTCTATGGCAGGTGAGGCAGTGCCTCACCTGGCTTACTTTTCTGCACATCTCTCATCAAAACTCTGCAAATTTCCAGGAGTTTATACTGCTGCACTTGTGTATAATGCCCAGATGTACGTTTTGGCTCATATATTGCATGTAAATCTGGCTCTGGTGCTAGACGGTGCCTCCTGAGCTATTTAGCTCACCGCACGTCCCTGCTTGGGATGCAAATTGCACTCAGCTCTAAATTATCTCCTTGATGTACAAGTAAACTGATCCTTGATGTTTAAGTCAGTCCAGAAATTCACAGATCATTTTTATCTTCTAAAGCAAAGGTTCTCAAACGCGGTCCTCAAGGCACCCCAACAGTCCAGGATTTAAGTATATCCATGGCTCAGCACAGATTAAATCAAATCAAATTGGCTGAGGTGCTAATTAACTCACCTGTGGCTAAGCATGGATACATTTAAAACCTGGACCGTTGGGGTGCCTTGAGGGCCGCGTTTGGGAACCTCTGCAAAGGATTTCTTGGCAAATATATCCCCCATTAGTGTGGTGTATTTTTGTATAATAATTCTATTTCTGTATGTTTCTGTACAATTTTGTTTTACTACTTGTTGTAGTAAGACTCTGCATATCTCTTGTGGTGATAAATCATTAAATACACACATTATATATTAATTCAAAAATGATAGTTTCATTTCATCTTCAGTATATGCTAAATAATCAAAATGAATGTTCAGTGTTTTGCTTGTTCTTAAGCCCTGTGGTTTCTAGAGATGAGCGCCTGAAATTTTTCGGGTTTTGTGTTTTGGTTTTGGGTTCGGTTCCGCGGCCGTGTTTTGGGTTCGAACGCGTTTTGGCAAAACCTCACCGAATTTTTTTTGTCGGATTCGGGTGTGTTTTGGATTCGGGTGTTTTTTTCAAAAAACACTAAAAAACAGCTTAAATCATAGAATTTGGGGGTCATTTTGATCCCAAAGTATTATTAACCTCAAAAACCATAATTTACACTCATTTTCAGTCTATTCTGAATACCTCACACCTCACAATATTATTTTTAGTCCTAAAATTTGCACCGAGGTCGCTGTGTGAGTAAGATAAGCGACCCTAGTGGCCGACACAAACACCGGGCCCATCTAGGAGTGGCACTGCAGTGTCACGCAGGATGTCCCTTCCAAAAAACCCTCCCCAAACAGCACATGACGCAAAGAAAAAAAGAGGCGCAATGAGGTAGCTGTGTGAGTAAGATTAGCGACCCTAGTGGCCGACACAAACACCGGGCCCATCTAGGAGTGGCACTGCAGTGTCACGCAGGATGGCCCTTCCAAAAAACCCTCCCCAAACAGCACATGACGCAAAGAAAAAAAGAGGCGCAATGAGGTAGCTGTGTGAGTAAGATTAGCGACCCTAGTGGCCGACACAAACACCGGGCCCATCTAGGAGTGGCACTGCAGTGTCACGCAGGATGTCCCTTCCAAAAAACCCTCCCCAAACAGCACATGACGCAAAGAAAAAAAGAGGCGCAATGAGGTAGCTGTGTGAGTAAGATTAGCGACCCTAGTGGCCGACACAAACACCGGGCCCATCTAGGAGTGGCACTGCAGTGTCACGCAGGATGTCCCTTCCAAAAAACCCTCCCCAAACAGCACATGACGCAAAGAAAAAAAGAGGCGCAATGAGGTAGCTGACTGTGTGAGTAAGATTAGCGACCCTAGTGGCCGACACAAACACCGGGCCCATTTAGGAGTGGCACTGCAGTGTCACGCAGGATGTCCCTTCCAAAAAACCCTCCCCAATCAGCACATGATGCAAAGAAAAAGAAAAGAAAAAAGAGGTGCAAGATGGAATTGTCCTTGGGCCCTCCCACCCACCCTTATGTTGTATAAACAAAACAGGACATGCACACTTTAACCAACCCATCATTTCAGTGACAGGGTCTGCCACACGACTGTGACTGATATGACGGGTTGGTTTGGACCCCCCCCAAAAAAGAAGCAATTAATCTCTCCTTGCACAAACTGGCTCTACAGAGGCAAGATGTCCACCTCATCATCACCCTCCGATATATCACCGTGTACATCCCCCTCCTCACAGATTATCAATTCATCCCCACTGGAATCCACCATCTCAGCTCCCTGTGTACTTTGTGGAGGCAATTGCTGCTGGTCAATGTCTCCGCGGAGGAATTGATTATAATTCATTTTAATGAACATCATCTTCTCCACATTTTCTGGATGTAACCTCGTACGCCGATTGCTGACAAGGTGAGCGGCGGCACTAAACACTCTTTCGGAGTACACACTTGTGGGAGGGCAACTTAGGTAGAATAAAGCCAGTTTGTGCAAGGGCCTCCAAATTGCCTCTTTTTCCTGCCAGTATAAGTACGGACTGTGTGACGTGCCTACTTGGATGCGGTCACTCATATAATCCTCCACCATTCTATCAATGTTGAGAGAATCATATGCAGTGACAGTAGACGACATGTCCGTAATCGTTGTCAGGTCCTTCAGTCCGGACCAGATGTCAGCATCAGCAGTCGCTCCAGACTGCCCTGCATCACCGCCAGCGGGTGGGCTCGGAATTCTGAGCCTTTTCCTCGCACCCCCAGTTGCGGGAGAATGTGAAGGAGGAGATGTTGACAGGTCGCGTTCCGCTTGACTTGACAATTTTGTCACCAGCAGGTCTTTCAACCCCAGCAGACTTGTGTCTGCCGGAAAGAGAGATCCAAGGTAGGCTTTAAATCTAGGATCGAGCACGGTGGCCAAAATGTAGTGCTCTGATTTCAACAGATTGACCACCCGTGAATCCTTGTTAAGCGAATTAAGGGCTCCATCCACAAGTCCCACATGCCTAGCGGAATCGCTCCGTGTTAGCTCCTCCTTCAATGTCTCCAGCTTCTTCTGCAAAAGCCTGATGAGGGGAATGACCTGACTCAGGCTGGCAGTGTCTGAACTGACTTCACGTGTGGCAAGTTCAAAGGGCATCAGAACCTTGCACAACGTTGAAATCATTCTCCACTGCGCTTGAGACAGGTGCATTCCACCTACTATATCGTGCTCAATTGTATAGGCTTGAATGGCCTTTTGCTGCTCCTCCAACCTCTGAAGCATATAGAGGGTTGAATTCCACCTCGTTACCACTTCTTGCTTCAGATGATGGCAGGGCAGGTTCAGTAGTTTTTGGTGGTGCTCCAGTCTTCTGTACGTGGTGCCTGTACGCCGAAAGTGTCCCGCAATTCTTCTGGCCACCGACAGCATCTCTTGCACGCCCCTGTCGTTTTTTAAAAAATTCTGCACCACCAAATTCAAGGTATGTGCAAAACATGGGACGTGCTGGAATTTGCCCATATTTAATGCACACACAATATTGCTGGCGTTGTCCGATGCCACAAATCCACAGGAGAGTCCAATTGGGGTAAGCCATTCCGCGATGATCTTCCTCAGTTGCCGTAAGAGGTTTTCAGCTGTGTGCGTATTCTGGAAAGCGGTGATACAAAGCGTAGCCTGCCTAGGAAAGAGTTGGCGTTTGCGAGATGCTGCTACTGGTGCCGCCGCTGCTGTTCTTGCGGCGGGAGTCCATACATCTACCCAGTGGGCTGTCACAGTCATATAGTCCTGACCCTGCCCTGCTCCACTTGTCCACATGTCCGTGGTTAAGTGGACATTGGGTACAGCTGCATTTTTTAGGACACTGGTGACTCTTTTTCTGAGGTCTGTGTACATTTTCGGTATCGCCTGCCTAGAGAAATGGAACCTAGATGGTATTTGGTACCGGGGACACAGTACCTCCAACAAGTCTCTAGTTGGCTCTGCAGTAATGATGGATACCGGAACCACGTTTCTCACCACCCAGGATGCCAAGGCCTCAGTTATCCGCTTTGCAGTAGGATGACTGCTGTGATATTTCATCTTCCTCGCAAAGGACTGTTGAACAGTCAATTGCTTACTGGAAGTAGTACAAGTGGGCTTACGACTTCCCCTCTGGGATGACCATCGACTCCCAGCGGCAACAACAGCAGCGCCAGCAGCAGTAGGCGTTACACGCAAGGATGCATCGGAGGAATCCCAGGCAGGAGAGGACTCGTCAGAATTGCCAGTGACATGGCCTGCAGGACTATTGGCATTCCTGGGGAAGGAGGAAATTGACACTGAGGGAGTTGGTGGGGTGGTTTGCGTGAGCTTGGTTACAAGAGGAAGGGATTTACTGGTCAGTGGACTGCTTCCGCTGTCACCCAAAGTTTTTGAACTTGTCACTGACTTATTATGAATGCGCTGCAGGTGACGTATAAGGGAGGATGTTCCGAGGTGGTTAACGTCCTTACCCCTACTTATTACAGCTTGACAAAGGGAACACACGGCTTGACACCTGTTGTCCGCATTTCTGGTGAAATACCTCCACACCGAAGAGCTGATTTTTTTGGTATTTTCACCTGGCATGTCAACGGCCATATTCCTCCCACGGACAACAGGTGTCTCCCCGGGTGCCTGACTTAAACAAATCACCTCACCATCAGAATCCTCCTGGTCAATTTCCTCCCCAGCGCCAGCAACACCCATATCCTCCTCATCCTGGTGTACTTCAACACTGACATCTTCAATCTGACTATCAGGAACTGGACTGCAGGTGCTCCTTCCAGCACTTGCAGGGGGCGTGCAAATGGTGGAAGGCGCATGCTCTTCACGTCCAGTGTTGGGAAGGTCAGGCATCGCAACCGACACAATTGGACTCTCCTTGTGGATTTGGGATTTCGAAGAATGCACAGTTCTTTGCTGTGCTGCTTTTGCCAGCTTGAGTCTTTTCATTTTTCTAGCGAGAGGCTGAGTGCTTCCATCCTCATGTGAAGCTGAACCACTAGCCATGAACATAGGCCAGGGCCTCAGCCGTTCCTTGCCACTCCGTGTCGTAAATGGCATATTGGCAAGTTTACGCTTCTCCTCCGACAATTTTATTTTAGGTTTTGGAGTCCTTTTTTTTCTGATATTTGGTGTTTTGGATTTGACATGCTCTGTACTATGACATTGGGCATCGGCCTTGGCAGACGACGTTGCTGGCATTTCATCGTCTCGGCCATGACTAGTGGCAGCAGCTTCAGCACGAGGTGGAAGTGGATCTTGATCTTTCCCTAATTTTGGAACCTCAACATTTTTGTTCTCCATATTTTAATAGGCACAACTAAAAGGCACCTCAGGTAAACAATGGAGATGGATACTAGTATACAATTATGGACTGCCTGCCGAGTGCAGACACAGAGGTAGCCACAGCCGTGAACTACCGTACTGTACTGTGTCTGCTGCTAATATAGACTGGTTGATAAAGAGATGTCTATGTAACTATGTATGTATAAAGAAGAAAGAAAAAAAAACCACGGTTAGGTGGTATACAATTATGGATGGACTGCCTGCCGAGTGCAGACACAGAGGTAGCCACAGCCGTGAACTACCGTACTGTACTGTGTCTGCTGCTAATATAGACTGGTTGATAAAGAGATGTCTATGTAACTATGTATGTATAAAGAAGAAAGAAAAAAAAACCACGGTTAGGTGGTATACAATTATGGACGGACTGCCTGCCGAGTGCAGACACAGAGGTAGCCACAGCCGTGAACTACCGTACTGTGTCTGCTGCGACTGGATGATAAATGATATAAAAAATATATATATATCACTACTGCAGCCGGACAGGTATATATTATATATTATATAATGACGGACCTGCTGGACACTGTCTGTCAGCAGAATGAGTTTTATTTTTATAGAATAAAAAAAAAAACAACACACAAGTGAAGTCACACGACGAGTGTTTAACTTTTTCAGGCAATCACAATATAAGTATACTACTAACTATACTGGTGGTCAGTGTGGTCAGGTCACTGGTCAGTCACACTGGCAGTGGCACTCCTGCAGCAAAAGTGTGCACTGTTTAATTTTAATATAATATTATGTACTCCTGGCTCCTGCTATAACCTATAACTGGCACTGCAGTGCTCCCCAGTCTCCCCCACAATTATAAGCTGTGTGAGCTGAGCAGTCAGACAGATATATAATATATATAGATGATGCAGCACACTGGGCTGAGCCTGAGCAGTGCACACAGATATGGTATGTGACTGAGTCACTGTGTGTATCGCTTTTTTCAGGCAGAGAACGGATATATTAAATAAACTGCACTGTCTGGTGGTCACTCACTATATAATATTATGTACTCCTGGCTCCTGCTATAACCTATAACTGGCACTGCAGTGCTCCCCAGTCTCCCCCACAATTATAAGCTGTGTGAGCTGAGCAGTCAGACAGATATATAATATATATAGATGATGCAGCACACTGGGCTGAGCCTGAGCAGTGCACACAGATATGGTATGTGACTGAGTCACTGTGTGTATCGCTTTTTTCAGGCAGAGAACGGATATATTAAATAAACTGCACTGTCTGGTGGTCACTCACTAGTAAACTCTCTGCACTCTCTACACTTCTACAGTACTCCTCCTAGTCCTAAGCTCCAGTAAATCTCTCTCTCTTATAATCTAAATGGAGAGGACGCCAGCCACGTCCTCTCCCTATCAATCTCAATGCACGTGTGAAAATGGCGGCGACGCGCGGCTCCTTGTATAGAATCCGAGTCTCGCGATAGAATCTGAGCCTCGCGAGAATCCGACAGCGTCATGATGACGTTCGGGCGCGCTCGGGTTAACCGAGCAAGGCGGGAAGATCCGAGTCGCTCGGATCCGTGTAAAAAAAGCTGAAGTTCGGGCGGGTTCGGATTCAGAGAAACCGAACCCGCTCATCTCTAGTGGTTTCTAAATGAAATGAAATGTGCATTGTGAACAGAAAAGAAATCTGTACAAATAACATTGACACATGGGTGATTATTTATGATGAAGTGGCGCAGTGAAAATATGACTCAATTTGATTGCTTTGCCTAAGGTGCAAGAATACTAGAGATGTGCAGCGGCCACTTTTTATGTTTTGTGTTTTGGTTTTGGATCTAGATCCCCGCTCATGTTTTGGATCTGGATTGGTTTTGCCAAAACCACCCTTTTGGGTTTTGGTTCTGGATCTAGATGATTTTTGAAAGAAACACAAAAACAGCAAAAATCACAGAATTTGGGGGTCATTTTGATCCTACTGTATTATTAACCTCAATAACATTCATTTCCATTCATTTCCAGTCTATTCTGAATACCTCACACCTCACAATATTGTTTTTAGGCCAAAAGGTTGCACCGAGGTAGCTGGATGACTGCTAAGCGACATAAGTGTGCGCCACAAACACCTGGCCCATCTATGAGTGGCACTGCAGTGTCAGACAGAATGGCACTTTTAAACACTAGGCCCCAAACATCACATGATGCAAAGAAAAAAAGAGGTGCACCGAGATTGCTGGATGACTAAGCTAAGCGACACAAGTGTGCAGCACAAACACCTGGCCCATCTAGAGTTGGCACTGCAGTGTCAGACAGGATGGCAGTTTTAAAAACTAGGCCCCAAACAGCACATGATGAAAAGAAAAAAAGAGGTGCAAGATGGAATTGTCCTTGGGCCCTCTCACCCACCCTTAGGTTATATAAATAGGACATGCACACTTTAACAAACCAATCATTTCAGTGACAGGGTCTGCCACACGACTGTGGCTGAAATGATTGGTTTGTTTGGGCCCCCACAAAAAAAGAAGCAATTAATCCCCCCCCAAAAAAAGAAACAATTAATCTCTCCTTGCACAAACTGGCTCTACAGAGGCAAGATGTCTTCCTCACCTCATTGTCCGATTCCTCCCCCCTTTCAGTGTGTACATCCTCCTCCTCACAGAGTATTAATTCGTCCCCACTGGAATACACCATCACAGGTCCCTGTGTACTTTCTGGAGGCAATTGCTGGTAAAGGTCTTCCTGGAGGAATTTATAATTCATTTTAATGAACATCATCTTCTCCACATTTTGTGGAAGTAACCTCCTACACCTACACCGATCACTGACAAGGTTACCGGCTGCACTAAACAGTCTTTCGGAGTACACACTCTGACATGCCTACTTGGATGCTGTCACCCACATAATCCTCCACCATTCTTTCAATGGTGACAGCATCATATGCAGTGACAGTAGACATGTCTGTAATTGTTGGCAGCTCATTCTGTCCGGACTATGGTGGCCAATCCTGGGATCGGGATCGGCGGGATCCCGGTATTTAGGGCCAAAAATGGCAGGGATTCAATCCCGGGATTGGAAGCTCCAAACCCGGGGATTTAGGGATCAGCGTTGAGCGTCCACAGTAAGCTCAGACCCTGCCCAGCTTCCTCCTTCCGGCTCCCCAGCGCAGCTTGAGAGGTCACGCTGCGCTGTCAGCCGCTGCTGGGAGCCGCCAGAAGCGATCAGACGATGTTCCCCTCCCGCCCATCCCCGGTATATGGTGAATTATATGTGCGGGGCGGCCGGGGCGCGGTGGACAAGGGGGCGGCCACCTAGCTAAAAGCCAATCCCAGGTATCCCGGAAATCCCGGGATTGGCCATTTTTCAATCCCGATACCCGGGATTGAAAAAATGGCCCGGTATTGGCTTCCCTAGTCCGGACAATGGGGGTCATTCTGAGTTGATCGCTAGCTGCCGTTGTTTGCAGCGCAGCGATCAGGCAAAAATTCTGCACTTCTGTGCATGCGTATGGTGCGCACTGCGCAAGCGCAACGTACTTTCACAAAAGCCGAAGCAGATTTACACAATCTCTTGCAACGCTTTTCAGTCGCACTGCTGGCCACAGAGTGATTGACAGGAAGTGGGTGTTTCTGGGTAGTAACTGACCGTCTTCGGGGAGTGTGTGAAAAAACGCAGGCGTGCTAGATAAAAATGCTGGAGTGGCTGGGGAAACGTAGGCGTGGCTGGCCGAACGCAGGGTGTGTTTGTGACGTCAAAACAGGAACTAAACAGACTGAAGGGATCGCTAGCTAGGAGTAAGTCTCGAGCTACTCTGAAACTGCACAATCTTTTTTTGTAGCAATGCTGCGATCCTTTCGTTCGCAATTCTGCTAAGCTAAGATACACTCCCAGAGGGCGGCGGCTTAGCGTTTGCACTGCTGCTAAAAGCAGCTACCGAGCAATCAATTCGGAATGACCCCCAATATGTCAACACTTGCTCCTGACTGCCCTACATCACCGCCAGCGGGTGGGCTCTGAAGTTGTATCCTTTTCCTTGCAGCCCCAGTATTGGAAGAAAATGAAGGAGAAGCTGTTGAAAGGTCATGTTCCGCTTGAGTTGACAATTTTCTCACCAGCAGATCTTTGAACTTCTGCAGACCTTGTGTTTGCCAGAAAGATAGATACAACGGGGGGGTAAATTTACTAAGATGTGAGTTCAATTTAAAATGGGATGTTGCTAATAGCAACCAATCAGATTCTACTTCTCATTTATCTAGCACCTTCTAGAAGATAATACCTGAAATCTGATTGGTTGCTATGGGCAACATCCCATCTTAAATAGAACTCCCATCTTAGTAAATTTACCCCAACATAGGCTTTAAACCTAGGATCAAGCACGGTGGCCAAAATGTAGTGCTCTGATTTCAACAGATTGACCACCCTTGAATCCCGGCAAAGTGAATTAAGGGCTCCATCCACAAGTCCCACATACTTAGCAGAATCGCTCCGTCTTAGCTTCTCCTTCAATTTCTCAAGCTGTTTCTGCAAAAGCCTGATGAGGGGAATGACCTGACTCAAGCTGGCAGTGTCTGAACTGACTTCACGTGTGGCAAGTTCAAAGGGTTAGAGAACCTTGCACAAGACAGAAATCATTCTCCAAGCGCTTGAGTCAGGTGCATTACCCCTCCATTGCCTATATCATAGGTGGATGTATAGGCTTGACTTTGCTTTTGCTGCTACTCCATCCTCTGAAGCATATAGATTGTTGAATTCAACCTCGTTACCACCTCTTGCTTCAGGTGATAACAGGGCAGGTTTAGGAGTGTTTGCTGATGCTCCAGAGTTCGGCATGCAGTGGCTGAATGTCGAAAGTGGCCCGCAATTTTTCGGGCCACTGACAGCATCTGCTGCACGATCCTATCATTTTTCAAAAAATTCTGCACCACCAAATTAATTTTATGTGCAAAACATGGGGCGTGCTGGAATTTTCCCAGATGTAATGCACGCACAATGTTGGTGGCGTTGTCCAATATCTCATATCCCCAGGAGAGTCTAAGTGGGGTAAGCCATTGTGTGATGATGTCTCTCAGTTTCCGTTAGAGGTTGTCAGCGGTGTGCCTCTTACGGAAACCAGTGATACACAGTGTAGCCTGTCTAGGAACGAGCTGGCGTTATTGAAATGCTGCTACTGGTGCCGCTGTTGTTGTTGCTGCAGGAGGCAATACATCTACCCAGTGGTCTTTCACAGTCATGTAGTCCTAAGTTTGCCCTGCTCAACTTGTCCACATGTCAGTGGTTAAGTGGACACTGAGTACAAACGCATTTTTCAGGACACTGTGGACACTTTTCTTAATGTCCCTGTACAGTCCGGGAATCGCTTTCGTAGTGAAGTGGAATCTAGATGGGATTTGGTACCAGGGGCACACTACCTCCATCAATGGTCTAAATCCCAATGCACTAATGGTGGATACCGGATGCACGTCAAACACCAACATAGCTGTCAAGGCCTCAGTTATCTTCTTGGCAATAGAATGACTGCTGTCATATTTCATATTCCACGCAAAGGACTGTTTGACAGTCAATTGCTGAACTGAAGTAGCACAAGTGGTCTTCCCACTTCCCCTCTGGGATGACGATAGACTCCCAGCAGCAACAACAGCAGCGGCAGTAGCAGTAGGCGTACCACTCAAGGATCCTCCAGAGGAATCCCGGTTAGGAGAGGACTCGCCAGTCATGCCAGTGACATGGTCTGCAGGACTACTGACGTTCCTGACTGAGGAGGAAATTGATGTTGAGGGAGTTGATGGTGTTCTTGCAGGAGCTTGGGTACAAGAGGAAGAAGGGATTTAGGTGCAAGTGGACTGCTTACGCTCTTACCCAAAGTTTCTGAACTTGACAATGACTTCTGATGAATGCACTGCAGGTGATGTATAAGGGAGGATGTTCCTATGTGGTTAACTTCCTTACCCCTACTTATTACGGATTAAGAAAAGCAACACACGGCTTGACACCTGTTGTACAGATTTTTGGAAAAACAATTCCACACCGAAGAGGTGGCTTTTTTTGGTATTTTGCCCAAGCATGACAATGGGCTTATTCATCCCATGGACAACAACTGTCGCCCCCTGGTGCCTGATTAAAACAAACCACATCACCATCAGAATCCTACTCGTCAACTTCCTCCTCAGCGCCAGCAACACCTTTATCCTCATCCTGGTGTACTTCAACAGTGACATCTTCAATTTGAATATCAGAAACTGGACTGTGGATGCTACTTCAAGCACTTGTAGAGGGTGTGCAAATGGTGGAAGGAGCCACCACTTCCCGTACAGTGTTGGGAAGGTCAGGCATCGCAACCGCCGACACACTTGGACTCTCCTTGGGGATTTGTGAGACTCTACTTGGGGATCTTAGAACGCACAGTTCTTTTCTGTGCTTTTGCCAGCTTAACTCTTATCATTTTTCTTGCGGGAGGATGAGGACTTCCATCGTCATGTGAAGCTGAACCACTAGTCATGAACAAAGGCCAGGGCCTTAGCCGTTCCTTGCCACTCCGTGTCGTAAATGGCATATTGGCAAGTTTTTAATTTCTCCTCAAATGATTTAAATTTATTTCTGCAGCAGGTTACACTGTGTTCCACAGGGAATACATTGGGGTGTAGAGATGGATTTTGATCCAGAGGCACTAACAGGCTAAAGCTTTAGACTGTCCCAGGATGCATTGTGGGGCCTCCTCTATATAACCACACCTCCAGGCACTGTGAGCTCAGTTTTAGTTTTAGAGTCGGTGCCTGCATAAGTAGGTCACTTAACAGAGGGGGCTGTGCTCGCAGCCCTGATAAAGCTATTAAGAAGACTTCAAGGGCTGCCGCACTTCATATGTCAGTGTGACATACTGTGCTGCAGCTCCATCACCTCCCCATCGGCGTTGCCTACTCCAGCTGGCTCTGTTACTGGGTACTTGCAACGGAGGCGCTCCAGTTCCTAGGCACACCACCGCAGACACTCTCGTGGATCGCGTGGCTGATACTAAGGGAGGAGGTAAGAGGGTCCCCCAAGCGGGACCCGCCATTAAATCGCATTCTGGTTGCGGTGTCAGGAGATGGACCGCGACGCTGGCGTGGACACTGTGGCCATGCAGGGACCCCACTATATCCACCAGGGCAGGGAAGCACAGGTCGGATATTACATTATCCATTTTTAATAAGGCTCCATAGTACCAGGTGGTGAGGACCAGCATAGGGAATAAAGCGCTTGACCTGTAGCCGCTCCCCCAGCTCTGGGCGCCAACTACTGCTGGCGTTCCATCCCTGGAGCTGCCTCACACTCTCCCTCACTCCCTGACTGAGACTTTGGGCGCCATCTTCTCAAAATAGCTGCGACTGTTCTCCGGACTGCAGGGCAAGGTCTCCTCTGTAAATCCACCTGATTTATCAGTGCTGTGATTCTACAGACACTTAAGTATTCTACATGTCATTTTAAGACCGCGTTAGTTAAGAACAAGTGTACCTCTACCAGAATATATTGTACGAGTATTCTGATATATACATCCGGTCTCAGACCGTGCCTTATTTTATATATATATACTAGTCCAGTGCAGTTTTATGGTCTGACTAAAATAATTATCTGCATTGTCACTGTGACTCTGTGTGCCTGTATCTGCTGTGTGAATTTCACTTTCAGTGTATCACAAGCTATAGCTATCACTGTATTCTGTACCCTTGGGGACTAGGTGCATCAGGGTCTATTATACTATATAATGCTGCGCAGTATTTACAGTTAAATGTATTTTACTATGTATTTCAGTCACATCATGCCGCATTTATTCTCTGCTTGTATTTTGCATTTTCTGACAAATAAATAAGGAATTTATTTACAGGTATTAGATTTGTCTGGCTATATCGTACTGTAACGCTCTGAGGTTACATTCACTATAATGTCTACCACAAAGGGTGGCAAATCCATGAACCAGTGCCGTAACTAGGTATGTGCCCTGTGTGCCTTGCACACAGTGCAGGATGACTTGGGGCGCAATCAGCCGGCCGCACAATCTACTCATGTGCTATCAGTACAAATGCATGAAGCCACGAGAAATGCCCTCACCCCCGCCAACACAGAGCCGCAATGATTTCCGGCTCCTCTCCCAGCCAAGCCGGAGCTTATAGTGCAGCAACCCCAGCCCCCCCTGTTTGAAAGGGCCCTCCGCCACAGTGGCATAGATCGGATTTCTTATAGATCCGATCTGCGGTGCACTGCTGCGCTTGAGTGTGCGGCTCCTCACTGCATAGTGCACAGTGGCAGCACGGCGCCGAAGTTGAAAATCCATACACAGGACAGCTGAGCGACGGCTCAGCTGTCCAATAACATTTGTAGCAGCAGCCTGTGGGGAGGGAGGAGGAAAGCATCACTGGCAGCAGCGTCAGGCAGCGCGAGGAGCCGCCAGGCACACAGAGGTTGTGTGTTGCTTGGAGTTCATCTGCTGTCTGTGTCTGTGGTCACAGCTCCCTGTCTGCCAGCCAGCCAAACAGAATAAAGTAAGGCTGGCTGTATTACCATCTATCTGCTATAAATTAATCTAGAATGTTAGGCATGTATGTGTGTGTGTGTGTGTGTGTGTGTGTGTGTGTGTGTGTGTGTGTGTGTGTGTGTGTGTGTGTGCATATTGTTAAAGTCAGAAAAATATCATGCTACACGTTGCCATATATTCACCTCATGCGCGTGCCTGCTGCATGTGCACATTCTCTCCCGTGCGTGCGATACTCGCAGCCGCGTGATGGTGCCTCGGCCATGTGCTCGAGGGCGTGGTATGTGCTTTTACGGTAGAGTTTGTGTGCGTCTAGCGGGCGACTCAATCGTTAAATAATAACACCAAATAGTATGTTTTATAGATAATGTTCCCCTTAATAATGACTGTAAGTTTGTTTAATGTAAATGGTCGCTGGACAGAGGAATTCCTCTTTGTATGGTACGAAGGGTCAGACAGGGTTTGAACAGCTGTGTCTGGTACCTAACTAAAGAACATTTTATTAGAAACAATCCGGTGCTGGTTAGGTAAAGATTAATCGCTCCTGCGTATAGATATGGCCATTAGTATTATCTGGACATTTACTATATTTGAGATTCATTACCCATGCGGCGGGAATCTTCAGATTCCCTCCCACCTGAGCAGTTTGATATAGTCACAGCCCACCTGTTCAAACTAACCTATGACCTTTTGTTATGATGCGAGGAGACATTCCTGTGTCCAATGAACAATGAGATTATAGGTCCCTTTGTAGTATACTGTATGCAGTGTATATAAGATCAGCCAGCCTGGACAGCTCAGTCTCTCTCACTCCACAAACGGTTTTCATATTGACTAACTCGGAGCTGGTACCAGGACTAGCGCAGCGATCATTCCCAGTGTGTGTAAGTAATTCTCTGTAATCATCTCGCTCTTTGTTTGTATTGGCCACATTCTCTCTCTCTCTGTTTAGTATAAGATTGTAACGTTATTGTATATTTCTGTCTAGATAATCTGTTAGAATTATATGTTAGTTTGTAGTGTATGACTTGTGAACTGTTTACCTTTTTCGATATAACTTAAAAGCTTGTTAGTAAAGGTGTTGGAACCTTAGCACGGTATGGTGTGTTCATTACATTGCAGTGGGTAATAGGAGCGTCTCGATCGCTCAAACAGCTTTAGTGTTAATCAGGTTAAGCAGCGTTATATCGCTACAGTGTTTCAGAACAAGGTTTACAGCATAAGAGTATCCTTTCTGTGTGTTACATTCAAGGTTTACAGATTGTCATCTTGTGAGCGTCTGCGCCGCTCGTGATCTCCTCGTGGTCTCGAGCGTCCGCTACGCTGGTAGCGTAGCATTACGGTAGTCGCCCGCCTATAGCATGCTCGACACCACGCATTAAGCTGTGAGCGAGCGTGCCGCATGTGCGTATCGATCACGGCCGAGCGTATGCTACGCTAAGTGCGTACCCTTACGGTACCCCATACGCCAATTGCGTACTGAGTCTCTTACCCATATAGTGAAGGTTATAAGGTAATCAAATCAGCATTATCAATATATATATATATATATATATATATATATATACACTGTATATGTATATATATATATATATATATATATATATATATATGTATACAGTATAATATATATATGTGTGTGTGTGTTTGTTTGTTTGTATGTATGTAAGTGTGTGTGTGTGTATATATAGATAGATAGATAGATAGATATTATTGCTATACCTATTATTGCTATTCTAGTGAATCTTAAAAAAGGAGCGGACGATCCGAACCACATTGACCTGCAGACTTGCAAATATACCAGTTTTTTATTGCATTATACCTTATGCCTTGTGAGTTACGTTTGTATTCCGCCATTGGAGATTTTATATATATATATATATATATAAAAATTTAAAAAGGGGGGGGGGTATTATTGCGCCACTTGTGTACAACACCAATGAACTAAGAACCACGTACAATTGAAATATATGACACTCCCTAATGTTTAGTACAGGGCGTCAGCTGTCCCCCAAAACACAGGGTTGGTGGTTCCCTGAAGCAACGGAAAAAACACACAGGGGGGTGGGGGATATAGCGACCATCGGTATCTTAAATTAATTCAATAAAAATGGATCTAAAAGTATAAAAACTGACCAGATCTGATAAATCTGAATAATGAGAATTTATTTACACAAAGAAAAACAGACAATGATTGCACAACTAAAAATTACTAAAATTTGAACAGCAAATCTTCTTAAAAAATAGGATAAAAACTATAGACACAATATAATATAATACCAGTTAAAATGTATGTTAAAATATGTAAAACAATTTTAACTTAACTTGGTATAAGGTCACTGCCAGGTTTCCCAACGCGTTTCGTCATTCAGACTTCATCAAGGGGTAAAGGCAGAGTGGGACTGAGCTTCTATTTATACCAATACTAGTCTCATCGTAATTATGACATCACTTCCTGTTAACTAATCAGGGTATTGTAAAAATATGTTATAAACTTCTATTTACAGGTATCCAGTAACCTTATTTCGTAGTGCACATGTACATAATGTTTTATTAGTGTTTATACAGCAGGTTTGGTGTTGGAGAGCTTAAAAACTCTCTTGTAAAGGCGCCGGCGGATCTTTTCCGCCCCACTTCCGGTTTTCATCCGTCGCGTCATTTCCGCCCCACTTCCGGTATGCGATTGCGCATGCGCCCGCGGCTGCAGACTTTCAGAGACCAACAGTTCTATGAGTCTTAATCTCCATGACTTCCTTGCGGTGGCCATCTTTATAAGGATTATTCCCTATATAGTTTCACACGGCGGCCATGTTTGAGGAGTCCATAATCAGGGACATTTGTCTTAATTCTCCAGTGTATTGTGCATAAAAGTAGATAGAAAAAACGGGGATTAGTCAGAATTTAATTGAATGGTGACAGTAGCATTACATGAATCAATGTAAACTATATTATACACTACTGAGTAAGTATATAGATATAAATAAAGTGCAGAGTGCAGAATTCAATGGTGACAGTAGCATTACATATATTACACACTGCTGAGTAGTTAACAGTATCAGGATATAAATAAAGTGCAGAGTGCAGAATTAAAGGTAAGGTTAGGTATATAAATATAAATAAATATATATATATATATATATATATGTATATATATATATATATATATATATATATATATACATATAAATATAGTGCTATGTGCAAAATTGCAGGTATTTAAGAAATTATTAGGATGCAGATGATGTGAGTAATATTAAACTGACATGCTCATGTAGGCTATTTAGCATCAGGTTGGTTACAGTACCTGATCTTCCCAGATGGTCTCCCTGGTCCGGTACTGATCAGGCCCGACACTGCAAATTTTTAGTAATTTTTAGTTGTGCAATCATTGTCTGTTTTTCTTTGTGTAAATAATTCTCATTATTCAGATTTATCAGATCTGGTCAGTTTTTATACTTTTAGATCCATTTTTATTGAATTAATTTAAGACACCGATGGTCGCTATATCCCCCACCCCCCTGTGTGTATATGTGTATATATATATATATATATATATACAATTGTCCCGGCACTCCTCTTTAAATGTATGGTGCTGCTGTGCCCTCCCAGAGGTGTTGCTCCTCAGTACATGGATATGGAAAAGAGGCGACTGTTAAGGCCCTGAGGACGGGGCTAGTCCCCGAAACATGTCGGTACTATTAAACTGACCTATCTACTTTTGCAAGAAGCCTGTCTGAGTGCCACCTCTTTTCCATATCTATCTATCTATCTATCTATCTATCTATCTATCTATAAAATCTATGTACATATAGACCCGTCAAAGACGGCGGCATATAATTCATGTTATTCATCCTTCCCCTTTATTAGGGGCCAGACTGGAGGGATTCTACCTGCCGGAATGTGACGAAAGGAGCTCTACCTGTCGTACTGTGTCAGAGGGGATTCTACATGCTGTAATGTGTGACAGAGGTTCTACCTGGTGTAATGTGTGTAAGTGGCACTACTTTTTGGCGTAATTTGAATAATGGAGACTACTGTGTAACGTAATATGAATTGGTATTATTTTTTGGTCACGTCCCTTCCCTATAAAGCCACACCTATATTTTTGTCGCACACCTACGACGTGCACTGGCCCTATTTTTAATATGGGGGGGGGGGCGCCGATGCTGTTTCTTGCACACAGCTCTAAAATGTCTAGTTACGGCACTGCCATGAACGCTCCTGCATCATGCAGCGCATGCAGCAAGGTTTTGCCTGAGGGGGAAGTTTTGAAGGATGGTCTGTGTAATATGTGCCATACATCTCCCAATCAGCTGCTGCGCCTGTAGCCACCTTGAGCGCACGTTCTCAAATATGCTTAATACGCTTGTGACACGCCTTACGCCCCCTATGGGACCTCCTGTGCCATTACAGCCACATATTGTCCCTATGGGTAATCCGCCCTGCGCGGATACTCTGTCTATCCAGACACAACAATTGAATGAATCTTTGGTTAGACAAAAACCTACCCCACATCCCTCTGTAGTCAAGGGTTCATCTAAGCGGGCCGCCTCCTCCTCACAATCCACTCCACTTCTATCTCAGATGATACTTCTGATGTGGATGGGGAGTATACTGATCTGTCAGACACTGATACAGTCGCTTCTGACGAGGATACTACTACGCAAGTTGATGTCCCTGACTTAGTGGAGGTTATTAAGCTGATTCTACAAATCAATGATGATGTAGATCCCACTACTGTGTCTAAGAAACCTGATAAATTTAAACGTCAGAAGGTAACTAAAGTAGTCTTACCACATTCTGACCATCTGGTAGACATACGTCAGGAACCCTGGTCTTCTCCAGGAAAGAAATTCTCCCTGTCCAAAAAGATGCTAGCTCATTATCCTCTCTCCGCTGAGTTACATATAAACATTGAAACATAGAATTTGACGGCAGATAAGAACCACTTGGCCCATCTAGTCTGCCCCTTTTTTTATCCTTTAGTCGATCTCAACCCTTTTTGAACCTTAATTCTTTGTAAGGATATTCATATGCCTATCCCAAGCATGTTTAAATTGCTATACAGTCTTAGCATCTACCACCTCTGATGTGAGGATATTCCACTTATCCACTACCCTTTCTGTGAAGTAATTTTTCCTTACATTTCCCCTGAACCTCCCCCCCTCCAGTCTCAGTGTATGTCCTCGAGTTCTAATTTCTCTGACGTCCTAAGTGGATGCTGGGACTCCGTAAGGACCATGGGGAATAGCGGCTCCGCCGGAGACTGGGCACAACTAAAGAAAGCTTTAGGACTACCTGGTGTGCACTGGCTCCTCCCACTATGACCCTCCTCCAGACCTCAGTTCGAATCTTGTGCCCGGCTGAGCTGGATGCACACTAGGGGCTCTCCTGAACTCCTAGAAAGAAAGTATATTTTAGGTTTTTTATTTTACAGTGAGATCTGCTGGCAACAGACTCACTGCAGCGAGGGACTAAGGGGAGAAGAAGCGAACCTACCTAACTGGTGGTAGCTTGGGCTTCTTAGGCTACTGGACACCATTAGCTCCAGAGGGATCGACCACAGAACCCGACCTCGATGTTCGGTCCCGGAGCCGCACCGCCGGCCCCGTTACAGAGCCAGAAGCAAGAAGTGTTCCGGAAAATCGGCGGCAGAAGACTTCTGTCTTCAACAAGGTAGCGCACAGCATTGCTCCTCATGCACACCTCACACTCCGGTCACTGATGGGTGCAGGGCGCTGGGGGGGGGGGGCGCCCTGAGGGCAATATAATACACCTTGGCTGGCAAATCATCACAATATATAGTCCCAGGGCTATATATGTGATAAATTACCCCTGCCAGAATCCATGAAAAAAGTGGGAGAAAAGTCAGCCGAAAAAGGGGCGGGGCTATCTCCCTCAGCACACTGGCGCCATTTTTTCTTCACAGTGCAGCTGGAAGACAGCTCCCCAGGCTCTCCCCTGTAGTTTTCAGGCTCAAAGGGTTAAAAAGAGAGGGGGGGCACTAAATTTAGGCGCAATATGTGTATACAAGCAGCTATTGGGGGAAAATTCACTCAGTTATAGTGTTAATCCCGGCATTATATAGCGCTCTGGTGTGTGCTGGCATACTCTCTCTCTGTCTCCCCAAAGGACTTTGTGGGGTCCTGTCCTCAGTCAGAGCATTCCCTGTGTGTGTGCGGTGTGTCGGTACGGCTGTGTCGACATGTTGGATGAGGAAGGTTACGTGGAGGCGGAACAGAGGCCGATAAATGGGATGTCGCCCCCTGTGGGGCCGACACCAGAGTGGATGGATAGGTGGAAGGTATTAACCGACAATGTCAACTCCTTACATAAAAGGCTGGATGACATAACAGCTGTGGGACAGCCGGCTTCTCAGCCCGCGCTTGCCCAGGCGTCTCAAAGGCCATCAGGGGCTCAAAAAACGCCCGTTACCTCAGATGGCAGACACAGATGTCGGCACGGAGTCTGACTCCAGTGTCGACGAGGTTGAGACATATACACAATCCACTAGGAACATCCGTTGCATGATCTCGGCAATGAAAAATGTGTTACACATTTCTGACATGAACCCAAGTACCACATAAAAGGGGTTTTATGTTTGGGGAGAAAAAGCAGCCAGTGTTTTGTTCCCCCATCAGATGAGTGAATGAAGTGTGTAAAGAGCGTGGGTTCCCCCGATAAGAAAATGGTAATTTCTAAAAAGTTACTGCTGGCTTACCCTTTCCCGCCAGAGGATAGGTCACGTTGGGAGATATCCCCTAGGGTGGATAAGGCGCTCACATGTTTGTCAAAAAAGGTGGCACTGCCGTCTTGGGATACGGCCACTTTGAAGGAGCCTGCTGATAAAAAGCAGGAGACTATCCTGAAGTCTGTATATACACACTCAGGTACTATACTGAGACCTGCATTTGACTCAGCATAAATAGTGCTGCTGCAGCGTGGTCTGATACCCTGTCAGATAATATTAATACCCTAGACAGGGATAATATTTTGCTAACATAGAGCATATTAAAGACGTCATCTTATATATGAAGGATGCACAGAGGGATATTTGCCGGCTGGCATCCAGAATTAATGCAATGTCCATTCTGCCAGGAGGGTATTAGAGACCCGGCAGTGGACAGGTGATGCTACCTTTAAAAGGCACATGGAGATTCTGCCTTATAAGGGTGAGGAATTGTTTGGGGATGGTCTCGGGGACCTCGTATCCACAGCAACAGCTGGGAAGAAATTTTTTTACCTCAGGTTTCCTCACAGCCTAAGAAAGCACCATATTTTCAGGTACAGTCCTTTCGGCTTCAGAAAAGTAAGCGGGTAAAGGCGCTTCCTTTCTGCACAGAGACAAGGGAAGAAGGAAAAAGCTGCACCAGACAGCCAGTTCCCAGGATCAAAAATCTTCCCCCCGCTTCCTCTGAGCCCACCGCATGACGCTGGGGCTCCACAGGTGGAGACAGGTGCGGTGGGGGCGTGTCTCGGGAACTTCAGGGACCAGTGGGCTTGCCCACAGGTGGATCCCTAGGTTCTGCAAGTAATATCACAGGGATACAGGCTGGAGTTCGAGGTGACTCCCCCTCGCCGTTACCTCACATCAGCCTTGCCTGCTGCCCTCGGAGAAAGGGAGGTAGTACTGGCGGCAATTCACAAGCTGTACTTCCAGCAGGTGAAATCAAGGTACCCCTCCTTCAACAAGGCCGGGGTTACTATTCCAAAATGTTGTGGTACCGAAACCAGACGGTTCGGTGAGACCCATTCTAAAATTGAAATCCTTGAACACTTATATACGAAGGTTCAAGTTCAAAATGGAATCGCTCAGGGCGATTATTGCAAGCCTGGAGAATTTCATGGTATCACTGGACATCAAGGATGCTTACCTGCATGTCCCTATTTACCCTCTTCACCAGGAGTACCTCAAAATTGTGGTACAGGATGGTCATTACCAATTCCAGACGTTGCCGTTGGTCTGTCCCCGGCACCGAGGGTATTTACCAAGGTAATGGCCGAAATAATTATCCCGTGCTTGGACGATCTCCTTATAAAGGCGAGGTCCAGGGAGAAGTTGTTCATCGGAGTAGCACTATCTCGGGAAGTGCTACAACAGCACGGCTGGATTCTGAATATTCCAAAGTCGCAGCTGGTTCCTACGACGCGTCTACTGTTCCTGGGTATGGTTCTGGACACAGAACAGGATAAAAAGGGTTTCTCCCGGAGGAGAAGTCCTAGGAGTTGTCGTCTCTAGACAGAGACCTCCTAATACAAATACAGGTGTCGGTGCATCAATGCACGCGAGCCCTGGGAAAGATGGTAGCTTCTTACGAAGAAATTCCATTCGCCAGGTCCCATGCAAGGATCTTCCAGTGGGATCTGTTGGACAAGTGGTCCGGGTCGCATCTTCAGATGCATCGGCGGATAACCCTGTCTCCAAGGGCCAGGGTGTCGCTGTTGTGGTGGCTGCAGAGTGCTCATCTTCTAGGGGGCCACAGATTCGGCATACAGGACTGGGTCCTGGTGACCACGGATGCCAGCCTTCGAGGCTGGGGGGCAGTCACACAGGGAAGAAACTTCCAAGGACTATGGAAAAGTCAGGAGACTTCCCTACACATAAATATTCTGGAACTAAGGGCCATTTACAATGTCCTAAGTCAGGCTAGACCCCTGCTTCAACACCGGCCGGTGCTGATCTAGTCAGACAACATCACGGCGGTCACTCATGTAAACCGACAGGGCGGCACAAGAAGCAGGATGGCGAGCCACAAGGATTCTCCGATGGGCAGAAAATCATGTGTTAGCACTGTCAGCAGTGTTCATTCCCGGAGTGGACAACTGGGAAGCAGACTTTCTCAGCAGACACGACCTCCACCCGGGAGAGTGGGGACTTCATCCAGAAGTCTTCCAAATGATTGTACACCATTGGGAAAGGCCACAGGTGGACATGATGGCATCCCGTCTCAACAAAAAGCTACAAAGATATTGCGCCAGGTCAAGGGACCCTCAGGCGATAGCTGTGGACGCTCTGGTAACACCGTGGGTGTACTAGTCGGTGTATGTGTTCCCTTCTCTGCCTCTCTTACCCAGGGTAATGAGAATAATAAGAAGGAGAGGAGTAAGAACTGTACTCATTGTTCCGGATTGGCCAAGAAGAGCTTGGTACACAGAACTCCAAGAAATGATCTCAGAGGACCCATGGCCTCTGCCGCTCAGACAGGACCTGCTGCAGCAGGGGGCCTGTCTGTTCCAAGACGTACCGCGGCTGCGTTTGACGGCATGGCGGTTGAACGCCGGATCCTGAAGGAAAAGGGCATTCCGGAGGAAGTTATCCCTACGCTAATTAAAGCTAGGAAAGAAGTGAACGCAAATCATTATCACCGCATATGGCGGAAATATGTTGCATTCTGTGAGGCCAGGAAGGCCCCAAAGGAGGAATTTCAGCTAGGTCGATTTCTGCACTTCCTACAGTCAGGGGTGACTATGGGCCTAAAATTGGGTTCCATTAAGGTCCAGATTTCGGCTCTATCGATTTTCTTCCAAAATAGAACTGGCTTCACTGCCTGAAGTTCAGACTTTTGTTAAGGGAGTGCTGCATAGCCAGCCCCCGTTTGTGCCTCCAGTGTCACCGTGGGATCTCAACATGGTGTTGGATTTCCTGAACTCGCATTGGGTTGAGCCACTTAAATCCGTGGAGCTACAATACCTCACGTGGAAAGTGGTCATGCTGTTGGCCTTGGCGTCGGCCAGGCGTGTATCAGAATTGGCGGCTTTGTCATGCAAAAGCCCTTATCTGATTTTTTTATATGGATAAGGCGGAATTGAGGACTCGTTCCCAATTCTTTCCTAAGGTGGTATCAGTTTTTCATGTGAACCAACCTATTGTGGTGCCTGCGGCTACTTGGGACTTGGAGGATTCCAAGTTACTGGACGTAGTCAGGGCCCTGAAAAGTATATGTTTCCAGGACGGCTGGAGTCAGGAAAACTGACTCGCTATTTATCCTGTATGCACCCAACAAGCTGGGTGCTCCTGCTTCTAAGCAGACTATTGCTCGGTGGATCTGTACCACGATTCAGCGTGCACATTCTGCGGCTGTACTGCCGCATCCTAAATCAGTGAAAGCCCATTCCACGAGGAAAGTGGGCTCTTCTTGGGCGGCTGCCCGAGGGGTCTCGGCTCTACAACTTTGCCGAGCAGCTACTTGGTCGGGGTCAAACACATTTGCTAAATTCTACAAGTTTGACACCCTGGCTGAGGAGGACCTAGAGTTTGCCCATTCGGTGCTGCAGAGTCATCCGCACTCTCCCGCCCGTTTGGGAGCTTTGGTATAATCCCCATGGTCCTTACGGAGTCCCAGCATCCACTTAGGACGTCAGAGAAAATAAGATTTTACTCACCGGTAAATCTATTTCTCGTAGTCCGTAGTGGATGCTGGGCGCCCATCTCAAGTGCGGATTGTCTGCAATACTTGTTTATAGTTATTGCCTAACTAAAGGGTTATTGTTGAGCCTTCTGTTGAGAGGCTCAGTTATATTTCATACTGTTAATGGGTATAGTATCACGAGTTATACGGTGTGATTGGTGTGGCTGGTATGAGTCTTACCCGGGATTCAAAATCCTTCCTTATTGTGTCAGCTCTTCCGGGCACAGTATCCTAACTGAGGTCTGGAGGAGGGTCATAGTGGGAGGAGCCAGTGCACACCAGGTAGTCCTAAAGCTTTCTTTAGTTGTGCCCAGTCTCCTGCGGAGCCGCTATTCCCCATGGTCCTTACGGAGTCCCAGCATCCACTACGGACTACGAGAAATAGATTTACCGGTGAGTAAAATCTTATTATTTCTCTTCCTTAGAAGAATGTTTCCCTCCTGAACTTTGTTAAGACCCTTGATATATTTGAAAGTTTCTATCATGTCCCCCCTTTCCCTTCTCTCCTCCAAACTATACATGTTAAGATCTTTTAGCCTTTCTGGGTAATTTTTGTGATGTAGGCCATGAACCATTTTAGTTGCCCTTCTTTGTACACTCAGTTGTGTAACAAGTGGGAAAATCCACCGCCGGTGCATTCCCATGTTACCCATCTTGTGGTGTCATCTACTCTGCCTGTCACCGCTGTCACCTCACTGAAGGAACTGACAGGTAAGCGTGTTGAAGTATGCCTGAAGTATACTTACTCCCTTACAGGTGCTGTACATAGACCCACTATAGCAGCCTCCTGGGCCGCAAAAGGAATTGAAGCATGTGTTCAGGCAATAGAGGAAGAGCTGCCTCAGGATATATCTGACACTGCCAGACAATATCTGTCTCATATTGCTGTGGTTGAGGTCATGGAAGGTGGACCTGGACTCCAAAGAGACCTTGGAGGTACTCCCTTTTAAGAGAGACATCCTGTTTGGGGAGGATCTGAATAAGATTGTAACTGACTTAGCGGCTGCTAAGACTGCGTTTCTCCCAAATACTAATCCTTCTGCACAGAAGGCAAAGAGTACCACTTTTTTTGTTCCTTTTGACCTCAAGGGAAAGCAAAAGGTTAGGCCTACCCGAGACAAACTTGTGCTCTCAAAACCACTAAGCCCATAGCAAAACAATCCTGGGCTGCCCGTCAGCCTGCTTCCAAACAAGACAAGCCTGCTGCATGAAGGGGCGGGCCTCCCCCTGTGGGATCCCATGGTGGGAAGCAGACTTCTGCAATTCACTCAGGTCTGGTTAAAGACAACTTCGGACACATGGGTGCGAGAAGTCGTCTCTCACAGGTACGCAGTCTCTTCCAAGAGACGTCTTCCTCGCCAGTTCCAAACGATGGTTATCCCTTCAGGCCCGGTAAAGGCGCAAGCTCTACACATGGTTGTGCGTTCCCTCCTGGATGCAAGAGTGGTAGTGCCGAAACCCCTGTCCCAGAGAGGCAGAGGATACTAATCGAACCTGTTTCTAGTCCCGAAACCCAATGGGTCTTTCCGGCCTATACTCAACTTCAAATCACTGAACAAATTTGTGAGAGTGTCCAAGTTCCGTATGGAAATGCTGTGCTCGATTGTACTGGCCATGGAACCCGGAGATTATGTGGTATCCCTGGATATACAAGATGCCTATCTGCATACACCTTTTGCCATTTCGCATCTGCAATATCTGCGGTTTGCTATTGGCAACCTTTATTATCAGTTCTAGGCTCTGCCGTTTAGACTGGCGATGGCCCCTCGAATCTTCACCAAGGTTATGGCCGTGATGACGGCTCATCTGCGTCGTCAGGGAATCAGGATCCTGCCGTATCTGGACGACTTGCTGATCCTAGCGAATTTCCAAGATGTCCTCCTCAGTCATCAACAACTGACGGTAAACTTCCTACAAGCCCACAGGTGGCTTGTCAACTGGAAGAAGTCCTTGCAGGTCCCTGCTCGGAGCATGGTGCACCTGGGGGCACTGCTGGACACACACAGTCAAAGACTGTTTCTGTCTCCAGAGAAAGTCCTGAAACTGCAGGACAGGATAAGATACTTCCTCTCTCGCCCAAGAGTGTCGATACACTCAGCAATGCAAGTGCTAGGCCTCATGGTGTCGGAATTCGACATGGTAGAGTACACAGAGGTTAATCCTTTCCAAGTGGTATGGCCTGCCTCATTGGATCAGGTCTCAAATGATCTCCTTGACTCCGGAGGTTCGTCTGTCACTGAGCTGGTGGCTACAGGACCAGCAGCTGAGCAGGGTCTGTCCCTTTTGGATTCCCAACTGGGTCCTCCTGACTACGGACGTCAGTCTGAGGGGTTGGAGCGTGGTACTGGAGCAACACTCTCTCCTGGGATGGTGGACCAGGGAGGATTCTCCTCCCGATAAATATTCTGGAACTGCGGGCAGTGTTCAATGCTTTCACTCTTGCCCTACCTGATTCAGAACAGGCCTGTTCAAGTACAATCAGACAACGCCACAACGGTGGCTTACATAAATTTATCAAGGCGGCACTCGAAACCACACGGCAATGATGGAAGTGTCAAAAACACTTTGTGGGGCAGTACCCCTAGACTTATACGGCAGTACCCCTGGACTTATACGGCACCACCACTGGACTTATACTTACACCAATGGACTTACACCAATGGACTGGACTTATACGGCAGTACCTCTGGACTTATACGGCAGTACCCCTGGACTTATACGGCACCACCACTGGATGTATATGGCACCATCACTGGACTGGACTTATCCGGCAGTTCCCCTAGACTTATATGGCAGCACCACTGGACTTTTACAGCAGCACCATTTGACTGAACTTATGCGGCAGCACCACTGGACTGGACTTATACGGCAGCACCACTGGACTTATACGGCAGCACAACTGGACTGGACTTATACGGCAGTATCCCTTGACTTATACGGCAGCACCCCTGTACTTATACGGCAGTACCCCTGGACGTATACGGCACCACCACTGGACTTATACGGCAGCACCACTGTACTGGACTTATACGACAGTACCCCTGGACTTATACGGCAGTACCCCTGGACTTACACAGTATTACCCCTGGACTTATATGGCAGCACCACTGGACTTTTACAGCAGCACCACTTGACTGAACTTATACGGCAGCACCACTGGACTGGACTTATACGGCAGCACCACTGGACTTATACGGCAGCACCACTGGACTGGACTTATATGGCAGTATCCCGCGACTTATACAGCAGCACCCCAGTACTTATACGGCAGTACCCTTAGACGTATACGGCAGTACCCCTGGATGTATATGGCAGCACCACTGGACTTATACTGCAGCACCACTGGACTGGACTTATATGGCAGGACCCCTGGACTTATACGGCAGTACCCCTGGATGTATACGGCATCACCACTGGACTTATATGGCAGCACCACTGTACTAGACTTATATGGCAGTACCCCTGGACTTATATGGCAGCACCACTGGACTTGACTTATATGGCAGCACCACTGGACTGGACTTATACTGCAGTACCTTTGGACTTATAGTGCAGCACCACTAGACTGGACTTATACGGCAGGACCCCTGGACTTATATGGCAGTACCCCTGGATGTATACGGCATCACCACTGGACTTATATGGCAGCACCACTGTACTGGACTTATACGGCAGTACCCCATGGCTTATATGGCAGTACTCCTGGACTTATATGGCAGCACTACTGGAATTAAACGGCACCACCACTGGACTTATATGGCAGCACCACTGGACTGGACTTATACAGCAGGACCCCTGGGCTTATATGGCAGTACCCCTGGACGTATACGGCACCACCACTGGACTTATACAGCAGCACCACTGTACTGGACTTATACGACAGTACCCCTGGACTTATACGGCAGTACCCCTGGACTTACACAGTATTACCCCTGGACTTATATGGCAGCACCACTGGACTTTTACAGCAGCACCACTTGACTGAACTTATACGGCAGCACCACTGGACTGGACTTATACGGCAGCACCACTGGACTTATACGGCAGCACCACTGGACTGGACTTATATGGCAGTATCCCGCGACTTATACAGCAGCACCCCAGTACTTATACGGCAGTACCCTTAGACGTATACGGCAGTACCCCTGGATGTATATGGCAGCACCACTGGACTTATACTGCAGCACCACTGGACTGGACTTATATGGCAGGACCCCTGGACTTATACGGCAGTACCCCTGGATGTATACGGCATCACCACTGGACTTATATGGCAGCACCACTGTACTAGACTTATATGGCAGTACCCCTGGACTTATATGGCAGCACCACTGGACTTGACTTATATGGCAGCACCACTAGACTGGACTTATACGGCAGGACCCCTGGACTTATATGGCAGTACCCCTGGATGTATACGGCATCACCACTGGACTTATATGGCAGCACCACTGTACTGGACTTATACGGCAGTACCCCATGGCTTATATGGCAGTACTCCTGGACTTATATGGCAGCACTACTGGAATTAAACGGCACCACCACTGGACTTATATGGCAGCACCACTGGACTGGACTTATACAGCAGGACCCCTGGGCTTATATGGCAGTACCCCTGGATGTATACGGCATCAACACTGGACTTATATGGCAGCACCACTGTACTGGACTTATACGGCAGTACCCCTGGACTTATATGGCAGTACTCCTGGACTTATATGGCAGCACTACTGGAGTTAAACGGCACCACCACTGGACTTATACGGCAGCACTACTGGACTTATATGGCAGGACCACTTGACTGGACTTATACAGCAGTACCCCTAGACTTATAGATCACCACCACTATACTTATACTGCAGCACCACTGGACTTGACTTATACGACGGTACCCCTAAACTTATACTGCAGCACCACTGGACTGACTTATAAGGCAGCACAACTGGACTGGACTCATAAAGCACCCCTGTACTTATACGGCAGTACCCTTAGACGTATACGGCAGTACCCCTGGATGTATATGGCAGCACCACTGGACTTATACTGCAGCACCACTGGACTGGACTTATACGGCAGGACCCCTGGACTTATACGGCAGTACCCCTGAATGTATACGGCATCACCACTGGACTTATATGGCAGCACCACTGTACTGGACTTATACGGCAGTACCCCTGGACTTATATGGAAGCACCACTGGACTGGACTTATATGGCAGCACCACTGGACTTATACTACAGTACCTTTGGACTTATAGGGCAGCACCACCAGACTGGACTTATACGGCAGGACCCTTGGACTTATATGGCAGTGCCCCTGGATGTATACGGCATCACCACTGGACTTATTTGGCAGCACCACTGTACTGGACTTATACGGCAGTACCCCAGGGCTTATATGGCAGTACTCCTGGACTTATATGGCAGCACTACTGGAATTAAATGGCACCACCACTGGACTTATATGGCAGCACCACTGGACTGAACTTATACGGCAGTACCCCTGGATGTATACGGCATCACCACTGGACTTATATGGCAGCACCACTGTACTGGACTTATACGGCAGTACCCCTGGACTTATATGGCAGTACTCCTGGACTTATATGGCAGCACTACTGGAATTAAACGGCACCACCACTGGACTTATACGGCAGCACCACTGGACTGGACTTATACGGCAGCACCACTGGATTTATATGGCAGAACCACTTGACTGGACTTATACAGCAGTACCCCTAGACTTATAGATCACCACCACTTTACTTATACTGCAGCACCACTGGACTTGACTTATATGACAGTACCCCTAAACTTATACTGCAGCACCACTGGACTGACTTATAAGGCAGCACAACTGGACTGGACTCATAAAGCAGCACCACTGGACTCGACTTATACGGCAGGACCCCTGGACTTTTATGGCAGTACCCCCAGAATTATACAGCAGTACCCCTGGACTTAAATGGCACCACCACTGGACTTATACGGCAGTACCCCATGACTTATACAGCATTACCCTTGGACTTATATAGCAGCACCACTGGACTGGACTTATACTGCAGTACCCCTGGACTTATACGGCAACACCACTAGACTGGACTTATACGGCAGGACCCCTGGACTTACACGGCAGTACCCCTGGATGTATACGGCATCACCACTGGACTTATATGGCAACACCACTGGACTGGACTAATATGGCAGTACCCCTGCACTTATACGACCGTACCACTGGACTTATACAGCAGGACCACTTGACTGGACTTATATGGCAGTACCCCTGGACTTATATGTCACCACCACTATACTTATACTGTAGCACTACTGGATTTGAATTATACAACAGTACACCTGGACTTATACTGCAGCACCACTGGACTGACTTATACAGCAGCACCACTGGACTGGACTTATACAGCAGTAACCCTGGACTAATATGGCACCACCACTGGACTTATACGACAGCACCACTGGACTGAACTTATACAGCAGTACCCCTGGACTTTTATGGCAGTACCCCATGACTTATACGGCAGTGCTGCTGGACTTATATGGCAGGACCACTTGACTGGACTTATACAAAAAGTACCTGTGGACTTATACGGCAGTACCCCTGGACTTATATGTCAGCACCACTGAACTCAACTTATATGGCAGTACTCCTGGACTTATACGGCACCACCACTGTACTTATACAGCAGAATCACTGGACTGGATTTATACGCAGTACCCCTGGACTTATATGGCAGCACCACTGGACTTATACAGCAGGACCACTTGACTGAACTTATACGGCAGTACCCCTGGACTTATACGGCAGTACTCTAGACTTATACGGCAGCATCACTGGACTGGACTTATACGGCATCACCACTGGACTGGTCTTATACGGCAGCACTACTGGACTTGACTTATATGGCAGAACCCCTGGACTTATACAGCAGCACCACTGGACTGGACTTATAGGGCAGTACCCATGGATCTATGTGGCAGCACCAGTGGACTGGATTTATGTGGCAGCACCACTGGACTGGACTTATATGGCAGCACCACTGGACTTATATGGAAGCACCACTGGACTGGACTTATACAGCAGTACCCCAGGATTTATATGGCAGTACCCCATGACTTATATGGCAGCACCACTGGACATATGGCAGAACCACTGGACTGGACTTATATGTGTCAGGAATCCGCATTCTCCATTGCATCACTTCCAGTGACCAGGCGTCTCCTGGCTTCAGTCCTCTGTTTTCAGAGTATTCCTTGTGAATTGGACCTGTGGAACTACAGGTCCCAGCAGTTCCAGTCTTCAGTCTCCTGCAGCCCACAGCTCACTGTACTCCACCTAACCAGTTCTATCTTTTGGTAACCACTGGTTTCAGCCAGCAGCCTGGAGTACACAGTGCTTCTAGCTAAACAGCATTAACTCCCGGTGCACTACTGATCCCAGCCAGCAACCAGCAGTGCATTGCATTAACTGTCTATAGAATTATTCTCCCGGCATCCAATCCAGCGCTGTGTTTCCAGCCAGGGCCCTGTGACCAATCACTGCAGAGCAAGGGATATAAGTTCCTGTCCGGGGCTCACTCACATTGCCTCGGACAACGAGTCACATATGGTGTGTCTAGTTCTCCTGGTTCCCGTGTTCCTGTCTCCAGTGATTCCTCCGTTGTTGTTCCCGTGTTCCTGTCTCCAGTTATTCACCGTGGTTACTCTCATCATTCATCACTCTGCAAATCTCCTGTTTACTCCGGACTTCAAACCACAGCTACAAGCTCATCAGCAGTAAGAGACTCTCCTCAGGTGTTCATTCCATTTCCTTACCTGTGCACTTCGTTATCAGTATATCAACCTGTGCATCTCAGCAGTAATACCAACTAATTGCATTGAGACTGTCTCCAGCTTGGGCCTAGTGAGGCCATAAGGACTTATGCTATATAGAGACTGTGTATTTTCAAATAATACCGGAGTTCTGCCTTTTCCATCTGCATTCCAGTTTTCATTTCATTTCATATTGTGTTATACAGAGACTGTGTGTTTCTAAGTAATACCGGAGTTCTGCTTTTCAATCCATCTGCATTCAGTTATCCGTTCATTTCATATTATTCAGAGACTGTGCTTTCAAGTATTACCGGAGTTTTGTTTATTCATCTGCATTCAGCCAATTAAGTTATTTCATATTTTGTTGCAAGAGACTTTCAGTTACTTTTGGTTTCAGTTATTAATCATTGTTTGCTACATTGCCGGTCTTCAGTTATTATTCATTGTTATGCCATCTGCTTTGTTACCTCTGTGCTAATAAACATCAGCGCATATGCGCAGGACTTTCATATTGCCTCCGCGCTTTGTACATTGCACCAACACTGACCCACTAGTGCACCCTCCGGGGACAGACAAAATTTGAGACCTAACAGTTTGTCCGAGGCCCATGGACCCGGACGGTGGTCAGAGTGTGGGGTCAGGGTCACTCCAGAGTTTGGTGTCACGACTCAATGATTATGAGGCTGCACAACAACAAGTGATCCTGTTTCTACAGGGAATGTCTATCCGTTTGGATACCTTGCAGCAATCCCTTCCAAGTTCTGTTGTTTCTCCAATTCCTGTTCAAGTCACTCCTGCTCCAGTCATTTCAACTTTCCCTGCACAATCCGTTCCTGTGGATGGATCTTGCTCAAGTCAGTCCTTTGGCAGTCCCTTCACAGCTAATTCTCCTGAGAGATCGACTTCCTCCTTTGAAAGCTTCAAGACTCCTTTGTTGTCTGCTGTGAACTCTGAACCAATAAGCACTCTTTATCATCTATTGGAACAACTTCAAAGTCTCCTAACAGAAATCATTCCAATAATGCCAGAAATCCTGGGTGGTGCTTTAAACGCAGTGAAGAGTCCTGCTCAAAGTATTGAGACTAGTGCGACCTCCGTGTCAAGCTTCCTTCAAACTAAAGTCTCTTCTCCTATGCAGAGAGAGGGCAGATTCCAAAGCTACCCACGCTCCAAACTCACGGAAGCTGAACGCCGGCATCGCAAGCAGCTTCACCTCTGCTTTTACTGTGGGAGTTCTAGTCATCTTATTAAGGACTGTTCCTTCCGCAACTCAATAGTTGGTGACAGGTCCCAACATCACAGAGTTTTCACCTGCAAACCTTCCAGTGTATCCTCTACAGTTTCAAGTTCCTTTACCTCGGACAGGAGTGTCCAAAAAGTCTACGATTGGGGTCCTGTGACAAATAGAGCCAATCCCAAGTACGGAAATCAAAAGAGACTATCTATGTTACCCATAACTAAAGTAGTTTCTGTGTCTACAGCCCGAGAAGGGACATCTGTGTCTACGGCCCGAGAAGGGACATCTGTGTCTACGGCCCGAGAAGAGACATCTGTGTCTACGGCCCGAGAAGAGACATTTGTGTCTACGGCCCGAGAAGGGACATCTGTGTCTATGGCCCGAGAAGGGACATCTGTGTCTTCGGCCCGAGAAGGGACATCTGTATCTACAGCCCGAGAAGGGACATCTGTGTCTACGGCCCGAGAAGGGACATCTGTGTCTACGGCCCGAGAAGAGACATCTGTGTCTACGGCCCGAGAAGAGACATTTGTGTCTACGGCCCGAGAAGGGACATCTGTGTCTATGGCCCGAGAAGGGACATCTGTGTCTATGGCCCGAGAAGGGACATCTGTGTCTACAGCCCGAGAAGGGACATCTGTGTCTACGGCCCGAGAAGGGACATCTGTGTCTACGGCCCGAGAAGGGACATCTGTGTCTACGGCCCGAGAAGGGACATCTGTGTCTATGGCCCGAGAAGGGACATCTGTGTCTACGGCCCGAGAAGGGACATCTGTGTCTACGGCCCGAGAAGGGACATCTGTGTCTACTCCCCAAGAAGGGACATCTGTGTCTATGGCCCCAGGTGGGGCATCTGATGTTGTGACCCCAGAAGGGGTATCTGATGTTCAGGTTCCAGAAGTGGCATCCGGGCATGCAATTCAAAGAAGTGTGTCTGATCTATTAACCCCAGGAGGGGTCTTTGGAGTTTCAGCCTCAAGAGAGGAATCCAGGGCCAAGATCCCAGGAGGAATTCTTAAAGCCACAGATACAGACATGAACTTTTGTTTGCCAACTTCAGAGAGTGCTACCAGCTCAGTACCACTCCAAGAGGGATCATCAGAACATCCGGATTCTGTCTATACAGAGTCACGTGTCAATGGACCTTGCCCGGTTCCAGCCGTCGGTCCAAAGACTCCACTGGTTCCAGCCAGCCTGAGTAGCTTCGTTTCCAATGCTGTGCTACCTCCTTCGGTACCAGCCGATTCCAGCATCCTCGGATCAAATCCAGTCCTATCCGTCAGTCCGAGGACTCCTCCGGTTCCAGCCGGTTCAAGCTTTTCTGGACCCAATCCGGTCCCATCCGTCTGTCCAGATCAGCCTCCTCTGGTTCCAGCCAGCCCGAGTAGCTCTGTTTCCAATGCTGAGCTACCTCCTTCGGTTCCAACCGATTCCAGCCTCTTCGGATCAAATCCGGTCCTATCCGTCAGTCTGAAGACTCCTCCGGTTCCAGCCGGTTCAAGCTCTTCCGGACTCAATCCAGTCCCATCCGTCTGTCCGGATCAGCCTCCTTCGGTTTCAGCCGATTCCAGCCTCTTCGGATCAAATCCGGTCCTGTCCGTCAGTCCGAAGACGACTCCGGTTCCAGCCGGTTCAAGCTTTTCTGGACCCAATCCGGTCCCATCCGTCTGTCCAGATCAGCCTCCTTCAGTTCAAGTCAATTCAAGTAGTCCTGGACAAATCCATGTTCCATCCGTTTGTCCAAAGTTGTCGTCGGTTCCTACCGATTCCAGTTCCTCCGAACCTGGTGTGGTTCTCTTCAGTGTTTCAAGTAAGCAACTCCTGTCAATATGTCCAGAGTCCACAGTTCTTGCAGATATTGCAGTTGCCTCAACCCAGATGGAGGCTCTAAGCATCTCACCACAAGATAAAGCTTCTAGTGTTCAGTCAACCTCAGCTGGGAACTCCCGTCAGTCAATTATCGAGATGACGTCCTCTCTCCACCCTAGAACATTTCAAGTAGATTCTACTCCTGCTTCTGAAAGCTTATTCCAGTCCTCTACTCTCAAGTATCCTACATTGTCATCTGAGACTTCAATTGACACTCAGCCTTCCAAGTGTCCACTTGATACACAAGCGCCAGTCTACTTTGATGGTGACTATGCTCAGTTCCGTGCATTAGCGAGCCAATATCTCGCTTTTACTAACTCAGGATCTTCAGTGAGTATTACTCCAGTCAATGCAATCAGATACTTCCTCCTGTTCTTCAAAGGTAAAGCACTGGATTGGGCGAATCCTCTCATTGAGTCTAAAGATCCGCTACTGAATGATCTTCCCGCTTTCCTCGAAGCAGTAAAACAGGAGTTTGCTCCAAATTTAGTGCATTCAAAGTCATCCTGGCATTCTGGCCAGTTTGTCAACAGTTTGTCTATTGCATCACTTCCAGTGAACAGGCGTCTCCTGGCTTCAGTCCTCTGTTTTCAGAGTATTCCCTGTGAATTGGACCTGTGGAACTACAGGTCCCAGCAGTTCCAGTCTTCAGTCTCCTGCAGCCCACAGCTCACTGTGCTCCATCTAACCAGTTCTATCTTTTGGTAACCACTGGTTTCAGCCAGCAGCCTGGAGTACACAGTGCTTCTAGCTAAACAGCATTAACTCCCGGTGCACTACTGATCCCAGCCAGCAACCAGCAGTGCATTGCATTAACTGTCTATAGAATTATTCTCCTGGTTAATCACCAGCTCCAGTTAACACTCTGCTGATCCCGGCATCCAATCCAGCGCTGTGTTTCCAGCCAGGGCCCTGTGACCAATCACTGCAGAGCAAGGGGTATAAGTTCCTGTCCGGGGCTCACTCACATTGCCTCGGACAACGAGTCACATATGGTGTGTCTAGTTCTCCTGGTTCCCGTGTTCCTGTCTCCAGTGATTCCTCTGTTGTTCCCGTGTTCCTGTCTCCAGTTATTATTCACCGTGGTTACTCTCATCATTCATCACTCTGCAAATCTCCTGTTTACTCCGGACTACAAACCACAGCTACAAGCTCATCAGCAGTAAGAGACTCTCCTCAGGTGTTCATTCCATTTCCTTACCTGTGCACTTCGTTATCAGTATATCAACCTGTGCATCTCAGCAGTAATACCAACTAATTGCATTGAGACTGTCTCCTGCTTGGGCCTAGTGAGGCCATAAGGACTTATGCTATATAGAGACTGTGTATTTTCAAATAATACCGGAGTTCTGCCTTTTCCATCTGCATTCCAGTTTTCATTTCATTTCATATTGTGTTATACAGAGACTGTGTGTTTCTAAGTAATACCGGAGTTCTGCTTTTCAATCCATCTGCATTCAGTTATCCGTTCATTTCATATTTATTCAGAGACTGTGCTTTCAAGTATTACCAGAGTTTTGTTTATTCATCTGCGTTCAGCCAATTCAGTTATTTCATATTTTGTTGCAAGAGACTTTCAGTTACTTTTGGTTTCAGTTATCAATCATTGTTTGCTACATTGCCGGTCTTCAGTTATTATTCATTGTTATGCCATCTGCTTTGTTACCTCTGTGCTAATAAACATCAGCGCATATGCGCCGGACTTTCATATTGCCTCCGCGCTTTATACATTGCACCAACACTGACCCACTAGTGCACCCTCCGAGGACAGACAAAATCTGAGACCTGACAATATGGCAGCACCACTGGACTTGTCTTATGGCAGCACAGGACACCAACACTGGACTTATGGCAACACAGGACACCACCACTGGAATTATGGCAACACAGGACACCACCACTGGACTGATGCAACACAAGACACCACCACTGGACTGGACTTATACAGCAGCACTGGACTTATGGCAGCACAGGACACCACCACTCTGACTGGACTGATGCAGCACAAGACAGCACCACTGGACTGGACTTATATAGCAGTACTGGACTTATGGCAGCACAGGACACCCCCACTGTGACTGGACTGATGCAGCACAAGACACCACCACTGGACTGATACAGCATAAGACAGCACTGGAATGACACATAAGAGAAGGTCATCACTCCACGCGCCACACCACTTTCCCGCAGACACAGAGGAGACATACCTCTCACTACACTCTCCAGGACTGGAGTGAAAATGGCAGCGACGCATTGCTCCTTATATGCAATCCAAAACCCGCAAGAATCCGACAGTGGGATGATGAAATTTTTCCTTTTTCCGGTTTCTAAGTCTGGCGGGAAAACCCAAGCTGGACTCGGATCCATGCTCAGGATGTGATGTTTGGGGGTGGGGGGTGGGGGGGTGGGGGGGTGAAGGTTCGGGACCTGCTCATCCCAAAGGAATACCAAAAGTACCCTCATCAGTAAGAGAAAATAGGCCCATCCTGACACAAAAATACACAGAATTGTCACTGTAATGATTTTAAGATACTGGGGAGATTTATCAAAGCTTGGAGAGAGATAAAGCACCAAGCAATTATCTCCTAACGGTCATTTTTAAGACACAGCATATAAAATAACAGAAACTGACTGGGTTGTACTTTAGATCTCTCCATTTTATCTCTTTTTAAGCTTTAATAAATCATACTCAGTGTAGCATTGTAAAATGCTTGATCTATGATCTGCTTTGTAAACCCCTAGGACAGGGGCATAGCCAGAAGTTTGTGGGCCCCATAGCAGCATTTTGAAGGGGCCCCTGTCCCAATGCTTCTAGAGCAGAGGTTCCCAAACTGCGGCCCTCCAGCTGCTGTAGAACTACACATCCCAGCATGACCTGCCATAGTTTCGTTATTAAGGCATGCTAAAACTGAGGCAGGGCATGCTGGGATGTGTAGTTCCACAGCAGCTGGTAGGGCCGCAGGTTAAAAGACCTATGCCCTAACATTTTAAGTAGCCTTAAAATCTGGACCATTGGGGTGCCTTGAGGACCGTGTTTGGGAAGCGCTGTTCTCTGCAGTTGTTAAATTTATGCCCCATTATAGTGAGCTTGTTTATTTTCTAAACCATAGTAGTGCCTTAGTTAATATTATGTTATGTCCCATAGTAGTGTCCAAATGTGATACCCGGGCAAATAAAGGACAATGTTATTGGGTGAGCAGATGATCTTTTACCTGGTGATTATGTCCGCTTTACACTATCTGTGTACCGGGATACCAACTTAAGATGGAAGTTCGTTCACGATACTTCGGAGATGTAAGGGATATACGTCTGCACAAGTGGGTTGTTCAGGGAGCAGTCAACTCAACTTCGGTTTATTAAAGGCAGTGGGAAAATCAAACAACTTGAATAATAGTAATATGTTACAGTAAATCATCAAGTACAGATAATAAACAGTTGGTCTTCACACCGTAGATTATGCCAATACTGTCATAGACTGTTTAATTATTCAGGTGTTGCATATCCCATCACCGTCCTTCTCAGCAGTTATGCACGTTTACCTGAATTGGTTATATTGACTTATTATACTATTCAAACCTTAACTCAAATATTCAAGCTGTTACCATCAAAATATGCATGCATAAGAAAAACAGTTTGTTACCAGTTACAATTATCTGATTACCCTTACTGAGTATCCCATGTATTCAGAAGTATTAGTACAACTTATGTTCTTCCGCCTGTGCACAGGTCTGTAACCCCCTTTAGAGTGTGTCCACACGTGGATATATATGCATATATATATTTAGTCTTTCTTAGACATGTCCCTGTAGTGTAAATAAAGGCCTGTCCTCTCTGTGGCCACACTGAGGGAAAACTGATCCACTGCCTTTCCCATTCACTCTGGGTAGTTCTGTTCAGGCCTCCTTTGCACTGTAACCTGGCTGTCACAGTTCATCTGATGTACAATGTCACTGGTCTGTAAGGCCTGGCAGATAAGCATCGGTGGCACCAGCACTGTGTGTGCTGTCCTTTCTACTAAGACTTCGGGCATTTAATGTAAGAGGAGGCAGTTTGTGCTATTGCTGGCAACAAGTTATGCTGTGCCACAGACAAAAGTGGTTCTATACTCCTGGAGTAGTGCCAGCTGCAATGTTTGTAGACAGTGTGTGAGCAGGGAGCCTGTTTACTTGTACAGAATCCTCCCTGAGGATGGAGTTACCTCTCAGTGCTGTCTCTGGCTGCTGTATTCACAGCACTGTCTCTGCATGGATAGGGCATTCTCTGTAGCTGCTACTTCCTCTGTTCTTATATGGGCAGTGAGCTGTTACTGATGAAACCTCACTGATCTCACTCCCTCTCTCTCCAGAGGAGTTCCTTGCTGTTGCTGCTGGGACTTGCACAATGATACTAGTGCTGACAGGATACTCTGGAACTGACACACAGGAACTCAGCCTCTGCAACTCACTCAGGATCCCACTGCTTGTTCTGCTGTCCTCTCTGCTGTCCCAGCTTACAGCACCCCCCAGTCCTCACACCAATCTCTCCATCACTCCACCCTTCCTCTGGGTTCTCTCTAGGGATTGGCCAATCAGATGAGAGGTGTGGGCTGTGTCCTCCATCACACCATCCACTGTTGCTAGGCTCCAAGAAAAAGGGGGGAAAGGGTAAAGCTGCAGGTTATGTCTGTTTATATGGCAGCCCAGAGTATACAGCTGTCCTTTTTGGCAAAAAGTCTGGGCTACACAGGTTCTCATAGGGTCCTACATGGAGCACCTGGTACAATAAGGCAATGTACATGTCAGTTGAAGGGAGCATGAGTCCTGTAAGTTCTGGGGGATACCACACAAGTTTATTTTATGTCTCACTAATGCCCATCTATGTCAGGCCGCACCTCTGGGCATCCCCGGATTGATGCTGTCAAAATGCTGGTGCTGAGGAGAATAATCCGCCTCCTTCTCTGCCCCGTCCCCCCTCTGATGCTGCCCAGCTCAGTGCTGTAAATGCTGGAACGACAGGCCAAGCTCCGCCCTCTGTATGTTAAATATGTAAGGTTTGCAGGCTGACTCTATTTCAAAGGGCCCTAGGTCTCCTTGCTTAGCTGCTTGCTCTCCTTAGGGTTCCTACTTTGAGGTAAAAAGGTAAAGATTTTTGCACCACAATTATGGTCACTGGGAGAGTTGTCGGTACCCTTTACACAGCAGGAAACTGTTGCTGACTACCAAGCTTTCCAGGAACAGAGCATTGTGTCCTCACCCCTCCATGACTTTGTATCGTCTGCACCATGACTGTCCTCTGTGAGGGGGGAATTTCCAATAATCAGCTCTCCCCTTTTAACCCCTATGTGGGTGGAATTTTTAAAAATTCCATTCTTAGTGGGTACCTGCATCACAAATGCAAGCTACTGTCCAAAAGGGGTGGTATTCATGTGACCGCCGGTCAGCTGACCGACAGTCACATGACCTCCTCCACCAGCCCAACGGGTCACTGTCCCGATGGTCGGCATGCTGACCAACAGGGACTATTTCCACTCGTGGGTGTCCACGACACCCATAGAGTGGGAATAGAACCTGTGGCGACCACAGGTCGCCACCGAGCCTGCAGCGTGGCGAGCGCAGCGAGCCCGCAAGGGGCTTGCTGCACTCGCCCCTCCCCGCCGGGATCCTGGCGTCGGTATGCTGCCGGGATCCCGGCATCGGTAAGCTGACCGGCGGTCAGGAGACCGCCGGTCAGCCGTACTACACCCGTCCAAAAGTCCTTATGGTTCAGGAGATTTTGTGATGAGTCAGTGGTATTTGCTATATATATATATATATATATATATATATATACACACTATCTGATTGCCAGTGGCTTCGCCCATGTGTAGATCTTACCGCAATAAGACTATTTTCATTGCGCCCATCTTCAAGTTTAAGTTCACTATCCCTTCTCACCCCTCCATGCTGATGGGGGCTGAACTTGGACTGAAACGGAATCGGGAGTGTCACTATTCATCTCAGCGATCCTGAAAACATATGTGTACCAAGTTTGGTGTAAATTGCTCCAGGAGTTCCAGAGTTATGCCGAAAACTATGGATTTTTACATGTCAGCCCCTTCCCACCCGCACCCCTAGGGGTGCTAGGGGTGTCTTGCCCCAACATTATTTTTTTCCAGATTGTAAGTCATATGTGTACCAAGTTTGGTGTAAATTGCTACAGGCAGTCCAGAGTTATGCTGGAACATACACACATATATCCATTTTTATTAGAGATGAGCAGGTTCAGTTCTCAGAGAACCGAACCGTACCGAACTTCACCATTCAAGTCCGGTTCTGAGCCAGGATCGTGTTTTCCCGCCTGACTCGAAAACCAGAACGAGGCAAAACATCATCATTCCTCTGTCGGATTCTCGCAGGGTTTGGTTTCCATATAAGGAGCCGCGCATCCCAGCCATTTTCACTCTGGCATTGGAGAGTCTAGAGAGAGGATATGTCTCTGTCCTCAGTGTCCTCTGTGGTAGTGTCTTGTGCTGTATTTGTCCAGTCACAGTGTTTGTGTCCTCTTGCTGCCATATGTCCATTGCTGCTGTGTTGTGCTGCATCAGTTCAGTGGTGGTGTATTGTGCTGCATCAGTCCAGTGGTAGTGTCCTGTGCATCAGCCAACAGTCATTCCAGTGACCAGGCAGTCACAGTGTTTATGTCTTCTTCCTGCCATATGTCCATTGCTGCTGCGTTGTGCTGCATCAGTTCAGTGTTGCTTGTTGTGCTGCATCAGACCAGTGGTAGTGTTCTGGCCATCAGTCATTCCAGTGACCAGGCAGTCACAGTGGTATACACTGCTGCTATATGTCCACTGTTGCCATATTATAATACTAATAATAATAATAATAACAACAACAACAACAACAACAACAAGTCCCTTACAGTGTTGCTTGTTGTGCTGCATCAAACCAGTGGTAGTGTCCTGGCCATCAGTCATTCCAGTGACCAGGCAGTTACAGTGGTATATGCTACTGCTATATGTCCACTGCTGCCGTATTATAATAATAATAACAAGTCCCTTACATACAGTGTTGCTGTGTTGTACTGCATCAGACCAGTGGTAGTGTCCTGGCCATCAGTCATTCCAGTGACCATGCAGTCACAGTGGTATACGCTGCTGCTGTATGTCCACTGCTGCCGTATTATAATTATAATAAATAATAATAATAACAACAACAACAACAACAACAACAACAAGTCCCTTACAGTGTTGCTGTGTTGTGCTGCATCAGACAAGTGGTAGTGTCCTGGCCATCAGTCATTCCAGTGACCAGGTAGTCACAGTGGTATACGCTACTGCTATATGTCCACTGCTGCCATATTATAATAATAATAATAACAACAACAACAACAAGTCCCTTACAGTGTTGCTGTGTTGTGCTGTATCAGACCAGTACTAGTGCCCTGGCTATCAGCCATCAGTCATTCCTGTGCCGTTTATTGTGTTATATACCGTAACTCCAAAAAAATAATAGAGAACAAAAATGTGGAGGATAAAATAGGGAAAGATTAAGAACCACTTCCTTCTAGTGCTGAAGCTGCTGCCACTAGCCATGACATAGACGATGAAATGCCATCAACGTCGTCTGCAAAGGCCGATGCCCAATGTGATAGTAGAGGGCGTGTAAAATCCAAAAAGCCAAAGTTCAATAAAAAGACCCCCATAATTTTTTTTAAATGGTCTGAGGAGAAACATAAACTTGCCAATATGCCATTTACATATGATGGGGTCCTGCACCCCGGACCCATACCTAGTATTGGGGACCCCCAGTGACGGAGAGGCCTTGTCGATCGGCCTGGGGGCTTAACCCTATATCTGCAGATATACGCAACCAAGATCTCCGTATTATCTGACTATTATGTACGTAGTAATATTTTTCACTCGGTGTGCATTAGGGAACCATTGTTTTTTCCTACACAGAATTACCCCTCCCTTTTAGCACCTGAGTGACATCACTATCTGATTGAGCAGCTCACCATTTTTTGTATTGTATTGAGAGGCATGGATGGGTCAGCATTGCGAGGGATTGCTGACTCTAGACTGCCATAGGAGAAGCTAGGGGTATCTCCAGGTAAGTTGGCTCTCAGATGCTGTAGGAGCCATTACCATGTGGCCTTACACTGGGAATTCAACCCAGACATATTTGTAAATATTTATGGGGTGGGTGTGGGGTGTGGTGGCCCCTGTGTCGGTATGGCTGGGCTGCTTCAGGTCGGCGCACCATAACACTTTATTAACACTTATGATTTTCCCTATCACTTTGTATATATTTTTGTATTATTTTAATCACACCACTTACATAGCACTTCTGTGCTTCATATTAACCCTTATTAATTTTCACCTGTGTGCTGACCTGGGGTAGCCGACCTGTGCCGACATGATGGGGTCCTGCACCCCGGACCCATACCTAGTATTAGGGACCCCCAGTGACGGAGAGGCCTTGTCGATCGGCCTGGGGGCTTAACCCTATATCTGCAGATATACGCAACCAAGATCTCCGTATTATCTGACTATTATGTACGTAGTAATATTTTTCACTCGGTGTGCATTAGGGAACCATTGTTTTTTCCTACACAGAATTACCCCTCCCTTTTAGCACCTGAGTGACATCACTATCTGATTGAGCAGCTCACCATTTTTTGTAATATGCCATTTACGACACGGAGTGGCAAGGAATGGCTGAGGCCCTGGCCTATGTTCATGACTAGTGGTTCAGCTTCACATGACAATGGAAGCCCTCATAACTGAGGCCATGACACTTATGTTGGTGTTAGACGTGCGCCCGGTATCCACCATTAGTGAAGTGGGATTTAGACAATTGATGGAGGTATTGTGTCCCCGGTACCAAATCCCATCTAGATTCCACTTCACTAGGCAGGCGATACCGAGATTTTGCCATTTAATTCCAGTGATTTGGATGTATAATTCCAGTGATTTTGCCATTTAATTCCAGTGATTTTGCCATTTAATTCCAGTGATTTGGATGTATAATTCCAGTGATTTGGACGTATAATTCCAGTGGTAATTGTTTGTGTCGCTTGGCTTAGTCATACAGCTACCTCATTGTACCTCTTCGACATCTTTGCATGATGTGCTGTTTGGGGCCTAGTTTTTGAAAAGTGCCATCCTGTCTGACACTGCCGTATGAGTCCAGGGGTACTGCTGTATTAGTCCTGGGGTACTGCCGTATAAGTCCACCAATTGCAGAATTTAAAAAAAATGACAGGGGTGCACTGGAGATGCTGTCAGTGGACCGAACAATTGCAGCCCACTCTCAACATTCAGACACTGCATGACACTACTAGATGGGCCAGCTGGTTGTGTCGCTTAGCTTAGTCATACAGCATCCTCGGTGCACCTTTTTTTCTTCTTTGGATCATGTGCTGTTTGGGGCCTTTTCTTCATATCTGCCCTTCTGTCTGCCACTGCAGTTCAACTCCTAGATGGGCCAATTGTTTGTCACTTGGTTTAGTCATACAGCTACCTCATTGCACCTCTTCTACATCTTTGCATGAGGTGCTGTTTGGGGCCTAGTTTTTGAAAAGTGCCATCCTGTCTGACACTGCAGTGCCACTCCTAGAGGGGCTAGGTGTTTGTGCCGCACACTTATGTTGCTTAGCTTGGCCATCCAGCTACATAATTGCACCTCTTTTTCTTCTTTGCATCATGTGCTGTGTTTGGGGACTAGTTTTTGAATAGTGCCATCTTGTCTGCAACTGCAGTGCCACTCCTAGATGGGCCAGGTGTTTGTGCCGCATACTTGTTTCGCTTAGCTTAGTCATACAGCCACCTCAGTGCAAATTTTAGACCTAAAAACAATGGCCCTCATTCCGAGTTGTTCGCTCGCAAGCTGCTTTTAGCAGCATTGCACACGCTAAGCCGCCGCCTACTGGGAGTGAATCTTAGCATAGTAAAATTGCGAACGAAAGATTAGCAGAATTGCGAATAGACACTTCTTAGCAGTTTCTGAGTAGCTCCACACTTACTCGGCAACTGCGATCAGTTCAGTCAGTTTCGCTGGAGGGCGGCACTTAGTCAGCATCACAACATGAGCAATGAGCGGCCGCCACTGTCCCCCTTCCCCGCAACCCACAGCACCAGTTTTGTTTTTGTGTTTTACGTTTCTGCAGGTTCCGGAGGGGCAGGAGGATTGAGGATAAGCGCCGGCTATTAATTAGAGGCGCTTATCCTCAATCACACCCCGGAGTCACACCCCGGGGAAGAGGTAATGACCAAAATCTGCCGCCCTGGATGGGGGAGGAGATGGGTTGGATTTATGTATGGAGACCATGTAAATATAGATGTATGTATATATGGAGGAAGTGTATGTGTGGTTGGAGATAGATAGATATATATATATATATATATATATATATATATAGGCAAAGTGTAGCTGTATGTATGTAGGCAGTGTATGGATGGATGTGTATATGTATGGAGGCAGTGTATGTATGTATATATATATGTACGTACGTACGTACGTACGTACGTACGTACGTACGTACGTACGTACGCATGTACGAAGGCAGTGTATGGATGTATATATGTACGTATGTACTGAGGCAGTGTATGGATGGATGTATATATGTATGGAGGCAGTGTATGGATGTACAGTATGTATGTATGTATGTATGTATGCAGTGTATGGATGTATGTATGTACGTACGTATGTATGGAGGCAGTGTATGGATGTATATATGTTTATATGTATGGAGGCAGTGTATGGATGTATGGATGTATATATGTGTGTATGGAGGCAGTGTATGGATGTATGTTTGAGAGAGGCAGTGTATGGATGTATATATGTATGAAAGGGGCAGTGTATGTATGGATGTATATATGTATGAAAGGGGCAGTGTATGGATGTATATATGTATGAAAGGGGCAGTGTATGGATGTATATATGTATGTATGTATGTATGTATGTATGTATGTATGAGAGAGGCAGTGTATGTATGTATGTATATATGAGAGAGGCAGTGTATGTACAGTATCTATGTATGCATGTATGTATGACAGGGGCAGTGTATGGATGTATATATGTATGTATGTATGTATGTATGTATGTATGTATGTATGTATGAGAGAGGCAGTGTATGGATGTATATATGTATGTATGTATGTATGAGAGGCAGATTACGGATGTATATATGTATGAAAGGGGCAGTGTATGTATGAGAGAGGCAGTGTATGTACAGTATGTATGTATGTATGTATGCATATATGTATGACAGGGGCAGTGTATGGATATGTATATATGTATGTATGTATGTATGTATGAGAGAGGCAGTGTATGTATGTATGTTTGTATGAGAGAGGCAGTGTATGGATGTATGTATGTATGTATGTATGTATGTATGAGCGGCAGATTACGGATGTATATATGTATGAGAGAGGCAGTGTACGTACAGTATCTATGTATGTATGTATGTATGTATGTGTAACACCCTGTTTATTATAACAAGTTTGTTTAGTAATATGGAGGAAATGCTGTATTTACTAGTAAAATATGTATATTTGTATAAACAAGTAAGAAAAATAAACTTTAACAGTTGATAGTGTGTAGGTGACCCTCACAGTGGAGAGTTAGAGCTGAGTGGACTGACAGCGCCATTAGACGCAGTGGGCGCATGGCAATGGGACCTTTCTCGTGCCCAGAGAGAAAGTCAACGGCCTGCTAACGTGCCGATGGCGGGACACATCCGGGGACCACTGGAACAGGTGATAAAAAGGGGGCACCCGTTGGACCGTTGGTGGTAGTCTGAGGCAACCGCAAGGGAGCTGTGCTGTGCAGTACGGCAGCGTGGATTGGCTCCTAAGTGCGGTAATAAAGAGAAGATTGTCTGGGACAGTGAGCACCCTGCCTTATCTGATGCCAGCCTGACCCCGGCAGCTAAGGAAGAGATAGTGGGGAAGTGTGCTGAGCGGCCGAGGAGAGCTCCATCGGTGATGGAGACTGCTCCGGATTCCACCCACACGCATGTCCGGTAAGACAGCACCTCCCCGCTAGTGACAGCCTGTAGCAGCAGCCAAAGGAGCGGCCTAATCGTGAGTGACAGAAGAGGGAGAGCGAGTGCAGCAGACTCGGTAGGAGACGGAGGTAGTCGGGAGGCGCGGTCAGGGGCGTACCCGGGCGGAGCTGTTGGCAAAAGGACCAGCCTTCCCTGTCTCAGCCCCTGGTGACAGCAGAGCCGAGCAGAAAAGGGTTACCTGTTAAGTGCTGCCAAAACCTGATACCCGGCACAACTTATGGAGAGGTCAGTAAATCCCCAGTGACAGGGCTTCAGACACGCGCATCAATCCAGCCGGGTTATATTAGAGTGCAGTCTAGCCCTGCTCAAGCATCCCCCGAGCCGCCTGAAGAGTAGTATACCAGTATCGGCTAAACCGCTAAGTGTTATATGCTAGACGTGGCATTCAGGGACACATAGCCTGCATCATAAATGGACAGATACTGTTGCCCAACAGATTGAAGGAGCTGCAGCATAGCAGAGAGCGTGCTGACACATAAGTAGTATTAAAGAGTCTCCGTCTTCTGAAGGGGAGTTACCACATCACCTTTTAATTTCATATTCCCTCAGCCTTAAGCGATATTTAATTCAACAAAACCTAGCGACCACAGCTGCCTGAGTTGAACCCAATAGAATTGCACTACTAAGGAGATAGTTACAGATGTATCCACATTTATCTTGACGGTTAATAGGATTAACTGTGACTGGCCAGTCAGACTTAATCCCCTGCTGTAATGACTTATCCCCTGCTGTATTGTTCTCTGTATTGTATTGCAGTTGAGAACAATAGCTGAAGGGTTTATGCTAATAAGTCATTTTGTGACTAGGCACAGAAAACTACTCAAGATAACGGTGGATACATCTGTAGTTTGCCGAATACTGCACTTTTAACCTCCAAGAGACAGATTTACTGTAGCAACAGTGTAGATACAGTAATTGCTAGTTATCTGAGTCGTCCATGACAGCTGACCTGTCATTCTACTTTTAGTACAGCAAACTTTCTCCTGAAAGTTGCCGCAAGCTAATTTGGATAAAAATACATTCGATGTGAGGTTATCAGTTATGCCTGGGGACGGATAGCCGTTTACCATATGAGACAGCCTAGCCAGACTCTCTACAGTTAAGTGCAGACAGGTGTTTCCAAGTCACCGCTAATTAAGTCTCCGCTACTACGGGCCTCAGTTAGAACCCAGTTCTCCTGGATTTAGTCGGTCGCAATTCACACTTTGGAATACAAAGTTTGATTTTCCTCACTTAATAAAGAGATCAACCGGGACTTTATACCGGACTACCACTCACAATATATTAGGAAGTTACACTCTTTGTGTACTACATTTAAAGCTACTGATTAACAGAGTCTCCATGTGCACCACCGTAATGGCCATTTAAAATTTATAAACTGCGCAGTTTAGACTACAAAGGAAGTTTAATAGTATTTGCTATAGCAAATGGTATAAATACAATTGTATTTACTTGCAAATCCTATTTCAAGTAATATTGTTTCCAGTTAGATTGTTAAATAGTAACTGTAACCAGCTAGTCTTATTTAATCTAGCAAGTATATTGCCTTTAAACTAGTTTCATTTTATTTTCTTAAGGGAAACCGAGATCTTCTGTGGCGCAACAATTAAATTATCTTTATTCCCTGCTCGTTTAGTGCAGTCATTGTAAAATTTTACTAATCTGATGATTCTGAGCATTGTGGTTCTTCATGATATAATTGTCTTAGTACTTCTTTGAACCGTTTTACTAAGTAAATAAAGTAAAGTGGTTAACGGTCAGCAGCGATAAATTCCTTTTCACCCTACGGAAAGCGGGAAGACCAAGAACAGAAAGGTACGGTTACTAGAGTAGACAAGATACACTAAAAGCTATTTGTAGAAACAGGTTTTGGTATTTTACATATGCATGTATGTATGTATGTATGACAGAGGCAGTGTATGTATGTATGTATGTATGAGAGAGGCAGTGTATGTATGTATGTATGTATGTATGAGGGGCAGATTACGGATGTATATATGTATGAAAGGGGCAGTGTATGTATGTATATATGAGAGAGGCAGTGTATGTACAGTATCTATGTCTGTATGTATGTGTTACGTTCTTGGTGCTCAGAACAAAAGAGGTATTGCATAGTAAGTCCAGAGCACAAGAACGTGATGCTGAAATGATGGCAAGGTGTAGTAAAAACCCCTAGCAACCTACCTCCATTGTTTCACCCATGTGGTCAGTTTACGCCTGCGAGAATATGTGTTCTTGAGCCTACGGCAGCCGCGTTTGAAGGGCGGATTAGGTCTGCCCAACTCCGATGCACCCAGGTCTTGATATGAGACAAGGCGTAAACCGAGACGGGATGATAACAAGGGGATCTCTAACTAAACCAAACTCAGAGCTAGGGGCTTCTAAGAGACCTAAAACTAAACGTATGTGCGGTACGCCGCCAAAGGAAAAGAACAACAAAGGTACTGCTGTCCACACCCTACATGGCACCGTCGTATACCGGGGAGGACAGTTAGGGTGGAAACCTCCGCAAAAACACCAGAAACTGGTTAAACAAAAGAATACAGCGGCCTAGGCTGCAAGACGCGGCAGAAGCTGCTACTCACGACACCGGGAGAGTAACCCAACTGAACGAGAACCCCGAGATGACAGGCACAGGTAAGAATCGGCTGGAGAACCGAAAAGACTGCCACGTCCGGCTTCCGGACACCAGGACTCGGGACGACAGGGAACAGAGTAGACCAGATCACAGCACGCTGGACAAGGAAAACTGCTGGGCAGGAACAGCATACAGGAAGCTATCACCGGCATCTGTGTAAAGCAGTGAGGGGGCATATAAAAGGGAGCCCTCCAATGACTAAGCAGAGCCTAATTAATGATGTCGTGCAGCTGCCCTGCTGCATGACCAGAGAAGGGCAGGTGTGTGTAATCCTAACATGGCAATGGGGAACGCGGTCTGCCTGTGGCGTCCCTGTTGCCATGGACCTGGCGGCTCTGAGTGCATGGCGTCCTAGCGTTGCCAGGGACCCGGCGGCTTCAGCGCGCATGGCGTCCTGGCATTGCTAGGCGCCGTGCGGGGGAACAGGGAGGCGTGGCAGCCGTGACCGTTGCTCGGCAACGGTCGGGGCGCCGGCACGAGCTGCCGCACCTAACAGTACCCCCCTTGAGGAGGGGTTAAAGAACCCCTAGATCAGGGTTTCTGAGGAAATTCCTGAAAGAATAATCTCTTGAGTTTAGGGGCATGTAAATCCTTTTCCGGGACCCAAGACCTTTCCTCCGGGCCATACCCTTTCCAGTGAACCAAAAAATAAAGCCGGCCACGAGAAACCTTAGAATCTAAGACCTTCTCCACCAGGAACTCTTGTTGACCCTGAACATCCACCGGAGGTCTACCCTGGGAAGTCTTCCGAGGGAATCTCCAGGAAAAAATATATTGCTTCAAAAGAGAACAGTGGAAAGTGTTGCCAATTTTAAGTGATTTAGGCAACAGTAGCTGAAAAGCCACTGGATTGACTTTCTTGACAATAAGAAATGGTCCGATAAATCTGGGTCCCAATCTAGCCGAGGGTTGTCAGAGCTTAATGTTGCAGGTTGACAACCACACCTTATCTCCCACCTTAAAAGTGCACGGGCGTCGGAACCTATCAGAAAAAAAATTCTCTCGGAAAGCAGCCTTTTTAAGGGCAAGGTGTACCTTTCTCCAAATAATTCTGAGACGGGAAGTCAAGGTCAATGAAGAGGCTGGAAAATACGGATAAAAGGAATTGGCTCTAGGATGAAAGCCCAGGACCGAAAAGAATGGAGACTCCTTGGTGGAAGAATGGCAAGAGTTATTATAGGCAAACTCGGCCAGAGGAAGAAAATCTGACCAATCATTCTGAAGTTTGGCAGAATAAAGCCGTAAATACTGTTTTAGTGACTGATTAACACATTCAGTCTGTCCGTTAGACTGTGGATGGTATCAGATGTTAAAGAGAGTTTCATGTTTAATGAGGCACAAAAACGTTTCCAGAAACGGGCAATGAATTGTGGTTCCCGGTCAGAGACAATGTCCACGGGTAAACCTTGAAACCTGAAGACATGGCGGAAAAACAAAACTGCCAAAACCTGAGCGGAGGGAAATCGGGGAAGAGCAATGAAGTGGGCCATCTTACTAAAACGGTCTACCACTACCCAAATGACTCGGAATCCAGATGAAAGAGGAAGGTCCACCACAAAATCCATGGAAATGTGTGACCACGGCCTGAGAGGAATAGCTAGAGGCATGAGTTGCCCGACCGGCAACGATCGGGATATCTTGTGCTGAGCACAAACCTGACAGGAAAGGACAAATTCCCTTGCGTCCTTGGAAAGATTAGGCCACCACACCGAGCAAGAGATTAATTCCAAGGTTTTAGTAATACCCAGATGACCAGAAACCTTATTATCATGAAACTCAGCTAGGACAGTGCCTCTCAAGAACTCAGGGATGAAGAGACGATCAGCAGGATTAACCCTGGGAGCCTGCTGCTGAAGCTGGACTAGCTGTGTGAATAAATCCTGTGCAAGGCCAGCCCGGATGATGGACGATGAGACAATGGGGGTTCTGGCCGGGTGGTTATTGTGCACAGGAAGAAAGCAACGTGACAGGGCATCTGCTTTGGTATTCTTAGAACCGGGCCTGAAGGTGATGCCGAACTTGAATCGAGTAAAAAACAGCGCCCAACGTGCCTGCCGAGCATTTAGCCATTTTGCTGACTCAATATACTGCAGATTCTTGTGGTCAGTGAACACAGTAATGGTATGCTTCGCTCCTTCAAGCCAGTGCCTCCACTCCTCGAAAGCACATTTAACTGCCAGCAACTCTCGATTACCAACATCATAGTTGGATTCTGTGGAGGAGAATTTCCTGGACATGAAGGCACATGGGTGTAATTCCAGAGACTCCGGGTCTTCCTGAGAAAGGATGGCTCCAACTCCAACCTCTGAGGCATCCACCTCGACAATAAAGGGAAGATATGGGTTAAGGTGTCTGAGTACTGGAGCTGAGACAAAGGCCTGTTTTAAGGCCAGAAAGGCAGACTTAGCTAGAGGAGACCAATTGGAAGGATCCGCTCCTTTCTTAGTCAACGCCACAATAGGAGCAACTAAATCTGAAAAGGCATGATGAACCGCCTATAATAATTTGCAAAACCTAAGAATCGCTGGATTGCCTTTAAGTTAGTGGGTTGTGTCCAATTTAGGATAGCCTGGAGTTTCTTTGGTTCCATGTAAAACCCCTTTGGAGAAAAAATACACCCCAAAAAGGACACCTCCGTGATGTGGAAATCACATTTCTCCAATTTGGCGTACAAATGATTCTCCCGTAACCTCTGAAGCACCAGTCGCACATGGATCACAATTTGTTCAGAGGATTCAGAATAAATCAAAATGTTGTCTAAATAAACGAGTACGAAATTTCCTAGAAAGTCGCGGAGGACATCGTTAATAAGATCCTGAAACACAGCAGGAGCATTACATAGACCAAATGGCATTACAAGATATTCGTAATGTCCTGACTGTGTACTGAAAGCCGTCTTCCACTCATCCCCAGATCTTATTCAGATGAGGTTGTAAGGCCCTCTGAGATTGATTTTGGAGAAAATAACGGCAGCACAGAGCTGATCAAACAGTACCGAAATCAGCGGCAAGGGGTAGGTGTTTTTCAACAGAAATCTTATTCAAAGCCCGATAATCAATACACGGTCTGAGCGACCCGTCTTTTTTCTCCACAAAAAAGAACCCCGCACTCAATGGAGACTTCGAGTGCCTAATAAACCCCTTCTTTAGGCTCTCCTGTACATAATCATCCATAGCCTTAGTCTCTGGGCCAGACAGTGCATATAGTCTCCCTTTGGGCAGAGAGACACCAGGTGCTAAGTCAATGGCGCAGTTATATGACCGATGAGGAAGCAGAATATCCACATTACCCTTGGAAAAAACGTCAGCAATATCCTGATATTCCGAAGGAATAAGTTCCGGAGTGACAACCGCGACTCGGACTGGACAGGAAATACACTCTTTAACACAAAAGGAATCCCACCGGGAAATTTCCCCAGACCGCCAATCTATGGTGGGATTATGAAAGGCGAGCCAGGGGTGACCTAACACAACAGGCACAGCCGGAAAATGGGTAAGATAAAACTCAATTTTCTCCGAATGTAAGGCCCCCACTGTCAGTTGTACTGGAGGGGTGCGATGAGTAATTACCCCATTAGAGAGTGGACCACCGTCTAAGCCGTGCATGGTGATACGCCTATCCAAAGGTATCTGCGGAATTCCCAAAGCCTGAGCCCAGGCAAGATCCATAAAATTTCCTGCAGCTCTGCTATCAATGAAGGCCGAGACAAATGAACTGAGACTTCCAGAGGAAATTTTTACAGGAATTAACAAGGAATCATTTGAGGAGATTAACTGCAGACCCAAGTGAACCCCCTCACAATTCACTTGGTCAGAGCGTTTCCCTGTTTATTTGGGCAGTTACGCGCAACATGTCCCTTGCCACTACAATAAAAGCAGAGCCCCGAATTTAGCCTTCTGGCTCTTTCCTCTGGAGACAGCCAGGAGAGACCCATTTGCATGGACTCCTCGACGTCCTCAGGGAAAGCATACACACATGGACTGGGTCTGAAATTAGCTCCTCTTTCAGCCCTCCGTTCTCGGAGACGACAATCAATTTTAATAGCAAGCTCCATGAGTTTATCTAAAGTCTCCTGAACGGGGTACTGAAGGAGAATATCTTTGATCACTTCAGATAGACCGAGGCGAAACTGACTGTGCAGGGCAGGATCATTCCAGCCACAGTTGTTCGACCAACGGCGAAATTCGGTACAGTATGCCTCCGCAGGATTTTTACCCTGTTTAAGTGCACGCAGGTGGCTCTCAGCCGACGATTCCCTATCTGGGTCATCATATAAAATGTCTAAAGACTTAAAGAAGGCATCTACTGTTAGCAAGGCTGCATCGTCGGATTTTAACCCAAAAGACCAGGTTTGTGGATCGCCTTGGAGCAAAGACATAACAATCCCCACCCACTGGGACTCAGTACCAGAGGATCGGGGCCTTAAACGAAAATAAAGTTTACAAGCTTCCTTAAAATTAAAAAAATCCTTTCAGTTACCCGAAAAGCGGTCAGGAAGATGCATCATTGGTTCTGGAATCATACCCGGGGAGGCTCGTAAAAGATCTTCCTGCGATCTCACCCGAAGGGTAAGATCCTGAACCATCTGAGTGAGTTCCTGAATCTGATTGGCCAAAAGCTGGCTGGGATTCGGTCCTAGTACTGTCGGATTCATGAAGGCCAAATTTCAAGGCCACCCAGGTAATAAATGACTCTTTATTTTTTTTTGGGCCGGTGATAATGTTACGTTCTTGGTGCTCAGAACAAAAGAGGTATTGTGTAGTAAGTCCAGAGCACAAGAATATGCTGCTGAAATGATGGCAAGGTGTAGTAATAACCCCTAGCAACCTACCTCCGTTGTTTCACCTGCGTGGTCAGTTTACGCCTGCGAGACTATGTGTTCTTGGACCTACGGCAGCCGCATTTGAAGGGCGGATTAGGTCTGCCCAACTCCGATGCCCCCCGGTCTTAATATGAGACAAGGTGTAAACCGAGACAGGATGATAACAAGGGGATCTCTAACTAAACCAAACTCAGAGCTAGGGGCTACTAAGAGACCTAAAACTAAACGTATGTGTGGTACGCCGCCAAAGGAAAAGAACAACAAAGGAACCACTGTCCACACTCTACACGGCACCGTCGTGTACCAGGGAGGACAGTTAGGGTGGAAACCTCCCCAAAAACACCAGAAACTGGTTAAACAAAAGAATAGAGCGGCCTAGGCCGCAAGACGCGGCAGAAGCCGCTACTCACGACATTGGGAGAGTAATTCAACTGAACGAGAACCCCGAGATGACAGGCACAGGCAACAATCGGCTGGAGAACCGAAAAGACTGCCACGACCAGCTTCCGGACACCAGGACTCGGGACCACAGGGAACAGAGTAGACCAGATCACAGCACGCTGGACAAGGAAAACTGCTGGGCAGGCACAGCATACAGGAAGCTATCACCGGCATCTGTGTAAAGCAGTGAGGAGGCATATAAAAGGGAGCCCTCCAATGACTAAGCAGAACCTAATTAATGATGTCGTGCAGCTGCCCTGCTGCACGACCAGAGAAGGGCAGGTGTGTGTAATCCTAACATGGCAACGGGGAACGCCTGTGGCGTCCCCGTTGCCATGGACCCGGCGGCTCTGAGCGCACCTGCGTCCTAGCGTTGCCAGGGACCCGGTGGCTTCAGTGCGCATGGCGTACTGGCGTTGCTAGGCGCCGTGCGGGGGGACAGGGAGGCGCAGCGGCCGTGACCGTTGCTCGCCAACGGTCGGGGCGCCGGCACGAGCTGCCGCATCTCACAGTATGACAGGGGCAGTGTATGGATGTATATATGTATGTATGAAAGAGGCAGTGTATTTATGTATGTATGAGAGAGGCAGTGTATGTACAGTATGCATGTATGTATGTATGACAGGGGCAGTGCATGGATGTATATACAGTATGAGAGAGGCAGTGTATGTATGTATGAGAGAGGCAGTGTATGGATGTATATATGTATGTATGAGAGGCAGATTACGGATGTATATATGTATGAAAGGGGCAGTGTATGTATGTATGTATGTATGTATGAGAGGCAGTGTATGGATATACAGTATATGTATGAAAGGGGCAATGTATGTATGGATGTATGTAAGTATGAGAGAGACAGTGTTTGGATGTATGTATGCATGAGAGAGGCAGTGTATGGATGTGTATGTATATATATATATATGTATGTATGTATGTATGTATGTATGTATGAGAGACAGAATGAAATAGAAAGAGATAGGCTGCTGGGTAGGGTGATAGGATCTGTGAAGGGGGTGCCACTGAGTGTACCCATCAAATAATTTAGGATGCCTTTGAGCGATTACATCTTGTCATACTCAATGCAGTCAGCCGGCTGGGAAACGTATAAGATACCGCCTCTGCGCTTTCACCTTACTGACTGGGAAAGTGGGTAATTGATGGTGTTGAGGGCCACTAGGCAGAAGTTTTGCCTAGGGTGCCAAGAAACCTTGCACTGGCCCTGCTAAGACTGCAATGGTGACACTTTCTCTGCACCCTTAATGACAGCATCAGTCACATTTGCCGTAGATGCAACCTTACTAACAAGTAACCATTGTACTAACATTCTGTCTATGACTTGAATATTGTTCCTGCCTTGCATACAGTTGACAGATATGCTGAGGATGGTGCTGCTCAGAAAGAGCATTGATGATCGGAGTTAAGAACTGATCATTGATGAGGATGAAACAAAAAATAGAAGATGATGTTTTAAGTGTTATAAATAAGCTGCCATAGCACACAGTATGCAGTTATAAAATACATGATTATTTAATCACAACCCTGCTGGATCCACACTATAAGTGTTAAATGAGCACATATTTTGTCACATATTAAAGGGAGTAAAGCCTTTCACTTTGTCAAGAAATGAATCATTGATTTATACAGCAAGAGAAGGTTGGCAATGTGCTCTCACATCCTCATATCAGTAAGGTAGTAATGAAAATGTGCAAACTGTCACCAAATAGAGACATTCTTTTACTAAGCCAATAATAATTATATGGAAATTCTTCAGAATTTTTTTTTTCAAAAAGAGAAAGAAGAACCACTTACATAATTCCATAATTCATGAACAGGACATTAAAATGGCAAAAAAAAAAAAATATTTTGTCCAGGGACGTACTGGTCCAAAGAGGTACTAGGGAAACGTCCAGTGGGCCCCACTGCATGAGGGCTCAACCCCTCCCTTAGGTGTTAGGTTCCAGGTTGTGCACTTGAATTATAGATTATGCAGATGTTATAATTTACAGCACTGGATTATGGTGTATGTTCTGCAGTGCATTACTTTCATTACTCTGGTGCAGTATCATGCATAATTGCATATAAGGGACCCAGACCATAGTGATAGTTAGCCAAGCCTCTTTGATAGCTGTCCACATACCTTCTGGAGGCTATCCATACCCCTAACTATGGGCCCCTACCATTGAATTTCTCCGGTAGGCCTTTCATGCACCAGTCTGACACTGATTTTGTCACAATTGTCAAATTACCAGCAAACTCTCTTTAGATACAGTATGTTGATATATTATTCATATATGGGATGTGCACAGTGTCATTTGATAAAATAAAAATTATTCATGTGCAATTATTCCTGCAGATATAGGGCCTAATTCAGACCTGATCAGTCGCTAGTTTTTTTTTACACTGCTGCGAACAGATAGTTGCCGATCATAGGGGAGTGTATTTTCACTTTGCAAGTGTGTGAACGCATGTGTAGCGGAATGGTACAAAAAACATTGGGCAGTTTCTGAGTTGCCCAGGACTTACTCTGCTGCTGCGATCAGTTCAGCCTGTCCGGGCCCGGAATTGACGTCAGACACCTGCCCTGCAAACGCTTGGACACACCTGCGTTTCCCCAACCACTACCAGAAAACGGTCAGTTGTCACCCACAAACGCCTTCTTCCTGTCAATCACCTTGCAATCGGCTGTGATAATGAATTCTTCGTAAAACCTATCGTACAGCAACGATCCGCTTTTACCTGTGTGACGCGCCTGCGCATTGCGGTGCATATGCATGCACAGTTTTGACCTGATCGCAGAGCTACAAAAAATGCTAGCGAGCGATCAGGTCTGAATTAGGCCCATAGTTTTAATGGATTTCTGGTACAAACCTTTTTAGGGGTGCTCCTAAATTGGTCTTCACTGTACTCAAGTCTTTCCCAAGCCTTTGTCTATAGATGAATGAAATTGTGTACACATTTGGTTTCCTGCCTGAGTAGGCAATTTCAGATTTACTGTCTTCAAATTACACTTTTTCTTCACCATTCTGAACAATGACATTGCACATTGTATTTGAAAATTAATATTTTGCTTAATTTATAGTCTAAAAATAAAGGTCAGATGATGACATCAATTTATTTTGTTTGCTTGTGTTGATAAAATGTACTAGTAAAATTGTAAATGTTCAATTCTGTAGATCATATATATTTATAAAATGCATTTGATACACAATGCTAATGACTTTGGTTTTGCAGCACTGAGCCAAGTTGGTACGCTCAGTAAATTACCCTGTTTCTGGTCTTTATGGAGATGCATCTACAAGGTGGGATTGTGTCTGGTTTGAGGGCATGTACAAAAATATGAAAATATGGCACAAATCTAAACATTACATAAAAGTCCAACTGCCTGTCACTTTTAAAGCCTCCCCTTTTATTAAATGAAACATTTGTTTTCCCACTCAAATATTGCTTGGATTAGTCTAGTTTATGTATTGAAATAATTATGAGAGCGAGGTTAAGTCAGTACTATCTTTATTACATGTCACAATTTCAAAAGAGACAGACTAAAATGATTGCACATAATTTTTTTACAATTAAAAATAAATAAATAAATAAATAAATAAATGTAACCTGTTATCAAAGCCACCTTAAGAAATGACCCACCATTATTGAACTAAATAAACCTATCTTTAAATTATGCTCAGTGGTGGAACTCAATGAAGCAACAGAATAGTGTTAGGGAACACCACCACTATTTGTGTGAGACCCCTAGAGCCAATGAGAGGGTCTTCTGCCAATAACAGCCACTTCTGTTCCCATAGAGCTGTATGAGCTCGCCGGTACTTGAGATGCTGCATGGACTTAAAACTATAGCAGTAGAGACTCACACAATAGGCTGGAGAGTACAAGGTAATAACCTGGAGTGAAGTGAATGACTCTGTGAGGCTGGGGTTAACAACAAACAGACTTTGGCAAGGAACTGCAGACTAAGCTGATGTGACTGAAGACAGCAGGACTTGATGATAACTGGATACACAGCAATTCAGGAGTTAACTGTAAAACCATCTGGAGCTGAGTGTGTAGTGGAATCACAGCAAGGCAATGGTTAACTGTGGAAGCAATCAGGAGCAGGTTGTGAACTGAACTGAGGCGGAAAGCTGACAGAATAGTAAACAACTGGAGGGTTTTGCTGTATGAATGGTGACTAGGCCGCAGCTTGAAATAACATAATACAAAAGTGTGGCTAAGCTGTGACTTTAGAACTGGTCTGGGTGTATTAGAAACAGGTACAGTAGCTGCAGACATGATGTCAAAGGCAGAAATGAATGTAGTTTGTTGCAATAGGTGATCACAGATACATAGGCTGGATGTGCAAGGAACTAGCACTAGGTATGCTTAACAAAAAGATTAAGGAACTAATGGCCAGAAAGAGGCGAGCATTCAAAAAGTATAAATCAAACGGGGAGGCGTTGTCATTTCACTACTATAAGGATTGCAACAAAATATGCAAAAAAGAATTCAGAGTGTCTAAAATAGAAATGGAAAAGCTGTCAGCAAAGGAAAGTAAATCAAACCCTAAAAAAGTTTTTTAAATACACCAACAGCAAAAGATTAAAGAAGGAGAGTGTAGGCCAGTGGTAGCCAACCCTGGTCCTCGAAAGCTACCAACAGTTCACGTTTTCCAGCTCACCTAGTTGGTGCACAGGTGCAGTCATTACTCACTGACACATTTTAAAAGATCCACAGATGGAGTTAATTACTTAACTTGGGATTTTGTGAGGCGACCTGGAAAATGTTAACTGTTGGTAGCTCTCAAGGACCAGGGTTGGCTACCCCTGGTATAGGCCCTTTAAGAGGCAATTTGGGTGCCCTAATCAAAGATGACAATGACATAGCAGAAAAATTAAACACGTTTTTCTCATCCGTATTCACAAGAGAGGAACAGATGGCGGCAAACTGTGTAAGGATATGAATTCCAAGGGGGATGCTGAGTCTCTTCAGAATGACATTTAAACTGGAAGCATGGGCATCAAAATAGAGAATGAGGTTCAATATAGACAAATGTAAGGTAATGCACTTTGGTAGCAAGAACATTAATACTACCTACATACTAAATGGATATAAACTAGGGGATTCTATACTGGAAAAAGATCTAGGTGTTCACATTGACAACAAACTGAGCAGTAGTACCCAAAGTAGGAATGCAACAAATGAGGCACACAAGGTATTAGCTTGCATAAAGTGGGGAATATATGGAATATAAATTCCATAGTGATATCTTATTCCATTCTAAAATTGTGCAGTTTATGCACCAGTGTTATGAGGAAAAGGAAGGATAGGGTCAACAGAGTAAATATGACTCAGAGAAGGATCATCGGATCATCTGATTACATTGAATTATTCATGACTCACCACCTTTCTTACCCATGTCTGGGAAAAATGTGGCACATCAGCATGTTATCATGAGGACTTATAGATTGAGAGACACAAAATGACATCTTTTGTTACAACTTGCTCTGCTGCAGACAATGACAAATGTATCAAACAAAGTAGAAGAGTCATTACTTCAAAGACCTTGGCCATGACTTTAAAAGCCAGTTACTTGTGTTTTCCCCAAATGTTTATTATTCAACTTTTTTTACTTACTTACATATCTATATACAGTATGCCGGGGTAAAAAGTGTGGTGTCATGCCTGCCAACGTACAAGAAATACATTATCTCAACTTAAACTTCAATGAAATCAGGTTTGGTGGGTTAGAGGTTAACATTATGTTCTCATCTTAAACTTGTGACCTTGATTAGCCTATTATTAATGGGGGTGGGGGATATTGCCAGGTGATATATACTGGGGGGGTTTGGAATAGACTAAATCTCATTGAAGAAGTTTTACCTGCCCTTTTTGTTTTGGATTTCCTATTTGTTGTGTGTAGTCTTTGTTGGTTGGAGTAAAGCACAGCAAACAGTGGCCAATTTGGTGCTATTCTGGGTAGATTACATGTGGAGGATAAATAGTAATACCATCCGTATGGTTACTGTGGATACCACCCTGCAAGGGGGATACATTATGTATAAATATTTTGAGTGGGGACTGACAAACTATTCAGATGAACTATAACCCCAGCTTTTATTTGTTAGAGTTTGTTGCATAATCATATCCGGACCATTTTCCCAATGTCTATGTTTTTTTCTGCATATTTTTTTGTTATTCAGTCTTACCCCTTAAAAAATTGATCAACTTCAATACATTCTGACAAACTGGATTACCTTAATTAGAACGGTTAAGTGCATTATAAGTGAAGGTTATTGGTTGCTAGGAGGTTTATGTATTTTCTACATTAGGTATTGTTTGCCTATAGTTCTTTATGGCATTTGGGCAAGGGGAGGGGTGGGAGATTGCCTAAATGTAGGTATCTATTATTCCTTATTAATAAGCTTTATCTGTATGCTTACATATTGACTGTATTACATTTCATTGATTGTCTTCATCTACATATGCTCATTAATTGGATGTCGGATGGCAGCATTGTATATCAATACAACCTCAAAATGAACCTGAATGCTATGTATATTCTGTAAACTTTCAGGTATTTCATATGTAACTTACAGTATGTTATCTGTGCACCACTATTTTTGTATTTAGACCAAACAATGCTTTTTTTAAATAAATGGATGTTATTTATGAAAGTGCAAAACTGTGATCCTCCCAGGGCAATCACATGTTGTGATATCATGCATTTTCATTGGTTCCCATTTTTTACTGTACAGGAAGTGCATGATTTGTTGTTAAGGCGTATGATTTATTTTTCATTTAATAGTAAGACAAGTAGGATTGTCCGACAGGGTTATTGGAGAAATTCCAGGTGTGCCCTGTTGCCTGGGGGCAAGGACTGTTTGATGATGAGAACCAGGAGAGGGTTGTTTTAGGAAGAACTGGATAAGTTGTGGTTGGTTGGAGCTGACTGGAGGCGTTGGGCTTGGACTTCCAGGGAAATTTCATCCTCTAAATCTATCGAAATCATCAGAAGTAGAAATGTATACTTTAATATATAAACATTAAAACATTTAGATAATATACTCACGGTTAATCCTGTGTAATATTGTACCCTAAAAATATACAGTATACATACACACATAAAATGCTGAACTACAACATCATCTGCGGCAAGTTCAGCAAGAAATTAAATTATCACACTACTGTACAGTATGTTTCTGCACATAAATAGAGGTCAAGAAGTCTAACACAGCATGTATCTGTTTTTAACATGAATAGCCAGCAATTGCACTTGGTAAGGGAGCACCCAGACAGACAAAGCACATCTATATCATTCATGCCCAATGTGTTATTGTGATTTATATATATATATATATATATATATATATATATACACAGTACATATATATATATATATATATATATATACCTTGTCTCTACCACATCTTGAGGAAGGGGTTAAAATCCCAGAAACGTCGATGAACGATGTATTGCACTTAATACAGTGATTCTTCAAAAAGTCCCTGAGTGCCGCAGTCCTTTTCTTCAGTTTGTGTGCATTTGATTCAGAGGGCACCGGGGCACTTTATATTATATCTTCTAATACAAGAGAGTGCCGGGCTGTTGATACCAATATATATATATACATATATATATATATATATATATAGACGTCCTCGTAATCGGCAGTCCAATCTTAAATAGAATAATGCCTGGTGCCTTCTCGTGCAGGTGCACCCACTGTATATGCAAAGAAATGAGCGGCACTCCCAGGTCTTATCCGAAAGAAAGGTTTCTCAACCCATCAATAAATGCAACGTTTCGGTACTTTTATTTCAACCGTCGTCAGGCTTATCACAAAGAAATAACAAACAATCTTACCTTTAAATAACATACAATGTAACACGTGCAGTGGTCGCCGGATGTCCAGAGCCCTGGACTTCCTCTGACATACGTCAGATATGACCTCATTAAACAATAATTAACCCTTCACCATAAAGCATAAAAATAAGGAAAAACTGGAAAGAAAAGAAGAACAAAAAACAACCATAATAATAAATGTATCCATATACTGAACAGATAAACATCATTGTTACAGATGAATTTGATTTCATAAATAGAATACATTATTGCACATGATAAACTTTGCGTGACAATCAGAAATACGCAAAAGATCCACAAGACCAGTAACCTATAAAAAACTACTAATAAATGATAATGACTCATTCAGACCATTGGGAGCCATAGTATTGAGACGATGAATCCATCGAAAAGCAGGTAACTTTCGGTGTCTGAGTTGTACCACTTGTATGTATCTGGAAACGGGTGACACCTTTTATCATCCCCAATCGGGTAAAGCTATGAAAATCACTCAGAGTTTGACGTGTACATCCAGATATGTCGTATATTACATCAACTGCCCTTGTGGGCTTATGTATGTGGGTAAAACCTCTTGTACTTTTAAGGAGCGCATGGCCCAACATCGTAGTGCAGTGAAACAAATTTTGGAGGGTAAAATGATAGATCAGCCCGTTGCAAAACATTTTAGACAGTGCAATCATAATTTATCAAGCATGCGTTACAAAATGATTGATCACATGTAGCCTTTTATTTCTATCCCCCCCTCTTCTATTGGCAGGGATGTGATCAATCATTTTGTAACGCATGCTTGATAAATTATGATTGCACTGTCTAAAATGTTTTGCAACGGGCTGATCTATCATTTTACCCTCCAAAATTTGTTTCACTGCACTACGATGTTGGGCCATGCGCTCCTTAAAAGTACAAGAGGTTTTACCCACATACATAAGCCCACAAGGGCAGTTTATGTAATATACGACATATCTGGATGTACACGTCAAACTCTGAGTAATTTTCATAGCTTTACCCGATTTGGGATGATAAAAGGTGTCACCCGTTTCCAGATACATACAAGTGGTACAACCCAGACACCGAAAGTTACCTGCTTTTCTCCTAAGGAAATGACTTGGTTCAATAGAAGTAAACTCAGAAATGTCGGAATGTACAAGTAAATCACCTAGATTTCTACCTCTACGATAGCAAGGCATCAATCGTTTAGAGGCCAGAGAAGATAGTGCCTGATCTGCCTGTATTACAGGCCAGTGTTTCTTGGCACATCTGTTTAACTGCTTACTGGTAGTAGAAAACTGATTAACAAAAACCATTGTCTCTCCCGTCTTACTCGGGACACTAGGATTTTGTTTGATTTTGGGGGCTGCTACAGCTCTATTCTTAGCATCCTGTAATAATTTATTAGAATAACCCCGCTCAAGAAATTTAACAATGAGAATATCCATTTGTAGGCGTTCTTCTGCTACATCACTGCAAATACGGTGCATCCTAAGCAGTTGGGAGAAAGGTAAACCATGAATGAGAGACACAGGGTGATGGCTAGAAGCCAACAAATACTTATTACAATCAGTGGGTTTACTATAAACTGATGTCTTAAAACCCACATCCAAACGGGAGACATTAACATCCAGAAAATGAATACTATCTCTCTGGATATTAAAAGTAAATTTGATACTCTCATCACGTAAATTAATCTCAGTCATCATGGTAACAAAACTGTCTTTAGTGCCAGTCCAGATCATAAACATGTCATCTATGTACCTGGTAAAAAATGCGATGTTAGAATAATATTCAGGTACATCAAAAAACAATTTTTGCTCTACAGCAAACATAAAGGCGTTTGCGTAGGCATGAGCGACTGGAGATCCCATCGCACATCCATGTGTTTGCAAAAAGAATTCCTTATTAAATAGAAAATAATTGCGGGTCAATACTAGCCTCAATAATTCCAAGAATAATTGTACAGGGACACCGGTATAGTGAATGATATCAGAAATCAAATCTCTAACTGCAGAAATACCTCTTTCATGAGGGATATTAGTATAGAGACTAACAATATCTGCTGTACATAACCAACATTCTGTAGTGGATAAAGACAAATCTCTCAACTTACTCAGAAAGCAACAGGTATCCTTAAGGTAAGTTTTCTCGTGCTGAATTACAGGTTGTAACATAAAATCTAAATATTGGGAAACCTGACTAAAAAGCGAATCTCTAGCCGCTACTATAGGGCGGCCGGGCGGTTTAAACAAATTTTTGTGCAATTTCGGGAGGGTATAAAATACAGGTAAGTGCAGTCAACATATCCATATCAATCAAACCTTGGTCAACCGAGCTCAAAAGAAATTCATATAATTCTCTAACATATACTTCAGTAGGGTCCTGCATTAATTTAGTATATACATTAGAGTCATTCAATTGTGAATATGCTTCAGCCAGATAGTCACCAATGTCCTGAATCACAATCCCGCCTCCCTTATCTGCGGGACGGATTGTGATATCAGTCCTATCAGATAAATTCTTCAAGGCAATACGTTCATCTGGTGAAAGATTATCAACATGTTTAGGAGGAGTCTTAGTAACAACATCAATCTGATTAGCCAAGGGGATTAATTGAAGGAGGATCAAAAGCAGATTTAGATCTTACCGGACATCTGGATACCATCCCGCAATCAGCTGCTTTATCGTTGAAGAACTTTTTCAGTCTGAGCTGTCAACTAAATCGTGCCAAATCTACCTTGCTTTCAAAGCTCTTATGTAAATTAGTTGGAACAAAACTAAGACCCCTTTGTAATACCCTTGTACATAGTATTGAGACGATGAATCCATCGCGTCTCGCACTGAAGTAGCCTTTTATTTCTACCCCCCCCCCCTCTTCTATTGGCAGGGATGTGATCAATCATTTTGTAACGCATGCTTGATAAATTATGATTGCACTGTCTAAAATGTTTTGCAACGGGCTGATCTATCATTTTACCCTCCAAAATTTGTTTCACTGCACTACGATGTTGGGCCATGCGCTCCTTAAAAGTACAAGAGGTTTTACCCACATACATAAGCCCACAAGGGCAGTTTATGTAATATACGACATATCTGGATGTACACGTCAAACTCTGAGTAATTTTCATAGCTTTACCCGATTGGGGATGATAAAAGGTGTCACCCGTTTCCGTTTCCAGATACATACAAGTGGTACAACTCAGACACCGAAAGTTACCTGCTTTTCGATGGATTCATCGTCTCAATACTATGGCTCCCAATGGTCTGAATGAGTCATTATCATTTATTAGTAGTTTTTTATAGGTTACTGGTCTTGTGGATCTTTTGCGTATTTCTGATTGTCACGCAAAGTTTATCATGTGCAATAATGTATTCTATTTATGAAATCAAATTCATCTGTAACAATGATGTTTATCTGTTCAGTATATGGATACATTTATTGTTATGGTTGTTTTTTGTTCTTTTTTTCTTTCCAGTTTTTCCTTATTTTTATGCTTTATGGTGAAGGGTTAATTATTGTTTAATGAGGTCATATCTGACGTATGTCAGAGGAAGTCCAGGGCTCTGGACATCCGGCGACCACTGCACGTGTTACATTGTATGTTATTTAAAGGTAAGATTGTTTGTTATTTCGTTGTGATAAGAAATAACGACGGTTGAAATAAAAGTACCGAAACGTTGCATTTATTGATGGGTTGAGAACCCTTTCTTTCGGATAAGACCTGGGAGTGCCGCTCATTTCTTTGCATATACAGCGGGTGCACCTGCATGAGAAGGCACCTGGCATTATTCTATTTAAGATTGGAGTGCCGATTACGAGGACGTCTGTATGGTGAAAGGTATCTGTTTGCCTTTTACATTTATGGCACCCGACTATTTGCTTTTTGGACTCATGCAGGAGTTCTAAGGTCGGTGGACTGTGATTTTAGTATTCCCCTGGTGACTTTGCACTTGCACTTTTCTGCATTTTTTGCACAATGGAAATTGGAAGATCGGATCCTGTGGACTATTGCAGCAATGTGTTCCCACAAGGGGAAATCCTCTCACTATCCGATATAGATGTGGAACAAATATTAGTCAAAGATAAATTGACTGCATCCATTGGCATAGATAACAATGAACAGTTATTCTTACAGTTATTAAAGATGAAAAAGCGTGAGGTGGATTTTTATTTACATGGAGTTACCCTCTCAGACTATTATAGGGATAAGAAGATCCCGAGGGGTTTTCGCATTAAAAACTCCCCAACCATTGGTCGACTTAATCCGGATTTCTGCCGTAGATGGGTGGCCGTTTTAAATAAAGCTTCTTTTGATTTAATTTTACTCGTAATTGAGGAGTCTACCCGTGAATTGGAAATAGTGCGTGAAAAGTAGTGATGAGCGGGTTTGGTTCCTCGGAATCCGAACCCGCCCGAACTTCACCCTTTTTTGCACGGGTCCGAGCAGACTCGGATCCTCCCGCCTTGCTCGGTTAACCCGAGCGCGCCCGAACGTCATCATCCCGCTGTCGGATTCTCGCTAGACTCGGATTCTATATAAGGAGCCGCGCGTCGCCGCCATTTTCACACGTGCATTGAGATTGATAGGGAGAGGACGTGGCTGGCGTCCTCTCCGTTATAGTAGAACTTAGTTAGTTATAAATTGTGGGGAGGATTGGGGACGGGGAGCAGCTGTTAGGGAGTACAGTGCAGGGTTTTGAGTTTAATCCGTTGTTTCTCTGCCTGAAAAAAAACGCTCCACCTATCCATATCTGTGCTCACTCAGTGTGCTGCACTGCTGCATGATATATCTGTGCTGAGTGCACTGCTCACACTGCCTAATTGTGGGGACTGGCGAGCAGTTATAGCAGGAGTACAGTCAGTGCACACTGCACAGTTTTGCTGACAGTGACCACCAGTCCAGTATACGTTTGTCTGCCTGAAAAACACTGTGGTGTTTTTTCTTTTCTTTCATACTAGTTTACCAGTCTGCTGACACTGTCCACCAGGTCCGTTATACAGTATATTATATTTATATATAAGCACTAAGCAGTAGTACGGTAGGCCATGGCTGTACCTACCTCTGTGTCGACTCGTCACTCGTCGTCCATAAGTATAAGTAATACTATCCATCCATCTACATTGTATACCTGTGGTGTTTTTTTTTTCTTTCTTCATACTAGTTTAGCAGTCTGCTGCTGACACTGTCCACCAGGTCCGTTATACAGTATATTATATTTATATATAAGCACTTAAGCAGCAGTACGTAGGCCACGGCTGTACCTACCTCTGTGTCGACTCGTCACTCGTCGTCCATAAGTATAAGTAATACTATCCATCCATCTACATTGGATACCTGTGGTGTTTTTTTTTTCTTTCTTCACACTAGTTTAGCAGTCTGCTGCTGACACTGTCCACCAGGTCCGTTATACAGTATATTATATTTATATATAAGCACTAAGCAGCAGTACGGTAGGCCACGGCTGTACCTACCTCTGTGTCGACTCGTCACTCGTCGTACATAAGTATAAGTAATACTATCCATCCATCTACATTGTATACCTGTGGTGTTTTTTTTTTCTTTCTTCATACTAGTTTAGCAGTCTGCTGCTGACACTGTCCACCAGGTCCGTTATACAGTATATTATATTTATATATAAGCACTAAGCAGCAGTACGGTAGGCCAGGGCTGTACCTACCTCTGTGTCGACTCGTCACTCGTCGTCCATAAGTATAAGTAATACTATCCATCCATCTACATTGTATACCTGTGGTGTTTTTTTTTTCTTTCTTCATACTAGTTTAGCAGTCTGCTGCTGACACTGTCCACCAGGTCCGTTATACAGTATATTATATTTATATATAAGCACTTAAGCAGCAGTACGGTAGGCCACGGCTGTACCTACCTCTGTGTCGACTCGTCACTCGTCGTCCATAAGTATAAGTAATACTATCCATCCATCTACATTGTATACCTGTGGTGTTTTTTTTTCTTTCTTCATACTAGTTTAGCAGTCTGCTGCTGACACTGTCCACCAGGTCCGTTATACAGTATATTATATTTATATATAAGCACTAAGCAGCAGTACGGTAGGCCACGGCTGTACCTACCTCTGTGTCGACTCGTCACTCGTCGTCCATAAGTATAAGTAATACTATCTATCCATCTACATTGTATACCTGTGGTGTTTTTTTTTTCTTTCTTCATACTAGTTTAGCAGTCTGCTGCTGACACTGTCCACCAGGTCCGTTATACAGTATATTATATTTATATATAAGCACTAAGCAGCAGTACGGTAGGCCACGGCTGTACCTACCTCTGTGTCGACTCGTCACTCGTCATCCATAAGTATAAGTAATACTATCCATCCATCTACATTGTATACCTGTGGTGTTTTTTTTTTCTTTCTTCATACTAGTTTAGCAGTCTGCTGCTGACACTGTCCACCAGGTCCGTTATACAGTATATTATATTTATATATAAGCACTTAAGCAGCAGTACGGTAGGCCACGGCTGTACCTACCTCTGTGTCGACTCGTCACTCGTCGTCCATAAGTATAAGTAATACTATCCATCCATCTACATTGTTTACCTGTGGTGTTTTTTTTTTTCTTTCTTCATACTAGTTTAGCAGTCTGCTGCTGACACTGTCCACCAGGTCCGTTATACAGTATATTATATTTATATATAAGCACTTAAGCAGCAGTACGGTAGGCCACGGCTGTACCTACCTCTGTGTCGTCACTCGTCGTCCATAAGTATAAGTAATACTATACTATCCATCCATCTACATTGTATACCTGTGGTGGCTTTTAGTTGTGCGCAAAATATGGAGAACAAAAATGTGGAGGTTAAAAAAATAGGGAAAGATCAAGATCCACTTCCACCTCGTGCTGAAGCTGCTGCCACTAGTCATGGCCGAGATGATGAAATGCCATCAACGTCGTCTGCCAAGGCCGATGCCCAATGTCATAGTACAGAGTATGTAAAATCCAAAACACAAAAGATCAGTAAAAAAATGACCCAAAAATCAAAATTAAAAGCGTCTGAGGAGAAGCGTAAACTTGCCAATATGCCATTTACGACACGGAGTGGCAAGGAACGGCTGAGGCCCTGGCCTATGTTCATGGCTAGTGGTTCAGCTTCACATGAGGATGGAAGCACTCATCCTCTCGCTAGAAAAAAGAAAAGACTTGCGGCAAAAGCACAGCAAAGAACTGTGCGTTCTTCAAAATCACAAATCCCAAAGGAGAGTCCAATTGTGTCGGTTGCGATGCCTGACCTTCCCAACACTGGACGGGAAGAGCTTGCGCCTTCCACCATGTGCACGCCCCCTGCAAGTGTTGAAAGGAGCACCCGCAGTCCAGTTCCTGATAGTGAAATTGAAGATGTCAGTGTTGAAGTACACCAGGATGAGGATATGGGTGTTGCTTGGGCTGGGGAGGAAATTGACAAGGAGGATTCTGATGGTGAGGTGGTTTGTTTAAGTCAGGCACCCGGGGAGACACCTGTTGTCCGTGGGAGGAATATGGCCATTGACATGCCTGGTGAAAATACCAAAAAAATCAGCTCTTCAGTGTGGAAGTATTTCAACAGAAATGTGGACAACAGGTGTCAAGCCGTGTGTTGCCTTTGTCAAGCTGTAATAAGTATGGGTAAGGACGTTAACCACCTCGGAACATCCTCCCTTATACGTCACCTGCAGCGCATTCATAATAAGTCAGTGACAAGTTCAAAAACTTTGGGCGACAGCGGAAGCAGTCCACTGACCAGTAAATCCCTTCCTCTTGTAACCAAGCTCGCGCAAACCACACCACCAACTCCCTCAGTGTCAATTTCCTCCTTACCCAGGAAAGCCAATAGTCCTGCAGGCCATGTCACTGGCAAGTCTGACGAGTCCTCTCCTGCCTGGGATTCCTCCGATGCATCATTGAGTGTAACGCCTACTGCTGCTGGCGCTGCTGTTGTTGCTGCTGGGAGTCGATCGTCATCCCAGAGGGGAAGTTGGAAGACCACTTGTACTACTTCCAGTAAGCAATTGACTGTCCAACAGTCCTTTGCGAGGAAGATGAAATATCACAGCAGTCATCCTGCTGCAAAGCGGATAACTGAGGCCTTGACAACTATGTTGGTGTTAGACGTGCGTCCGGTATCCGCCGTTAGTTCACAGGGAACTAGACAATTTATTGAGGCAGTGTGCCCCCGTTACCAAATACCATCTAGGTTCCACTTCTCTAGGCAGGCGATACCGAGAATGTACACGGACGTCAGAAAAAGACTCACCAGTGTCCTAAAAAATGCAGTTGTACCCAATGTCCACTTAACCACGGACATGTGGACAAGTGGAGCAGGGCAGACTCAGGACTACATGACTGTGACAGCCCACTAGGTAGATGTATTGCCTCCCGCTGCAAGAACAGCAGCGGCGGCACCAGTAGCAGGATCTCGCAAACGCCAACTCGTTCCTAGGCAGGCTACGCTTTGTATCACCATTTTCCAGAATACGCACACAGCTGAAAACCTCTTACGGCAACTGAGGAAGATCATCGCAGAATGGCTTACCCCAATTGGACTCTCCTGGGGATTTGTGGCATCGGACAACGCCAGCAATATTGTGCGCGCATTAAATCTGGGCAAATTCCAGCACGTCCCATGTTTTGCACATACCTTGAATTTGGTGGTGCAGAATTATTTAAAAAACGAAAGGGGCGTGCAAGAGATGCTATCGGTGGCCAGAAGAATTGCGGGCCACTTTCGGCGTGCAGGCACCACGTACAGAAGACTGGAGCACCACCAAAAAAACCTGAACCTGCCCTGCCATCATCTGAAGCAAGAGGTGGTAACGAGGTGGAATTCAACCCTCTATATGCTTCAGAGGATGGAGGAGCAGCAAAAGGCCATTCAAGCCTATACATCTGCCCACGATATAGGCAAAGGAGGGGGAATGCACCTGACTCAAGCGCAGTGGAGAATGATTTCAACGTTGTGCAAGGTTCTGCTGCCCTTTGAACTTGCCACACGTGAAGTCAGTTCAGACACTGCCAGTCTGAGTCAGGTCATTCCCCTCATCAGGCTTTTGCAGAAGAAGCTGGAGGCATTGAAGGAGGAGCTAAAACAGAGCGATTCCGCTAGGCATGTGGGACTTGTGGATGGAGCCCTTCATTTGCTTAACCAGGATTCACGTGTGGTCAATCTGTTGAAATCAGAGCACTACATTTTGGCCACCGTACTCGATCCTAGATTTAAAACCTACGTTGGATCTCTCTTTCCGGCAGACACAAGTCTGCAGGGGTTCAAAGAACTGCTGGTGAGAAAATTGTCAAGTCAAGCGGAACGCGACCTGTCAACATCTCCTCCTTCACATTCTCCCGCAACTGGGGGTGCGAGGAAAAGGCTACGAATTCCGAGCCCACCCGCTGGCGGTGATGCAGATCAGTCTGGAGCGACTGCTGATGCTGACATCTGGTCCAGACTGAAGGACCTGCCAACGATTACTGACATGTCGTCTACTGTCACTGCATATGATTCTCTCACCATTGAAAGAATGGTGGAGGATTATATGAGTGACCGCATCCAAGTAGGCATGTCAGACAGTCCGTACGTATACTGGCAGGGAAAAGAGGCAATTTGGAGGCCCTTGCACAAACTGGCTTTATTCTACCTAAGTTGCCCTCCCTCCAGTGTGTACTCCGAAAGAGTGTTTAGTGCAGCCGCTCACCTTGTCAGCAATCGGCGTACGCGGTTACTTCCAGAAAATGTGGAGAAGATGATGTTCATTAAAATGAATTATAATCAATTACTCCATGGAGACATTCACCAGCAGCAATTGCCTCCAGAAAGTACACGGGGATCTGAGATGGTGGATTCCAGTGGGGACGAATTAATAATCTGTGAGGAGGGGGATGTACACAGTGAAAGGGGTGATGAATCGGACGATGATGATGAGGTGGACATCTTGCCTCTTTAGAGCCAGTTTGTGCAAGGAGAGATTGCTTCTTTTTTGGTGGGGGCCCAAACCAACCAGTCATTTCAGTCACAGTCGTGTGGCAGACCCTGTCGCTGAAATTATGGGTTGGTTAAAGTGTGCATGTCCTGTTTATACAACATAAGGGTGGGTGGGAGGGCCCAAGGGCAATTCCATCTTGCACCTCTTTTTTCTTTTTTTCTTCTTTGCGTCATGTGCTGTTTGGGGAGTATTTTTTGGAAGGGACATCCTGCCTGACACTGCAGTGCCACTCCTAGATGGGCCAGGTGTTTGTGTCGGCCACTAGGGTCGCTTAGCTTACTCACACAGCTACCTCATTGCGCCTCCTTTTTTCTTTGCGTCATGTGCTGTTTGGGGAGTATTTTTTGGAAGGGCCATCCTGCCTGACACTGCAGTGCCACTCCTAGATGGGCCAGGTGTTTATGTCGGCCACTAGGGTCGCTTAGCTTACTCACACAGCTACCTCATTGCGCCTCTTTTTTTCTTTGCGTCATGTGCTGTTTGGGGAGTATTTTTTGGAAGGGCCATCCTGCCTGACACTGCAGTGCCACTCCTAGATGGGCCCGGTGTTTGTGTCGGCCACTAGGGTCGCTTAGCTTACTCACACAGCTACCTCATTGCGCCTCTTTTTTTCTTTGCATCATGTGCTGTTTGGGGAGTATTTTTTGGAAGGGCCATCCTGCCTGACACTGCAGTGCCACTCCTAGATGGGCCAGGTGTTTGTGTCGGCCACTAGGGTCGCTTAGCTTACTCACACAGCTACCTCATTGCGCCTCTTTTTTTCTTTACGTGGTTATTGAGGTTAATAATACTATGGGATCAAAATGACCCCCAAATTCTATGATTTAAGCTGTTTTTTAGGGTTTTTTGAAAAAAACACCTGAATCCAAAACACACCCGAATCCAACAACAAAAATTCGGTGAGGTTTTGCCAAAACGCGTTCGAACCCAAAACACGGCCACGGAACCGAACCCAAAACCAAAACACAAAACCCGAAAAATTTCAAGTCCACATCCCTAGTGAAAAGGTGAAAAAGTTTGAAGAGGAAAGCATGGAGTTTCTACAGAAGGATACCAACACGGAATGGGTCACTAAGCTCCAAGCACAGGTGGATAAATACCGGAATGACCTTATCAACTTCAAAACCAAAAAGTATGCAGCAGTGACGAAAGACTATGAGGAGAATAAAGTTTATTTTCTCTCTGGTAATCAGCGCTATTTTAGTAGACAACCACGTCAATGTTATGTTAAAAAAACTAAAATTTTTCCTCTTGAAACAGATGGATCTAGCAGTACGTCACAAAGTGATTCAGACATTGCTTCTACCAGCAAATCTGCACTGCGTGCCCCTTTACTGATCATGACCAGGGCGCAAAAAGACGTCCTGGTCGAAGAAACACCAGACGAGGACGGCAATGCGAAAGGCAGAGGAAAAAGGAATACAAAAACAAAGAAGTGATCTTTAATCTTTCCTCCACCCCACTCATGGAGACCGAAACAAGGGTATTACAAAGGGGTCTTAGTTTTGTTCCAACTAATTTACATAAGAGCTTTGAAAGCAAGGTAGATTTGGCACGATTTAGTTGACAGCTCAGACTGAAAAAGTTCTTCAACAATAAAGCAGCTGATTGCGGGATGGTATCCAGATGTCCGGTAAGATCTAAATCTGCTTTTGATCCTCCTTCAATTAATCCTGCCATACGTGCATATACTACGACCTTGGCTAATCAGATTGATGTTGTTACTAAGACTCCTCCTAAACATGTTGATAATCTTTTACCTGATGAACGTATTGCCATGAAGAATTTATCTTAGAGAAATGTGAAAGATGATTATAGAGAGCGCAATAAGGTCCAGAGATCAGCCCAGTGAAAGTATAAATGAAGTTTCACCTACTTCACAAAATTTGTCACAGTATTGTATAGATAATATACTCCACTTAGGCGCTCTCTAGATGTAACATGAAGATGGATCACACCTATATAATATATGTCCTTATAGGCGTCCGCCGTAAAGGTACATAGAAAGAAAAACAAAACAAAAAAGACACAATAGTGTAGAATGCTTATGTCAGATGGCAGTGAATTCTTGTTTTCAATACATCTCACTCACAAGGCTTCAAATGATTATAGGCACATCTTGGTGTCTTTAGAAATATCCAACTCCACAGGGATCCAACAGCTCAATAACCAGCCTCTTCCGATATATATACAACAAGAAGAGGAAGGAAAAATAGTGCAATACAGTTTTGGACAAACGGATATTTTATTTTTACACTGATGCACTCACATTAAAACAAATAAAACAAGCATATCTCAAAACGATATCCTTCCTTCCCGATGTCACCCCACTGGATTGTTTGAAGATATTAACAACAGGTATAGTCAGAGTCCCGGTAACTCACGGCTTTTCCTTCCAGGAGGTGGATACGGGATGTAGAGGAGATCGTCTCGGATATACCTTTCTCAAAAGCGGATTGTGCATTACTAAAAGTATCACCTATATATACCCCCTTAATCACAGCAAACAGATTTCAGATGTTACAAACATTCAATTCAAAGACGCCGCACTCCCGCGGTCGTCACTTCCGGTCACGTGACACGCAGTCGTTCTTATAAACTTCCGCCCGGCTGTTATGAGTTTTCTTCCTTGCGTTTCAAAGTGCGTTCCGGCACTACGGACGTCATTTCCGGTCATCCGGTCTTTTCGGAAGAACAGCTTTTTGCAGTATAATAAAGTTTATTTGCGGGTCACATGCGTCCCGGAAATCATCATAAGCTTGGTATATGTCATAAAGTGCATAGATAGGAAAAAAAGGACACAGTATGTGAGGATTTAAAGAAAAACAGATATTTAAAAACATCATAAAAGATCATCATAAAATTATTAATATTATTAGATAAAATGAAGAAAATATATCAATTTAAAAACCACTTTAATTCAAACTCTCCATTAAGGCCATGTGGTACTAAAGTTTTCAAATTAAAAATCCATTTCATTTCAGTTTTTGCTAACTTCGTTTCAATATTTTTATTTTTCCATGTTTCCTTAACAAGTTCTATTCCCCAGAAATTTCTTATTGCACACTCTTTTGAACCATGCTGTTGTTTAAACTGCATGGAGAGGGTGTGTGTTTCTAATCCCTTTCTGATGTTATAAATGTGCTCACATAGTCTTGTTTTTAACATCCTAGTAGTCTTTCCAACATAAATGAGGCCACATTTACAGTCAATGGCATAGACTACGTTCTTGGATGTACAAGTAATAAACTGGTTGATCTTATAGCAATTCCCATTGATTTTAATTTCTCTATATTTAGAAGTATTAGTTTTTACAGTTTTACATACTAAACATGACCCGCAGCGATGAAAACCTCATACACGTTCACTGCTTCGTTTTTGTTCATTTAAACTACTTCTAACTAATTTGTCCTTTAAGGACCTGGATTTTCTATATATGAAAGAAGGCCTAATAGGAATTTTTCCCTTTAAAATTGGGTCCTGTTCCAGCAATTTCCAATTATTTTTTATTATTTTCTCAATATCCTTATGTAGACAACTATATTCTGAAATGAAGGCCCATTCCACATTTTCCTTTGTATTCCTTTTAGGTTTCTCTATTAGGAGATCATCTCTCACCAATTGTATTGCTTTATCTTTGGCAGTCAATAATTTATCTTTTGGATAGCCCTTATCTTCGAAGCACTGTGTCATTTTGATGATTTCAGTATTGCATATTTGTGGATCTGAGCAATTTCTTTTTACTCTCACAAACTGGCTATAGGGAATACCCTCCAGCCAGTTGCTGTGATGCTGACTATTTCTTTCTATGAGGGAATTGGAATCAGTAGGTTTTTTATAAATTTTTGTTTCCAATTTTTGATCTCTTACATAAATATTGAGGTCTAGGAAATTTACCTCATATTTATTTATATTAAATGATAGTTTAATATTTCTATCATTTGAATTTAATTGATCACAAAAGCTTTTTAGGCTCTCCTCACTTCCTCTCCATACAAACAGAATGTCGTCAATAAAACGGTACCAGGACACCAGGCCTGCCCCTGCCAACTCGCCATGCCACAGCGCCACCTCCTCCCAATGTGACATGAACAAGTTGGCATAACTAGGGGCAAACCTGGTGCCCATGGCCGTGCCTACCTGTTGAAGATAATAGTCTCCATTAAAATAAAAATAATTATTATGTAAAATAAACATAATGCTTTCTAAAATAAAATCTTTCATGGGGCTCTCCATATTATTTTTTTCTAAAAAATAATTCACTGCCTGTACACCTAAATTAGGTTGAATAATAGTGTATAAAGTGCTAACATCTGCTGTGCATAGAAAGCACTCAGAGTCCCATTTTATTGTTGTTAATTTTCTAAGGGTATCTCCTGTATCTTTTAAGTAGGATTTACTTTGGGTTACTAAAGGTTGTAAAAAGGAATCCACTAAAGCCGAAAGGTTTGAAGTTATCCCGTTACAACCCGAAATGATGGGTCTGCCAGGGGGGTGGAGTGGATCTTTATGAACTTTAGGTAACATGTACATAGTAGGTACATTAGGTTCTTTAATGTTGATGAAATCATATTCATCTTTAGAGATTAGACCATTATCCAATGCTCTGGATGTAAGGTCTTTTAAAGCGTCAACGATTTTACATGTAGGGTCATTTTTAAGGCGTTTGTATGTATCACCTTCTCTAAGTTGTTTTTCAATTTCATTAATGTAATCGACTCGATTCATAAGTACCACTCCACCCCCCTTATCGGCAGGTTTTATAATTAGATCCACATCCTGTTGCAATGATTTAATTGCCATAGATTCCTTTTTAGTAATATTACATTTTCTATATTTTTTCTTTTTGTTAGATTGAATGCATTTTTCTACCTCATCTATGACTACCTTACCAAAGCAGTCTATACAGCTGCCTTTTATATTCGCAGGATAAAAACTAGATTTGTTTTTGAATTTAGACTTACTGGACATATCTTGATTGGGTATTTCAGGAGTTGTTTGTTTACTTAAGAAGAATTTTTTAATGGTCAATTTTCTCACAAACTTATTAATATCGATATATAATTCAAAAGGACTGGGGTCACTTGTTGGAGCAAACTTTTAACTTTTCTTAAGGACTCTCTCTTCTGTGTCAGTCAATTTCCTATTGCTAAGATTGAAGATTTTACTTGTATTTTCATTGGATGTAGCGAACGCCTGATTTTTCATTACTTGTTTAGACCTTTTGTGTTTTTTTAAAAATTTTTTAAAATGCCTCCCCTCTTCCCTCTTTTAGTTTTTTTGGGGGGTTTAGCAATAGTTATTCCCTCCTCTGGGTTCTGGAGTCCCAATCTAAAAAAGATTGTTGGTGGTCTCTTCTATTTGGAGGAATATCATATCTATTTCTTGTTTCTATATTAGATTCACTTCTTAGATCATTTCTCCAATGTTCTCTTCTGGTGTTTTCCCAACCAGATGTATTTCTTTGATTATTCCTCCATTGGTCCCTTCTGTTATTACCTCCCCAATCATCTCTTTATTGTTCTCTCTGACTTGCATTATTATAAGAGTTTCCCCATTTGTTGGTGTCTCTTCAATAATTTTCAGGGCCTGAGGTATTTTGCCATCTATTCCGATAATTAGGTCTATATATTCTATTTCTTCTCTGAGCTATAGTCCACTGATCATGATCTGAATTTAAATCTTTCTCAATTAAATTATCTTTCACCGCCTCATCGAGGTGAGTGCTATTATTTTTATCCCTTGTATATTTCTTCTGTTTTTTTGTCCTCAATTCTCTTGTATTTTTTTTCAATTTTAGTTAATATCTGTTTTTCAGCATTTTTTACATTTTGTTGATCTTTAAAAGGGGTAATTAGATTTTCTAGGGTTTTAATTTCTTCATTTAATTTCAAAAGATCTGATTTTCTCTCCTTTACAATTAGCTCCATTAGCGAGGTGGAGCAATGTTTAAGGATCTGTTCCCAGTCTTTTATGAACTCTTCATTAGAGCTATTAAAGCTGGGTGCTTTAGAGATCATCAGACCTTTTGGAACCATATGTTCAGCTAGGTATTTTTCCATGGTGACTAACTCCCACCATGTTCGATTTTCTTTCAAAATAACAGTTTCTAATTTAACTAATAAATTAGATAAATCAGTATCTTCTATATTTTCTGTAAGATTATATTCAAAAGTTTCCCTTAATAAATCTTTCCTTTTATCTTGGTAAGAAAACATGCTTGCAGCGCTCAATACACCTTTAGTGAAAACAAAATACAATAGAGAAATGTGAAAGATGATTATAGAGTGCGCAATAAGGTCCAGAGATCAGCCCAGTGAAAGTATAAATGAAGTTTCACCTACTTCACAAAATTTGTCACAGTATTGTATAGATAATATACTCCACTTAGGCGCTCTCTAGATGTAACATGAAGATGGATCACACCTATATAATATATGTCCTTATAGGCGTCCGCCGTAAAGGTACATAGATAGAAAAACAAAACAAAAAAGACACAATAGTGTAGAATGCTTATGTCAGATGGCAGTGAATTCTTGTTTTCAATACATCTCACTCACAAGGCTTCAAATGATTATAGGCACATCTTGGTGTCTTTAGAAATATCCAACTCCACAGGGATCCAACAGCTCAATAACCAGCCTCTTCCGATATATATACAACAAGAAGAGGAAGGAAAAATAGTGCAATACAGTTTTGGACAAACGGATATTTTATTTTTACACTGATGCACTCACATTAAAACAAATAAAACAAGCATATCTCAAAACGATATCCTTCCTTCCCGATGTCACCCCACTGGATTGTTGGAAGATATTAACAACAGGTATAGTCAGAGTCCCGGTAACTCACGTCTTTTCCTTCCAGGAGGTGGATATGGGATGTAGAGGAGATCGTCAGGATGCACGGCACGATCACGCTTAACGCGTTTCGGATATACCTTTCTCAAAAGCGGATTGTGCATTACTAAAAGTATCACCTATATATACCCCCTTAATCACAGCAAACAGGAATCTATGGCAATTAAATCATTGCAACAGGATGTGGATCTAATTATAAAACCTGCCGATAAGGGGGGTGGAGTGGTACTTATGAATCGAGTCGATTACATTAATGAAATTGAAAAACAACTTAGAGAAGGTGATACATACAAACACCTTAAAAATGACCCTACATGTAAAATCGTTGACGCTTTAAAAGACCTTACATCCAGAGCATTGGATAATGGTCTAATCTCTAAAGATGAATATGATTTCATCAACATTAAAGAACCTAATGTACCTACTATGTACATGTTACCTAAAGTTCATAAAGATCCACTCCACCCCCCTGGCAGACCCATCATTTCGGGTTGTAACGGGATAACTTCAAACCTTTCGGCTTTAGTGGATTCCTTTTTACAACCTTTAGTAACCCAAAGTAAATCCTACTTAAAAGATACAGGAGATACCCTTAGAAAATTAACAACAATAAAATGGGACTCTGAGTGCTTTCTATGCACAGCAGATGTTAGCACTTTATACACTATTATTCAACCTAATTTAGGTGTACAGGCAGTGAATTATTTTTTAGAAAAAAATAATATGGAGAGCCCCATGAAAGATTTTATTTTAGAAAGCATTATGTTTATTTTACATAATAATTATTTTTATTTTAATGGAGACTATCATCTTCAACAGGTAGGCACGGCCATGGGCACCAGGTTTGCCCCTAGTTATGCCAACTTGTTCATGTCACATTGGGAGGAGGTGGCGCTGTGGCATGGCGAGTTGGCAGGGGCAGGCCTGGTGTCCTGGTACCGTTTTATTGACGACATTCTGTTTGTATGGAGAGGAAGTGAGGAGAGCCTAAAAAGCTTTTGTGATCAATTAAATTCAAATGATAGAAATATTAAACTATCATTTAATATAAATAAATATGAGGTAAATTTCCTAGACCTCAATATTTATGTAAGAGATCAAAAATTGGAAACAAAAATGTATAAAAAACCTACTGATTCCAATTCCCTCATAGAAAGAAATAGTCAGCATCACAGCAACTGGCTGGAGGGTATTCCCTATAGCCAGTTTGTGAGAGTAAAAAGAAATTGCTCAGATCCACAAATATGCAATACTGAAATCATCAAAATGACACAGTGCTTCGAAGATAAGGGCTATCCAAAAGATAAATTATTGACTGCCAAAGATAAAGCAATACAATTGGTGAGAGATGATCTCCTAATAGAGAAACCTAAAAGGAATACAAAGGAAAATGTGGAATGGGCCTTCATTTCGGAATATAGTTGTCTACATAAGGATATTGAGAAAATAATAAAAAATAATTGGAAATTGCTGGAACAGGACCCAATTTTAAAGGGAAAAATTCTTATTAGGCCTTCTTTCATATATAGAAAATCCAGGTCCTTAAAGGACAAATTAGTTAGAAGTAGTTTAAATGAACAAAAACGAAGCAGTGAACGTGTACGAGGTTTTCATCGCTGCGGGTCATGTTTAGTATGTAAAACTGTAAAAACTAATACTTCTAAATATAGAGAAATTAAAATCAATGGGAATTGCTATAAGATCAACCAGTTTATTACTTGTACATCCAAGAACGTAGTCTATGCCATTGAATGTAAATGTGGCCTCATTTATCTTGGAAAGACTACTAGGATGTTAAAAACAAGACTATGTGAGCACATTTATAACATCAGAAAGGGATTAGAAACACACACCCTCTCCATGCATTTTAAACAACAGCATGGTTCAAAAGAGTGTGCAATAAGAAATTTCTGGGGAATAGAACTTGTTAAGGGAACATGGAAAAATAAAAATATTGAAACGAAGTTAGCAAAAACTGAAATGAAATGGATTTTTAATTTGAAAACTTTAGTACCACATGGCCTTAATGGAGAGTTTGAATTAAAGTGGTTTTTAAATTGATATATTTTCTAAATTTTATCTAATAATATTAATAATTTTATGATGATCTTTGATGATGTTTTTAAATATCTGTTTTTCTTTAAATCCTCATATACTGTGTCCTTTTTTTCCTATCTATGCACTTTATGACATATACCAAGCTTATGATGATTTCCGGGACGCATGTGACCCGCAAATAAACTTTATTATACTGCAAAAAGCTGTTCTTCTGAAAAGACCGGATGACCGGAAATGACGTCCGTAGTGCCGGAACGCACTTTGAAACGCAAGGAAGAAAACTCATAACAGCCGGGCGGAAGTTTATAAGAACGACTGCGTGTCACGTGACCGGAAGTGACGACCGTGGGAGCGCGGCGTCTTTGAATTGAATGTTTGTAACATCTGAAATCTGTTTGCTGTGATTAAGGGGGTATATATAGGTGATACTTTTAGTAATGCACAATCCGCTTTTGAGAAAGGTATATCCGAAACGCGTTAAGCGTGATCGTGCCGTGCATCCTGACGATCTCCTCTACATCCCGTATCCACCTCCTGGAAGGAAAAGCCGTGAATTACCCGGACTCTGACTATACCTGTTGTTAATATCTTCCAACAATCCAGTGGGGTGACATCGGGAAGGAAGGATATCGTTTTGAGATATGCTTGTTTTATTTGTTTTAATGTGAGTGCATCAGTGTAAAAATAAAATATCCGTTTGTCCAAAACTGTATTGCACTATTTTTCCTTCCTCTTCTTGTTGTATATATATCGGAAGAGGCTGGTTATTGAGCTGTTGGATCCCTGTGGAGTTGGATATTTCTAAAGACACCAAGATGTGCCTATAATCATTTGAAGCCTTGTAAGTGAGATGTATTGAAAACAAGAATTCACTGCCATCTGACATAAGCATTCTACACTATTGTGTCTTTTTTGTTTTGTTTTTCTATCTATGTACCTTTACGGCGGACGCCTATAAGGACATATATTATATAGGTGTGATCCATCTTCATGTTACATCTAGAAAAAGCCTAAGTGGAGTATATTATCTATACAATACTATGAAGAATTTATCTGATAGGACTGATATCACAATCCGTCCCGCAGATAAGGGAGGCGGGATTGTGATTCAGGACATTGGTGACTATCTGGCTGAAGCATATTCACAATTGAATGACTCTAATGTATATACTAAATTAATGCAGGACCTTACTGAAGTATATGTTAGAGAATTATATGAATTTCTTTTGAGCTCGGTTGACCAAGGTTTGATTGATATGGATATGTTGAATGCACTTACCTGTATTTTATATCCTCCCGAAATTGCACAAAAATATGTTTAAACCGCCCGGCCGCCCTATAGTAGCGGCTAGAGATACGCTTTTTAGTCAGGTTTCCCAATATTTAGATTTTATGTTACAACCTGTAATTCAGCACGAGAAAACTTACCTTAAGGATACCTGTTGCTTTCTGAGTAAGTTGAGAGATTTGTCTTTATCCACTACAGAATGTTGGTTATGTACAGCAGATATTGTTAGTCTCTATACTAATATCCCTCATGAAAGAGGTATTTCTGCAGTTAGAGATTTGATTTCTGATAACGTTCACTACACCGGTGTCCCTGTACAATTATTCTTGGAATTATTGAGGCTAGTATTGACCCGCAATTATTTTCTATTTAATAAGGAATTCTTTTTGCAAACACATGGATGTGCGATGGGATCTCCAGTCGCTCATGCCTACGCAAACGCCTTTATGTTTGCTGTAGAGCAAAAATTGTTTTTTGATGTACCTGAATATTATTCTAACATCGCATTTTTTACCAGGTACATAGATGAAGTGTTTATGATCTGGACTGGCACTAAAGAAAGTTTTGTTACCATGATGACTGAGATTAATTTACGTGATGAGAATATCAAATTTACTTTTAATATCCAGAGAGATAGTATTCATTTTCTGGATGTTAATGTCTCCCGTTTGGATGTGGGTTTTAAGACATCAGTTTATAGTAAACCCACTGATTGTAATTAGTATTTGATGGCTTCTAGTCATCACCCTGTGCCTCTCATTCATGGTTTACCTTTCTCCCAACTGCTTAGGATGCACCGTATTTGCAGTGATGTAGCAGAATGGATATTCTCATTGTTAAATTTCTTGAGCGGGGTTATTCTAATAGATTATTACAAGATGCTAAGAATAGAGCTTTAGCAGCCCCCAAAATCAAACAAAATCCTAGAGTCTCGAGTAAGACGGGAGAGACAATGGTTTTTTATTAATCAGTTCTCTACTGCCAGTAAGCAGTTAAACAGATGTGCCAAGAGACACTGGCCTGTAATACAGGCAGATCAGGCACTATCTTCTCTGGCCTCTAAACGATTGATGCCTTGCTATCGTAGAGGTAGAAATCTACGTGATTTACTTGTACATTCCGACATTTCTGAGTTTACTTCTATTGAACCAAGTCATTTCCTTAGGAGAAAAGCAGGTAACTTTCGGTGTCTGGGTTGTACCACTTGTTTGTATCTGAAAACGGGTGACACCTTTTATCATCCCCAATCGGGTAAAGCTATGAAAATTACTCAGAGTTTGACGTGTACATCCAGATATGTCGTATATTACATAAACTGCCCTTGTGGGCTTATGTATGTGGGTAAAACCTCTTGTACTTTTAAGGAGCGCATGGCCCAACATCGTAGTGCAGTGAAACAAATTTTGGAGGGTAAAATGATAGATCAGCCCGTTGCAAAACATTTTAGACAAGTCAATCATAATTTATCAAGCATGCGTTACAAAATGATTGATCACATCCCTGCCAATAGAAGAGGGGGGGATAGAAATAAAAGGCTACTTTAGTGCGAGACGCGATGGATTCATCGTCTCAATACTATGGCTCCCAATGGTCTGAATGAGTCATTATCATTTAGTAGTTTTTTATAGGTTACTGGTCTTGTGGATCTTTTGCTTATTTCTGATTGTCACGCAAAGTTTATCATGTGCAATAATGTATTCTATTTATGAAATCAAATTCATCTGTAACAATGATGTTTATCTGTTCAGTATATGGATACATTTATTATTATGGTTGTTTTTTGTTCTTTTTTTCTTTCCAGTTTTTCCTTATTTTTATGCTTTATGGTGAAGGGTTAATTATTGTTTAATGAGGTCATGTCTGACGTATGTCAGAGGAAGTCCAGGGCTCTGGTCATCCGGTGACCACTGCACGTGTTACATTGTATGTTATTTAAAGGTAAGATTGTTTGTTATTTCTTTGTGATTAGCCTGACGACGGTTGAAATAAAAGTACCGAAACGTTGCATTTATTGATGGGTTGAGAACCCTTTCTTTCGGATAAGACCTGGGAGTGCCGCTCATTTCTTTGCATATATATATATATGGGATGCAGTCAGTTTACCTCCAATCAAAATCCCGACGTTCAAAATCCCGACACCAATTGACCGATGGTCAAAATCCCGACAAGGTCAAAATACCGACATGGACAAAATACCGACATTTAAAATACCGACAAGGTCAAAATACCAACATGTAAAATGCCGACAGGTCAAAATACTGACATGAGTTTTTCATGATTTTTTTCATTGAAACCGACTTGTTCATACTCTACCATCACAGTGGACCTGGAGGGGGAATATAATAGTGTGCCAAGCGCAGCGAGGCACCGTGCCCGAAGCATGGCGAGTGTAGCGAGCCATGCGAGGGGACGCGGTACACCTTATATGGTGTCCATGTTGACTTATGTCGACATACACACAAAAAACAACAAAAACGCATGTCGGTATTTTGACCTGTCAGCATTTATAGTATTGACGTTTGCTGTTTGTGTAACTATATAAATAGTAACAGCAAACGTCAATACTATACTAAATCTATGCTGGAAAAAAGATATGAGTATATATTACATGAAAGATAAAATACTGTCCACCAATGTCTGACTCATATATGCATAACCATCAGAAGCACATAAAGGCAAAAGCTTGAGGTAAGTGCAGGGATAACAAAACTGTTTTACAAAAAATTGGATAACCCTAAGTGATCATTAAGACCCCTTGGTACAAGGGTACCCAATCTATTGATCCACTTACTCTCGCACTGGAGTAGACTCAATGCTCGATCTCCCCCCCGGATGGAAGGGGGAATGTGGTCTATCATACGATATCGCACAGCTGATAACGGGTGCGAGGCCTGACTAAAGTGCCTTGCCACAGGCTGCTCGCTAGAGCCAGTCTGTAAGGCAGCCCGAATGGCAGACCTGTGGGCTGTCATAAGTTCCTTAAAGGTACGTTCAGTTTTACCAATGTATGACAGCCCACAAGGGAAAATCCTTTATGCCGATTAGATGCACCACCCTATATTGTCAATATAACTTGTATTATATAGCATATGTTTATCTCTATATGGCAGTTTACTTATCAATATGTATATCATTGTATATAGGCTATTTTTAGTATATAGAGGCAGATGGACATAGTTTATTCTATGTATTTGCTTTATCCACCTATGTGATAAGTTAATTATCATTGTATACACTCTTTTGTTGTGACTTTCAGATAATATGTGCTGTGTAGGAGTCTCGGGCTGGGACTGCTTCCGCATACAATGGTTACTATGGTGACGGGTGCACTTGTGACTCATGTTTTATAACGTCACTCACAACGCGCCACTGGCCGGGTCCGCAGTCCCGTTTCCGGGGGATGGCATCCACATGGTGTAGGTGTTTATAAGGTGAGCTATGTATCTTTGTTTGTTTTTAGCCTGATGAAAGTGCTTACATTAAAGCACTGAAACGTTGCTGGTAAGGATCTTTTATTGAGTTCAGGAGTGCCGCACCTATTGTTTATATATATATATATATATATATATATATTAGATATGTGCACCGGAAATTTTTCAGGTTTTGGATTCGGTTCTGCGGCCATGTTTTGGATTCGGACGTGTTTTGGCAAAACCTCCCTTAAAATTTTTTGTCGGATTCGGGTGTTTTTTGGATTTGGGTGTTTTTTTTCAAAAACAGCTTAAATCATAGAATTCTATAGTATTATTAACCTCAATAACCATAATTTCCACTCATTTCCAGTCTATTCTGAACACCTCACAATTTTATTTTTAGTCTTAAAATTTGCACCAAGGTCGCTGGATGACTTAGCTAAGCGACCCAAGTGGGCAGCACAAACACCTGGCCCATCTAGGAGTGGCACTGCAGTGTCAGACAGGATGGCACTCAAAAAAATTGGCCCCAAACATCACATGATGCAAAGATAAATTAAATTAAATAAAAAAAGAGGTGCAAGATGGAATTGTCCCACCCACCCTTATGTTGTATAAACAGGACATGCACACTTTAACAAACCCATCATTTCAGCGACAGGGTCTGCCACACGACAGTGCCTGAAATGACTGGTTGTTTTGGGCACCCACCAAAAAAAGAAGCAATCAATCTCTCCTTGCTCAAACTGGCTCTACAGAGGCAACATGTCGACATCATCATCATCCTCCGATTCCTCACCCCTTTCACTGTGTACATCCCCCTCCTCACAGAGTATTAATTCGTCCCCACTGGAATCCACCATCACAGGTCCCTGTGTACTTTCTGGAGGCAATTGCTGGTAAATGTCTCCATGGAGGAATTGATTATAATTAATTTTGATGAACATCATCTTCTCCACATTTTGTGGAAGTAACCTCGTACGCCGATCGCTGACAAGGTGACCGGCTGCACTAAACACTCTTTCAGAGTACACACTGGAGGGGGGGCAACTTAGGTAAAGCCAGTTTGTGCAAGGGCCTCCAAATTGCCTCTTTTTCCTGCCAGTATATGTACGGACTGTCTGACGTGCCTACTTGGATGCTGTCACTCATATAGTCCTCGACCATTCTTTCAATGGTGACAGAATCATATGCAGTGACAGTAGACGACATGTCAGTAATCGTTAGCAGGTCCTTCAGTCCGGACCAGATGTCAGTTTTCGCTCCTGACTGTCCTGCATCACCGCCAGTGGGTGGTTTTGGAAATTTGATCCTTTTCCTGGCAGCTCTAGTGGCGGTAGAAAATGAAGGAGGAGCTGTTGGCGGGTCACGTTCCGATTGACTTGACAAGTGTCTCACCAGCAGGTCTTTGAACATGTGCAGACTTGTGTCTGCCGGAAAGAGAGATACAACGTAGGCTTTAAACCTAGGATCGAGCACGGTGGCCAAAATGTAGTGCTCTGATTTCAACAGATTGACCACCCGTGAATCCTAGTTAAGTGAATGAAGGGCTCCATCCACAAGTCCCACATGCCTAGCGGAATTTACCCATTTTACGTCCTCCTTCAATCTCTCCAGCTGCTTCTGCAAAAGCCTGATGAGGGGAATTACCTGACTCAGGCTGGCAGTGTCTGAACTGACTTCACGTGTGGCAAGTTCAAAGGGATGCAGAACCTTGCACAACGTTGAAATCATTTTCCACTGCACTTGAGTCAGGTGCATTCCCCCTCCTTTGCCTATATCATAGGCAGATGTATAGGCTTGAATGGCCTTTTGCTGCTCCTCCATCCTCTGAAGCATATAGAGGGTTGAATTCCACCTCATTACCACCTCTTGCTTCAGCTGATGGCAGGGCAGGTTCAGGAGTGTTTGCTGGTGCTCCAGTCTTCGGCACGCGGTGGCTGAATGCCGAAAGTTGCCCGCAATTCTTCGGGCCACCGACAGCATCTTTTGCACGCCCCTGTTGTTTTTTAAAAAATTCTGCATTACCAAATTCATTGTATGTGCAAAACATGGGACGTGCTGGAATTTGCCCACATGTAATGCACGCACAATATTGGTAGCGTTGTCCGATGTCACAAATCCCCAGGAGAGTCCAATTGGCGTAAGCCAATCTCCGATGATATTCCTCAGTTTCTGTAAGAGGTTGTCAGCTGTGTGCCTCTTATGGAAAGCGGTAATACAAAGCGTAGCCTGCCTAGGAACGAGTTGGCGTTTGCGAGATGCTGCTACTGGTGCCGCCGCTGCTGTTGTTGCTGCGGGAGGCAATACATTTACCCAGTGGGTTTGTCACAGTGATATAGTCCTTAGTCTGCCCTGCTCCACTTGTCCACATGTCCATGGTTAAGTGGACATTGGGTACAACTGCATTTTTTAGGACACTGGTGACTCTTTTTCTGACGTCTGTGTACATTCTCGGTATTGCCTTCCTAGAGAAGTGGAACCTGGATGACATTTGGTACTGGGGACACACTACCTCAAGAAATTCTCTAAGTCCCTGTGAACTAACGGTGGACACCGTATGCACGTCTAACACCAAAACAGCTGCCAAGGCCTGAGTTATCCACTTTGCAACAGGATGACTGCTGTGATATTTCATCTTCCTCGCAAAGGACTGTTGGACAGTCAATTGCTTACTGGAAGTAGTACAAATGGTCTTCCGACTTCCCCTCTGGGATGATGATCGACTCCCAGCAGCGCCAGCAGCAGTAGGCGTTACACTCAAGGATCCATCGGAGGAATCCCAGTCAGGAGAGGACTTTTCAGACTTGCCAGTGATATGGCCTGCAGGACTATTGGCGTTCCTGTCTAAGGAGGAAATTGACACTGAGGGAGTTGGTGGTGTGGTTTGCACTGGGAGCTTGGGTACAAGAGGAAGAAGGGATTTAGTTGTAAGTGGACTGCTTCCGCTGTCACCCAAAGTTTTTGAACTTGTCAATGACTACTGATGAATGCGCTCCAGGTGACGTATAAGGGAGTATGTTCCTAGGTGGTTAACATCCTTACCCATACTTATTACAGCTTGACAAAGGCAACACACGGCTTGACACCAGTTGTCCGCATTTCTGTTGAAATAATTCCACACCGAAGAGGTACATTTTTTTTGGTATTTTGATCAGGCATGTCAATGGCCTTATTCATCCCACAGACAACAGGTGTCTCCCCGGGTGCCTGACTTAAACAAACCACCTCTCCATCAGATTCCTCCTTGTCAATTTCCTCCTCAGCGCCAGCAACACCCATATCCTCATCCTGGTGTACTTCAACAGTGACATTTTCAATTTGAATATCAGGATCTGGACTGTGGGTGCTCCTTCCAGCACTTGCAGGGGGCGTGCAAATGGTGGAAGGAGCCACCTCTTCCCGTCCAGTTTTGGGAAGGTCTGGCATCGCAACCGACACAATTGGATTCTCCTTGGGGATTTGTGATTTAGAAGAACAGAGGGTTTGAGTTTGCCTGCACTGCTATGGTTGATTTCTTTAAATCATGTTGAGCCAACAGTATCAGAATATCATAATTTTTAATATAGTACAACAGAAGATTTCTATATGTGTTGGCGGTGCGACCCCAGAGGTATTAAACATTTATAGAAGCAAAAAAATGGTCCTTCCAAAGAGATGGGGAACCAAGGAGAAAAAGCCTCTTTGTGGGTGCACTCTTTCAAAAACAATTTATGTATTGTTTGTAAATATTTATTGTATAAAAATATAAATTTTATTTCGACAATTAAAAATGATATGTATAGAAAAAAAGGGCAAAAATACCTTTTGGTATACCCTACAGAATAGATAAATAAGGTACGAGGTGATTATATTTCATATACTGTGCTCCTCCAAAATAGCAAATATCTCAAAAGATTCTTTATAGTAGTTTGTAGCACCCCCTGTAAACAGTGGTGTGTTTTAGAGTGAAGGAAATAATTCCAAAACTCTTGACACTGGATGCGATTTGATAAAATCTGTAGTGGAGGAGGATTGATTAATTACATGCTAGGCGAAAATTTGTATGCTGATAATTATAGTAGTGTAGGCAAAGAGAATTACATAACAACAACTCTATATGTTACTGTCTATATAGAATATTGCTCACTGATATGCAGATGTTAACTTAATAAATATCAGAGACAACACATCTTAAAGTAGGTAGCCGTAACTGATGGTCATTATGCGAATGCTGTATGAGTATCAATATATCTTGCAAATGCGTGCGGCAATTGAAAAGTATTCCACAGTGATAATCAATTGTTACTCAGTAGGAGTCAGAAATAACACATCCCGCAATTGGAAACTGTAACTCATAATAATTAAATTGGATACTCTATTTGTATCAAAAAATCTTGCTGATGTATAAAGCAATTTCTGTCTGCTGTGTCAGCTTATGACAGATGGTAGTTTTCACTGCAGAAAAAAGTAATAGAGGTAATGGAGGTAATAAAGTAAATCTTGGAAAGTACCCGTTCCGTTATTCCACTCACTTCTGCTGCCTTCCCATATGTGAAATAGTTGTCACAGTGAATGGGAGGTGAGAGAGTCAGCGGCCGGAGCGGGTATGAAGAAAGATAGTGGCGTTACTTGCTTTTGCCGGGAGACGGTGAGGGGTTATCCTGATAACAATTGTCATTGCAGGAAAAACCCACTCCCGACCCGCAATGAGTGCGCGCCGAAATACCTCAGATACGAGAAGATCCTGTTGTTGTAGCCCCCGTGGATATCCTTGCTTGAGAAGCGTGTGTGGGGTTTTGCCTACGAGTCCGGGTCCGTGATTGTCACACGGGAATCCCGGAAAGACGTCAGGATGACGTCAGAGTGTCTGTGAAGCGAAGCGGACGTACGTTTCACCCTAGCCGGGCTTGTTCAACAAGCCCGGCTAGGGTGAAACGTACGTCCGCTTCGCTTCACAGACACTCTGACGTCATCCTGACGTCTTTCCGGGATTCCCGTGTGACAATCACGGACCCGGACTCGTAGGCAAAACCCCACACACGCTTCTCAAGCAAGGATATCCACGGGGGCTACAACAACAGGATCTTCTCGTATCTGAGGTATTTCGGCGCGCACTCATTGCGGGTCGGGAGTGGGTTTTTCCTGCAATGACAATTGTTATCAGGATAACCCCTCACCGTCTCCCGGCAAAAGCAAGTAACGCCACTATCTTTCTTCATACCCGCTCCGGCCGCTGACTCTCTCACCTCCCATTCACTGTGACAACTATTTCACATATGGGAAGGCAGCAGAAGTGAGTGGAATAACGGAACGGGTACTTTCCAAGATTTACTTTATTACCTCCATTACCTCTATTACTTTTTTCTGCAGTGAAAACTACCATCTGTCATAAGCTGACACAGCAGACAGAAATTGCTTTATACATCAGCAAGATTTTTTGATACAAATAGAGTATCCAATTTAATTATTATGAGTTACAGTTTCCAATTGCGGGATGTGTTATTTCTGACTCCTACTGAGTAACAATTGATTATCACTGTGGAATACTTTTCAATTGCCGCACGCATTTGCAAGATATATTGATACTCATACAGCATTCGCATAATGACCATCAGTTACGGCTACCTACTGTAAGATGTGTTGTCTCTGATATTTATTAAGTTAACATCTGCATATCAGTGAGCAATATTCTATATAGACAGTAACATATAGAGTTGTTGTTATGTAATTCTCTTTGCCTACACTACTATAATTATCAGCATACAAATTTTCGCCTAGCATGTAATTAATCAATCCTCCTCCACTACAGATTTTATCAAATCGCATCCAGTGTCAAGAGTTTTGGAATTATTTCCTTCACTCTAAAACACACCACTGTTTACAGGGGGTGCTACAAACTACTATAAAGAATCTTTTGAGATATTTGCTATTTTGGAGGAGCACAGTATATGAAATATAATCACCTCGTACCTTATTTATCTATTCTGTAGGGTATACCAAAAGGTATTTTTGCCCTTTTTTTCTATACATATCATTTTTAATTGTCGAAATAAAATTTATATTTTTATACAATAAATATTTACAAACAATACATAAATTGTTTTTGAAAGAGTGCACCCACAAAGAGGCTTTTTCTCCTTGGTTCCCCATCTCTTTGGAAGGACCATTTTTTTGCTTCTATAAAGATTTAGAAGAACACACAGTTCTTTGCTGTGCTCTTTCCAGCTTAACTCTTTTCATTTTTCTAGCGGGAGGATGAGTGCTTCCATCCTCATGTGAAGCTGACCCACTAGCTATGAACATAGGCCAGGGCCTCAGCCGTTCCTTGCCACTCCGTGTCATAAATGGCATATTGGCAAGTTTACGCTTCTCCTCAGACGATTTTAATTTAGATTTTTGGGTCATTATTTTACTGAACTTTTGCTTTTTGGATTTTACATGCTCTCTACTATGACATTGGGCATCTGCCTTGGCAGACGATGTTGCTGGCATTTCATCGGATTGGATCTTGATCTTTCCCTATTTTACCCTCCACATTTTTGTTCTCCATTTTTTAATGTGTGGAATTATATGCCAGTAATATTATTATATAATAGCAATGGCCTACTGTACTGTACTACTATACACTGCTCACAACAATGCAGCACATATATAGATACTAGAAGTGACACAGAGCTGCAAGATACAGCAAAGGCCTACTGTACTGTACAACTATATATACTGGTGGTCACAAAAATGCTTCATTGTACTACTATATACTGCTCACAACAATGCAGCACAGATATGGATACTTGAAGTGACACGGAGCTGCAAGATACAGCAATGGCCTACTATACTGTACTACAGGTTGAGTATCCCTTATCCAAAATGCTTGGGACCAGAGGTATTTTGGATATCGGATTTTTCCGTATTTTGGAATAATTGCATACCATAATGAGACAGCATGGCGATGGGACCTAAGTCTAAGCACAGAATACATTTATGTTTCATATACACCTTATACACACAGCCTGAAGGGCATTTAATACAATATTTTTAATAAGTTTGTGCATTAAACAAAGTTTGTGTACATACACACAATTAATTTATGTTTCATATACACCTTATACACACAGCCTGAGGGTCATTTAATACAATATTTTTAATAAATTTGTGTATTAAACAAAGTTTGTGTACATTGAGACATCAGAAAACAAAGTTTTCAATATCTCAGTCTCACTCAAAAAATTCTGTATTTTGGAATATTTGGATATGGGATACTCAACCTGTACTATATACTGGTGGTCACCAAAATGCTGCACTGTACTACTATATACTGCTCACAACAATGCAGCACAGATATGGATAATTGAAGTAACATGGAGCTGCAATTTACAGCAATGGCCTACTGTACTACTATATATACTGGTGTTCACCAAAATGGTGCACTGTACTACTATATACTGCTCAACACAATGCAGCACAGATATGGATACTTGAAGTGACACGGAGCTGCAAGATACAGCAACGGCCTACTGTACTGTACTACTATATACTGGTGGTCACCAAAATGCTGCACTGTACTATTATATACTGCTCACAACAATGCATCACAGATATGGATACTTGAAGTGACACTGAGCTGCAAGATACAACAATGGCCTACTGTACTGTACTACTGTATATACTGGTGGTCACCAAAATGCTGCACTGTACTACTACATACTGCTCACAACAATGCAGCACATATATGGATACTTGAAGTGACACGGAGCTGCAAGATACAGCAATGGCCTACTGTACTGTACTACTATATACTGGTGGTCACCAAAATGCTGCACTGTACTACTATACACTGCTCACAACAATTCAGCACAAATATGGATACTTGAAGTGACATGGAGCTGCAAGATACAGCAATGGCCTACTGTACTGTACAACTATATACTGGTGGTCACCAAAATGCTGCACTGTACTACTATATACTGCTCACAACAATGCAGCACAGATATGGATACTTGAAGTGACACAGATCTGCAAGATACAGCAATGGCCTACTGTTCTGTACTACTACACTGGTGGTCAACAAAATGCTGCACTGTACTACTATATAGTATATACTGGTCACACAACAATGCAGTAGATATTGAGCTCTGATCAGGATACTAGAACTGAGTCTGACACGGAGCTGCAAGATACAGCAATGGCCTACTGTACTGTACTACTATATAATATACTGGTGGTCACCACAATGCAGCACACTGAGCACAGATATTGAGCTTTTCAGGCAGAGAACTTAGAACTTACCTCTCCACTCAATCTACAATGCACGAGTGAAAATGGCGGCGACACGCAGTTCTTTATATGGAATACGAATCTTGCGAGAATCCGACAGCGGGATGATGATGTTTGGCCTCGTTCGGGTTAACCGAGCAAGGTGGGAAGATCTGAGGCTGCCTCGGACCTGTGTAAAACACGTGAAGTTCGGGGGGGTTCGGATCTCGACAAACCGAACCCGCTCATCTCTAATATATATATATATATATATATATATATATATATCAAACACACATGCCCTGGCACTCCAATTACCTATCTAGGTCGTGCTGTGCTTTGGTGCCATCCTTAAGGAGAATGTACCCCTAAATATGCATTGTCTGGAGGGAGGCGGCACTCTGGAGACTGTAAACAGGCAAATCTCACCATGTCCTGAGGAAGGGGCTGGAGCCCCGAAACGTTGACAGAATAAACACTGATGTTTGGTGTCACGTCCCTCCAAACAATGTATATACAGTATATGTATATATATATATATATATATATCAATACTGTATGGTGCAATCCATCCTTCATGGGCTGAACATACCCCCTGTAATGGCTGATCAAGCCTTTCTGGCAAATTACCGAGTCCCCTGGTGGTAGTTGCTGTCCATGACTCTTCAGTGGTACTCACAAAATTTCATGATGTCATTTTGTTGAATGCGGGCACCGCACAGGATAATGGCCCACTCTGTGCCCAAATGCAAAGACTCAATATCATGTTGTAGAAAAAGAGTTTCAAAATACAAATTGGTAGTACTGTGCCTTACTGAATCATAATGATGGCAGCGGTAACCCCTTTCATTTTCTCTCTCAGATATACAGTATTTGTTTCCAACATCAGCTGTCCTTGATTTTTTAGGCATAGGTATTACTAATCATGATACTTTTGTTCATTCTATTATTGTCTTATACTCTACAAACTCATGGCAAGATATTTACATTCCTACTGTTGCATTTCTGTGAACGGTATGACATTTTCCCTTTGTGACATTGCAATTCAATTTCACTATGTACTCTTTTTGTATCATTTCAAACAGATAAATCACTGGAATTTTTAGACATCATTCAAAGAGCGATGGTGCTATGGGATGCTGTCAATTTACCTACAATCAAAATCCCGACGGTCAGAATACCGACAACCATTGACTGATGGTCAAAATCCAGACAAGGTCAAAATCCTGGCATGGTCAAAATAACGACATTTAAAATACTGACAAGGTCATAACACCGACATTTAAAATGTCGACAGGTCATAAAGTCGACATTAGTTTTTCATGATTTTTTTCATTGAAACCGACTTGTTCATACTTTACCATCCCAGTGGACCTGGAGGTGGAATATAAGAGTGTGCCGAGCACAGCGAGGCACCATGCCCGAAGACGCTCGCCATGCGAGGGGACGCGGTACACTTATACGGTGTCCATGTCAACCTATGTTGACATACAGTACACACCAAAAAACAATGAATAACTCTTGTCGACATTTTAAATGTTGGTATTTTGACCGTGTCTGTGTTTTAAATGTCGGTATTGTGACCTTGTCGAGATTTTGACCGTCGGTTTGTCGGGATTTGGACCATCGGGATTTTGACTGTAGGTATTTCATACTGATCCCAGTGCTACTGCCTATACTTTTAATTAGCAAAATTTTAATCTAGCTAGTGTTACTTTTAAAGGGAAAGCACATTTTAAGTATACAAATACAAATATAATGAAGGCATTCAAATGTACAATAGTAATAGAGACAGTGCCGTTCTTTTAGTCTAATAAATTCTGTACTATATAAGAATCCAAGTGCAGTATTTATAATTAAAAGTAAAAGCTGCAATTCATTAAAGGGTAGTCTTAAAGTGACTGTAAGTAGATTTTAAAAATGACATATTTGCTTTTCCACTATGCATATGGGCTTTAAATCCCACAGGTTATAGCATTTGCATAAGGGCACTTACTACTATGGGTATTTGGCGTGTACTTATGTATTCTGATAGTCAGAAAATAGGTGCATACTGTATATAACTGATTAAATGTACTGCATATATACACATTCTGCTGATAATAATAGTAGATCCTTCATATTTCATATAGTTACTGTGCTTTCAATCTGTAATATATATATATATATATATATATATATCAGTATTGTTGCTTTTCACTAGTATATCAATTAATATTGTTTATTATTTTTTATTATTTTCATTAGTCTTATTTTATTTCTTTTGTGGCATGTCCCTCTTGGGTACCATTTTTGTTTCTCAAGATAATTTTTATACACTACATTAATGTGACGTTTGTTGCAAAATGAACTGTTAAATAAAACCCCAGTGTTTCTCTCCACCATGTCTTATTTACCCTAGTGCATTTTTACAAGCTGTAGTGTACAGGTTGCTAAGGCGGTGGACAGTCTCTTAACTCTGCAGGTGTAAACATTGATGCTTTACAGATATCTGCCTCATGTTACATCACAGCTTGTAACTCCGAGCTCCAATTTAACTTAGCAATTTTACATCCTCCCTGAAGAAAAAAAAAGCACCAACCTTTTACCCCCATAAAATTATTTTGCAACATAAAACTGGAAACACCTCTTCTTTTTCAGGCTGGTCTCACAGTACACCCATAGTCATAGTCTGTATAGACTCGCAAAACTTATTACATTATCTGCAAATGTCTCAAACACTAAATGTTAAAGAAACACACATTCCTGCTTTGAAAATAGTCTAATCATCAATAAACCATGTATTTTCCCTTTCACTGAACGGTTTTAATTAAAAAAAAATTGTAAGTAAAAAAAAATTCAAAGGAAAGTCACATTACCTTTGATTTTTATACAGTTGTAAAATAAAACAAAAACAAAAACCCAAAAAGATCATTTTTCTTTTATTCAACTCAACATATAAATGTTATATTTTTCAGATTCCATGGATATTTAGGAATATTCATGAAAAGCACATATGCATGAAAAAAAACCACATGTTTCATCTACTAATTTATATAGTTATATGCCAGTTAGCATTTCCATTAATAACTTTTGGATATACAGTATGTTGCCCTTTAAATGAATAGACATTTTGCATTACCAATGTCTTATTTTAAATTTAATGAATGTATTCATTTATATTACCTTAAAATAGTATGACATACTGTATATTGTATACAGAAGTGTGTTCACATTCACCTATTTACAAATTGCACCAAATATCCGTCCTTGGGATGCATATACAAAACTTGCCATAAAACTGTACCATGGCACACTAAGATGCGAGATGTTTCATGCCATACTGGCACAGCTCAGCCACTAGGTGGCCAATGCATTGCTGATTAAAACTATAGCAGTGGATGAAGGTGATGCTGTAGTAAGCCCTGGCTGGCGGACAATTCTTTTACCTGATACTACAGGTAATAATTGCACACATGTAACCATGATAGGGATATTCAGCACACTAATACAGTACTGCAGTACACATGACTTCTCATTTTTATTTGCAATAAATTAACTAGCACATAGACTGTGACATACTGTATGACGGTGACAAACTGTACTGTAAATGTTAATACTTCAGATGCATATTACAGTACACATACTGTAACACATTACTGTAAATCTTTACTGGCTAATTAATATGTTATCTTACTCTTTATTATTACCCCTCTATTAGCACAGCTCTGCAAATTGACTGCAAATAGAAATATACAATTTTTTTTAGAACATCTTTAGAAATTCTGACTAGTTTTATAGTATAATATTTAAAATTAGTTGTATTTGGAATGCCCAATTGAATAAATACAGTAGAAGTAAAGAACACAAACATACTGGTGGCAAACCAAAGCATAAGTCAAAATTCTCCTTCATACAAAACACCAGATTCATTGACTTGCAGGAACCATTAGCCCCAAGTGGACAACTGATGAATCCCACTCAAACAAGGCTTCTAATGACTAAACAATGAACCTGCCAAGCCTCATGAAAGAAATAGGTATTCAAGCAGTGCTGATCCACATACTACACAAAGGAATGCCCTACAACCTGAACACAAAGACAGTCAAACCCAGAACCTGATGGGGTAAAGAACAGCAAAAAACTGGGTGAGAAAACAAAACAAACAGACAGGAGAGTATGCAAATAAATTTATAATAGACAAGTAATATGTGAATACAGGAGCTAATCTAGTGGTTTTCCCAAGCGGCTGTACAAAATGAGACACTCAGTTTCCACATATAATACAGTAAACATAAAAATACACAGCGCTTAATACTGTAGATACTACTTGAATTGATAAAGACAGATGCTAGTAAAAAAGTTAATAGTTAAAAGAGCCTTAATAGCCAGTCTCTGGGCAAATTTTTATATGCTAGGTCTCTGAGCATAAGCGTACTGTATATATCCTGAACCAGTATAGGTACTAGACAGTTCATAGATCAGAATCTCAGCTCTTTAGAGCAATTTATCCAGTTTAGGTAAATAGTTACCAATGCTGTGGTGGTAGATGAGATTTCCAATTAGCAATGGTCCAAAGGTGACCTTTAATAAAGCTTTAGCATTAGCTGACCACTCTATGGACACTGGACACTATCAGAAGGAAATCCTGGAACCTTTTATGGACATCAGTGGCCAATTGGGACCTCCAGTAGGTTAAACTGTGTACTACATGGACATCCATCACTTTGCATTGGATTCCATTGCTGTGATTTGGACCATCACTATTTTAAAAACCCATTCACCACCACAGGATTGGTAATTATTTACCTAAACTGGATATATAGAACTTAATAACAAACAAACATCACAAGAAACACCACATGAAACCAGCAAGTCCTACCAAGGAAGGGGAAATGGGCAACCCTCGCAAAGGTGAGAACACCTGCAAAAAACCCTGCAGCCTACACAGTTAACCAGATATAATGGGTAAAAATACACTGGGGAAAAACCCTTTGAAGCCCAACAGAGTTGTGGTCTTTGCTGGGCAGGTATCCCAGCATCAGTCCACACAGGAAGTGTCAGTCACAAGCTGGTCATAGAGAATGTACTGTTTATAAGGACCTGACTCCCATCAACCTAAGGGCTTAATGGAAGCCACTGGACAGCCAGCAATGGCAGAGGACTGTGCTAATGTGGAAGGAATTTGTATTGAAATCAAGAGAATCCAGCCCTATCCTTGTCACACATTACTTCAAGACCTGTTCAAAGAGCCAAAATCCGGATGCAACAATCACACAACCTCATAGCTGGGTAGACCGCCATATAATGGGAAACCCAGAGGACAGAGCAATATGTGTGCATGCCAGGAGATCCAGCACCCCCTAGCCAACTTAGCCAACTTGGAACATTGAAGCTTACAGAGCATTGAATTTGGACTGACCATGACATTCTGCAGCAACAAGCCATTCCCTTCACAAGCCTCAAAAGTACAACCAACTTGCGTTTGTGGAATGCCCCAACATGAGCAATTGCAAATGCCAGGCAGAAAAGATTGAACTAAAACTAATTCACGGCCACAGCAGCCACATCTTCTAACAATTAACTCAGGAGGGGAACATAAATTGGCCACCACATGTTTGGTAATAGGGGGGAGAGATCTTCACCAAGCCCTTAAGGGTCTTACAAATTAAGAGGGACTGTGTATAGTTGGGTTTCACTCTTACCTCATTGTTGACAGGAGTTTCTTAAGGACACAAAATCTTATGTAGCTAATAGAATCACATAGCAGCTATCTTCTCCCCCAGGGCCTCCAGCTTAGCTCTACAAGTTACCATATAAAATAAGGATGTAAATCTGAAAAGATAGCAGCATTGGGGGGCAAGTAACAGGAATCACCAAGGGACGCAGCACCAGTCAAGACAAGTACAGTAAGAGGAGTGCCAACTAGTGGCCACATAGACCCTGCTAAGCCAGACAGAACTGCAGAGACCAATCTCTGTAACACTGCCTGCACCCCTAGGAACTGCTGTTCTGATAAGGCATCCATCTGTCTGGGATTCACAGGAAGTGTCTACATTAACCACCCCCAACAGCCCCCCACTCTAACAGTAGGGCAATAGAAGAAAGGATGGATGCCAATATGACCAGGGCCTGAAGGGGCAGTGGCTTGGTGGAGCTCTGGCATATTTGCACTGCACCCTGCAGTGCCATTAAGACCAGCACCTGGGGATGGGTAATTATATCCGGATGCATGGTAGTCAGAGGAAGGCTGCAGTGCTAGTACACCTGTGAGCCTACAGGGTGCACTATGAGAAGTACACAGGCACTACAGTTTTAAGAAGGAGGTTTTACCATGGCACCACATGAACTGCCTACTGGTCCCACCTGAAGAGGTTTACATCAGATAAGGAGAGGAAGCCCTGAAAATCATGACTGAGGAACCAGATCACAAGGCCTGCGAATGGAGGGTCAGGGACGCACTGCACCACAGACCTCTGAGATGGCATCCCAGGAGTGTACAGGTGTCATGAATCAGTGGCTGGGCTGCAATGTGACAAAACAAAGCATGAAGGAAGAACAGGAAAGAAATAGATAAGGAAAGGAAAAACAAGGAAAAGTGGAAACATAAGCAAACAGAAAGATGTAGAACAGATACTGTACTGTAGGTGATGGTTAAAAGAAAATGAGAGTATCAGCAATCCAGATGGAAATGAAAGGGTACAAAGGGCAAAGGGGAAAAAGGCAGAAACAGCACAGGGACAGACGGAGGGAGCACAAAAAGAAATTAAAGAAGTATAACATAACCAAATACACAAATGCAGTGACACTATTCCAGAACCACCAGCTGCTGCAAAAACTATCTTGATGAAGGGGCTAGAACTCCTCCTACCAACCCTTACATAAGCCCACCACAAGCACCTACCCCTTGTGACCCTGATTAGCCTGGCAGCTGCATTATCAGCTTCAACTTTTCCCTGCTCCAAAAATTAACTTTACACTCTCTGTAGTATTGTTATCCATTTATATATCCTGATCTGGATGTTTAATTTTCCACCAAACTATTTATCCCTCAGTTCTTTCACTACATTAGCTTTTTAACATTCACTCCATGCTTTGCAAGATGACTGGCTGGACATTGCTTTTCATTAGCCGTCAGTGAGAAACGGTTCGTCCGAGTCACAATGCAAGTATTATGGCCAACAAAATACATATCTATATTATTGTTACACTGTTGTGTGTCAAATTACAGTAATGTACATTTACTGCTTAGCAGACTTTTACTGGATTGAAATTTCAGCCTCTCCCCTACAAGCTTTGTCAAAGTTTGTATTTTTTTTCTTTTTATCAATTTTAACATTGAGACTCCCCAGATAGGGCCTGATTCTAAGTAAGATGCAATGCTGATATTCCGTCAAATGGCCAATATTTTTCAACCGCAAACAAATCGCACCGCACATAGGGGCTAATTTCAAGTTGATTGCAGCAGGAAATTTTTTAGCAGTTGGGCAAAACCATGTGCACTGCAGGGAGGCAGATATAACATGTGCAGAGAGAGTTAGATTTGAGAGGGTTATTTTGTTTCTGTGCAGGGTAAATACTGGCTGCTTTATTTTACACTGCAATTTAGATTGCAGATTGAACACACCCCACCCAAATCTAACTCTCTCTGCAAATGTTATATCTGCCCCCCTGCAGTGCACATGGTTTTGCCCAACTGCTAACCAAATTCCTGCTGCGATCAACTTGTAATTACCCCCCATAAGGCAGTGTGTGCATACAAAGTGGCAGTATTGATTTAGATGGCTGTTAAATGCAGTACATTTTCAGAAAGATGCTATCAGCCTGTTCAAAGTGGTATTAAAATGTCTTGTATCTCAGTGTACCATAGTAAATCTTGGCACACCGTGAAGTGCCACATTATGCATAAAAAATGTACAATGCATGCTGCGCTACGTGGCGGAAAAACGATAGTGGAGCGATGACACATCAGCAGTAAGTTATTGAAACCAGACATTTGGCTTAAGTACAAATTGCACTAGTCCAAACACAATGTCCACTAGTTACTATTACCGCTTTCACATTACAATGCCAGGTCCCACCCAGGAATTTGAAATGGGTTCTTCCCAGGTAGGACCCGGCATTGGGAGGGACCCTACACACCGCCATCCTGACCCGGCAATATGCCATCCGAGGGCGGGGATGGAGCTGGCAACGAGGGCGGAAGCGGAGGTGGCGCTGGGAGATGAGATCATCTCCATGCCGCCTCTCCCTGTGCAGTGAATTTTTAAACTGTTAACAAGTCTGCAGAGTGCAACCTGTTATCTCTTTGCATATACTGGGGCTACCAACCCTAGGAGGGCACCGTAGCGAGTATACCTGTCACCATGTGTGAGTGCCAGACACATGAAGCTGCTTTTATATAAATACTGTATATACAGTATATATATACTGACATGAGGGAGAGGCCCCCCTATCTCAAGTGCTCCGGGCCCCTAAAGACTTAATCTGGCCCTGGGTGAATTGTGTGCTTAATGGGCTGCATACAGTTAATGATTGGGTGGGAGATGGTAGGCCAAACCGATTATTTTTCAGGCCATACCGTATTTTGCCCATCCAAGGTCTACTATATAATTCTGCACTGGAGTACTAATTGTGTCATTGCTTACTTTTTTCCTATTGTGTTCTAGTATTTGTTCAGTAAATAAAACTATTGGTCGCTGCAAGTTCATAAAGTTATGGTGGGTACACACTAGGCAACGTCACACATAGAGCCTAGTGTTTCCCCTCGCGGCCCGGGGTGGTCCAAAGGGCTGCACATTGCTCGTCATCTGCAGCATACACACTTTCCGAAAAAGTGAACAACATTGCTCAGGAAGGGTGAAAATGAGCGACGTTGTTCGTTTTCTCAGCAAGAGTGTATGCACCTTAAGTCCTGTGAAGATGTTGCAAAAACATGAAGTAACAGTATATTGTAAGAGTTAAATACAGTATAGATGCTACAATTTGGCATGGTCACTTACTGTTTGCCAAGCTTACTGCCAGATTTAAGCTTTTGAGACACAAGCTGTTGTCTTAATTTCATTCACCTGAGAAAGGTATGGTCTCAAAACCTTTATTTTGTTGATAGCAACATCATTGTTACATATTATTATATTGCACAGAGATTTCAGAGAATATTAAATAATTTACGTTAGTAACTTTACCATTGTGTGCAGTTTGCGCTGAACAATGAATGAGAGGTCATGTAAAATTGAAAAGAAAGGTACAGTATAGCAATAAAAGTGTCAGGTGTAATGTTAGTGTCTCTAAACAAAGCCTTAATGATTTCCTACAGGAGACAGAAGTTAGATTGTGACTGTGATCCAGGAAAGGTTCCACTTAGGGAGGCCAATCCCGGGATCGGGATCAGAGGGATCCAGTGATTTAGACCAAAGAATGGCCAGGATTCAATCCTGGGATTGAAAGCTCCAATCCTGGGGATTGCGGGATTTACCTGCCCCATTTGCTTTTTTAATGCTGAGCTGTGTTTAGCATCCTCAGGAGGCTCAGACACTGCCCGGCTCCATCCTTCTGGCTCCTCTTGCTCTCAGCAGTATGTACTGCGCAGCGTTACATGATGTCAGAGGTCAAGCTGCGCAGTCTGTTGCCAGCCACCCTCGCCGCCCGGACTACACCTCACTGCCCGCACCTCACTGCTTGCAACCTGCTAGCTCTCTCACCCACGATGGTGAGTCTGATGCCAGCTGCCAGGACCACACCTTGCCACCCATAGCCCGGCTCCCACCCATGATGGTGAGTATTTGTGTGGGCTGGTCTGGGGTGGGCAGGTCTTCAACCCAATCCTGGGTATCCCGGGAATCCCAGAACTGACCTTTTTTCAATCCCGATACCTGGGATTGAAGAAAAGGCCCAGGATTAACCTCCCTAGTTCCATTTATGCACAAATAAGATCCCTTAGAGATGCAAGATAAGCTTTTCACTGACTTAAAAACACATCAACCTGGTGCATTAACCTTCAAATAGTTTATTGACATATATAGCAACATTAAAATGTGTTTCCAATTGAAATAAATCTCGCTTTTATGCAGAGCCAGCATAGGCATAGGTAAACTCAGCAAATTCCTAGGGCACTTGGAATGCCTATGGGCACAAGCAGCTTATGCTGATTAAAATGATATTCAGCATGCCTAAACTGTAGTCTCTATGTGACTGTGGCTGTATCTGTATACGAATTGCTACATTACAGTGTATTCCTAGAAATTACTGTAACATAGCATTTCGTATGCAGATACAGTCACAGTTGCACATGGAATATAGGCATGCCACATATCATTTTAATCAGCAGAAGCTACTTAAGCTTCCTCGTCACATAGCAATGCAAATAATGCATTTTTGGCAAAAAAAGGTGCCCGACGTTAGCAGAGCTGGCCTGGAGCTGCCAGCTGATTCATGCCAGGCATCTCTGCTGCATGACGTATTGAGGCAAGATGTATGAGAAGGACACATCTGTATCCAAGCAGAGGCAGATGTCACAGTGTTAGCGGCCGTGTAAGTGCTATGTGCGGGTGGGTTGGTTGTGCAATAGTATTCGGCATATGTGTAAGGGGCATTATGTGTGTCATGTGTATAAATGCATTCATAATGGGTGGCATATGTGCAAGGTGCACTTTGTGTTATTATATGTATAAGGGCATTAATAATGTGCGGCATATGTGTAAGGGACATTATGTGTATAAGGGCATTAATAAAGGTTAGCATAATGTGTAAGGCGAATTATGTTTATAAGGACATTAATAATGTGTGTCATAAGTGTAAGGGGCATTACTGTGTGGTATTATGTGTATAAAGGCATTACTAATGTATGGCATTATGTGTATAAGGTGCTCTACTGTGTGGCGTAATGTATAGAAAGGGCACTACTGTGTGGTCTAATGTGAATAAAGAGCAATATAGTGTGGTGTAATGTAAACAAGGAGCAATTAAATGTGATGTAATGTGAATAAGGAACACTACTGTGAGGAGTATATTAGGTAAAGTGGTAATACTGTGTGATGTAACGTGAATAAGGGACACTATTGCATGATAAAATGTGAATAAAGTTGCACTACTGACTGGCATAATTTAAATTGGGGGTACTATTGTGTGGCCATGCCGCTTCCCAGCAAGAACACACCCCTTTTTGGGCTGAACGCCGAATGTGCACACTGTTTCTATTTAAAATATAGGGGATAGAAGCACCAAAATAAGCATTGCTACGGTTGAGGGGCAATGATGCTTGGAAACGGGTGCAGTGTCAGAGGCGGAACTAGTGGTGGTGCTAGAGAGCACCAGCCAAAATCTTGCCTAGGGCATCATAATGATTAGGGCCGACTCTGCTTATATGAAACACATCCAGTTGTAGCTGGACACAGCCACAGTATCCAAATGAATCTCAGCACAAACACCAAAATTGTAAAAGGCTTTGCAATAAATTTGTCAACGTGACTTCATCATGGATATACATCAATCTGTCATAACATTAAAACCACCTACCTAATATTGTGCCACCAAAAGAACTCTGACCCATCAAGGCATGGACTTCACAAGACTGAAGGTGCCCTGTGGTACCTGGTACCAATACATTAGCAGCAGATCCTTTAAGTACTGTAATTTGCGAGGTGGGCCCCATGGCCTGTACTTGTTTTTCCAGCACGTCAAACAGATGATTGATTGGATATAGATCTGGGGAAGTTGAAGGCCAAGTCAACACTTTGAACAGTTTTTGCAATTTGGCAGGATACATTATCTTGTTGAAAGAAGCCCCAGTCAGGATGGAAGTTTGTCACCATGAAGGGGTGTACTTAGAAACATAGAAACATAGAATTTGATGGCAGATAAGAACCACTTGGCCCATCTAGTATGCCCCTTTTTTATCCTTTAGGCAATCTCAACCCTTTTTGAACCTTAATTCTTTGTAAGGATATTCATATGCCTATCCCAAGCATGTTTAAATTGCTCTACAGTCTTAGCCTCTACCACCTCTGATGTTCTGCATGTCAAAGTAACATCCACATAAATGCCAGGATCCACAATTTCCCAGCAGAACAATTTGTAGAGCATCCCACTATCTCTAGTGGCTTGCCTCCTTCACATATTTTAACCTTGTGGCATCTCTTCCCAGTTAAATGACTCACATGCGCCTGGCCATCCACATAAGGTAAAAGAAAATAATTCATCAGACCAGGCTACCTTCTTCCATTGGTCTTTCTTGTGCTCATTGTATTTGTATTCTGCAGTGTACAGGGGTAGCAATGGTACACTGAATGATCTGAGGCTATGCAGCCCCACACAAAGGAAACTGTGATGCACTGTGTGTTCTGACATCTTTTTTATCATAGCCAGTATTATTTTTCAGAAATTTGTGCCACAGTAGCTCTTCTGTGGGATTGTACCAGACATGCTAGCCTTCGCTCCCCATATGAATCAATGAGCCTTGGCCTCCTATGAGCCTGTTGCTGGTTCACCATTTGTCTTTCCTTGGACCACTTTTGGTAGGTACTAGGCACTGCATACCAGGAACACCCCACCTAGTTGTCTACCATCACAATTTGTCCCTTGTCATAGTTGCATAGATCCTTTTTCCTGCTTCCAACACATCAACTTCATGAGCTGACTGCTTACTTGCCTTACAAAGTACATCCAACCCCTTGACAGGTGGCATTGTAACAAAATTATCAATGTTATTGATGTCACCTGTCAATGATTTGAATTGTGTGGATAATAGTTGCATACACATGTATATATATATATATATATATACACATATATATGTATATATATATATATATATATATATATATGGGCCTTTGCCACATTCATATATAAGAATCCATATTAAGGCAGGGTACACATTAGAGCATCATCAGCATGATTTGCAGTATCGGAATGACAAATCGTGTATATTGCCTATCAGAAAATATTGTATGTGGAACCATGTAGTGCAATGAAGGATGGAACAATGGTAGTCATTCCAAATTGTTCGCTCGTTGACGATTTTCGCTATGCTGCGATTTGTTGCTAAATGCACATGTGCATGGTACGCAGAGCACATGCGCTAAGTTATTTAACACAAACCTTAGTAGATTTGCTGGTGTTCGTGCGGCGCTTTTCAGTCGCACTGCTGATCGGTGAATGATTGACAGGAAAGGGGCGTTTCTGGGTGGTAACTGAGCGTTTTCCGGGAGTGTGTTAAAAAACGCAGGCATGTCAGAGAAAAACGCGGGAGTGTCTGGAGAAATGGGGGAGTGGCTGGCCGAAAGCAGGGCGTGTTTGTGACGTCAAACCAGGAACTAAACGGACTGAGGTGATCGCAATCTGTGAGTAGGTCTGGAGCTACTCAGAAACTACAAGAAAATATTTAGTAGCAATTCTGCTAATCTTTCTTTCGCTATTCTGCTAAGCTAAGATACACTCCCAGAGGGCGGCGGCCTAGCGTTTGCAATGCTGCTAAAAGCAGCTAGCGAGCGGACAACTAAGAATGACCACCAATATGTTGTTGCTTCATTCATTAAATCATCTAGTGTGTACAGGCACACTTGCATAATGCAGGGCGAAGGGAATGACCCAATTGTCAATCATTCTGGTGTGTACACACCCTGACTCCACTCACCAGATCCAACATTATTACTTTAAAATGTCCCCTATTTTAAAAAAATCAGGGAATGTTAGTTTGACATATTGCAAAATATATATTTATTTGTTTTACACATGATTAAAAATCTAATTACTGGTACAGATAGTGTTAAAGTTTTTTTATGCTATATGACATTCAAGAATAGGGAAATTCTCTGTTTTTTACCTCAGAAAATGGCTAGTTAATATTGTTTTGAAGAACCAACTGTTATTTTGCTTTAATTATTGTCATTTTATTATAATATGTAAAATAGTCACTAAGTAATGTGAATATACTGAAGAAAACAAAGTACACTAATAAAAAATTTCTTAATTAACCAGAAATATATAGACTTTTTCAAGTGTGCTATTCAATACAAGGTAATGAAATTGGAAAACATAGCATGTGCTATGCTCTATCAGCTTACTGCATGCTATGTAATATTAATTACGCCACAATCACTATACTGTATATATAAAACTTATGAGACTTTTAGTTAGTATTTTCTTTCACTTGAAGTAAACTAAACAAGAAGCAAAGTTGCAGATGTCAAGAGAACCAAGATTGACTGTAGATGACCAGATGCTGCAGACATATAAATTATAAGGGGTTTTAGAAATATCCAGATGTATCATATAAACTGAAAGATTTTTATTTCATGCTGTGGAACCCATCATATGGTTTAACATATGGTCTGTCTATCTCATACCATCCATGCTTTTGTATAATTAATTATGCTGTATTGTTTTTTCCCACTAAACCCTCATATTGATGTCTTGCAAGTCAAAGTTCTGGAGTATAGAACTAGTACAAACTATTCTGGAACCCACTTTAGAGGACAGTGTCCAATCATTTACATTTTCAGTGATTATTTTTTTTGTGATGGGCAATGAGGTGGCAGTCTGTGACATCACTAAACTGAGGTAAGGCATTAAGCTGGAATTTTAATGTCAGGTAACACATTGCAGACTCAAAGGATAAAGTCAATCAAGGTCTTTCATAAATCAATAGCACTTAGTATCACTGTAAAATGGAGTTCATAAAATGATATTCTGCAATGCATTTAAGTAAAATGTGTCCAAACATTAAGTATAGAACTTTGCTAGCAAGCAGGTTCTCCATATTTAATGTAATTATTTATTTTATTTAAAATCAAAAAGTATAAACCATAAGATATAGATATGAAAATATTGTAAAGTGAAAGTGGGAAGGTATTTACCTGTTTACACTATCCTTAGTTTAGACAGCCCAAACCTTTTGAGATTCAAGTCCCTAAGTAAATCTTTCCTTTTGGGTATTAAATGTCAGTACCAAGGACCCTATTCAGGTTCAGCTGCAGATTCTGCTAAAAAGCAGAATCTGCTACTGAGTAAGATCACATGCTGGGGGCCGCTCAGCACAGGGCAAGGCTGCCCAGCATGCAAAGTCCCACCTAGCGATGCGATCGCAATTCAGGGCCTAATTGCGAGTTCTGTCCAAACATAAAATCTCATTTTAGGTGACTTTATTATTGCAAGTATTTTACTTTCCTCATATGCACCATTGACTTGATCCAATTCTGCTCATACCTGAGAACCATTTTCCCTAGAAGTCTCGCTCACATGGTTTAAACACGCAGAGTTCTGTCAGTGTGTATGGTACTTACCCTAGGGCGAGGAACACCTGCCTGCCAGTATTTGTATGGAGAACAGCAGAGAGTTGGAAACTTCATGAACTAGGCCAGAAGTTCACAAACGCGGTCCTCAAGGCACCCCAAAGGTCCTGGTTTTAAATGTATCCATGCTTGGCCACAGGTGACTTAATTAGCACCTTAGTCAATTTGATTTAACCATCTGTGCTGAGCCATGGATATACCTAAAACCTGGACTGTTGGGGTGCCTTGAAGACCGCGTTTGGGAACCTCTGAACTGGGCAAAAAAAATGTATGGACACTGGATTAAATCTTAACATAGTAACCCTACGATAGATAGATAGATAGATAGATAGATAGATAGATAGATAGATAGATAGATAGATACAGATATATATATATATATATATATACAAATGCGATAGCCCTCACTCACTTATCACTAATTCTCTTATTTCCCTATATGTTAGGAAGCTTAAATGTAACATAGTGTAGGTATTCTTCAGGTGGGGAAAAAGGAAAACAACGTAATTACAATTTTAATAAACCTCCCCTATGGGGATCAAAAGGGGTTTGACATAATGACATCATCACTGATGCTTGGCTTGCATTGCGTGAACGGTAATGCGCACACAGACAGTTGGATCAAAATTTGGATTGCACCTCCAGTGTGTAGAATTTCATTAATGACAAAAAGGGTTCTGTCACTTTTTACCATCTCTCTCACTCTCACTCACTCACTCACTCACTCACTCACTGACTCATCACTAATTCTCTTCCTTCCCAATATGTTAGGAAGCTGAAACATTTTTTGTTAACCATTTATTTTATTAAATAAAAATAAAAAAGACTTCATATATTCAAAAACAAATGCATGAATATCATGACTAGCCACTAAGGCTAGAGATCAGATGGCATACTATATTTTGATAACCTTAAGACATTCAATACATTTTTTTTGTATAAAGAAAAAAGGGAGGGAATGAAAAGAGAGGGGGAGGGGGACCACCACGAAAGACCAGATCACCTTGCCAACCTCTTTTAATATCATAAACACTTATTTATTTCTTTTTCCAGCATCATTTAAATATACATTCACATATACCAGCTGTTGTCACCAGTAAACCAATGAGCCCTCAAGAATATAAACCTTATATGGTATTCTACTTAGAAATAACCAGGGCCATGCTACGCACTATAGTACATCAGATTTTAGGAACAGAACAAGTATTATACATAAACCAAGGTTCCCAGATTGTAGCAAACCTAACCGATCTATCTATCTATCTATCTATCTATCTATCTATCTATCTATCTATCTATCTATCTATCTATCTATCGTGTAATGATCCAGTGATCGTCTCCATAGTACAGATAAACCAAATTTTAACCATTACCATGCTTAATGGTGGAGGTTCGAGGTTCTTCCAACATTTAGCCACTGTACATCTAGTTGCGTTAAGAACATGGTGAATAAGCTTATAAGCATTTTCATTAAAACCATCAATAGGAAAACCCAGTAACGCAGACCAGGGGCTGAGTGAAATTGAGATATTAAAAATATTTCCTGAAAATATCTCAACTTGACTCCAAAATATATTCATTTTGGGGCATTTCCACCAAATATGTATAAAGCCACCGATTTGGCCACATATCCCCCAACACATAGGTGTGGATGCATGGGAGATCTTGTTGAGCCTTAAAGGAACCAAATGCCATCTTGTGTAAAGGTTATATAAATTCTCCTTAATTGAAGAGGAGATAGACGATTGTGCTACATTCTGCCTAATGAGCTTCCACGCATCCTCCTGCGGAGTGGATCCCAAATCAGTCTCCCACTTACTTTCATGGGAAAGAATACCTTCATGGTTCGCAGAACATAATAAACCATAAAGTACAGAGATAATACCCCATCTCATTGGTGTATAGAGACACAGTTTTTCAAAAAAGTTTAACTGCCAGAGACCTTTTCCTTAGGAAGAGAATAAAGTTAGGAGTGAAGTTGTAGCTATTCAAAAAACACAGGGTCTAGTATTCCATATTTATTCACTAAGGAGTCTAAGGAGCACCATGCATTACCCTCAATAAAATTGAAAACAAATCTGGGGCATGATGGTAAATGTAACCATGAGTGTGACTTCAAAAGGGATCCCAGAGGGAAATCCGGGTTATCACAAATTGAAGTAATGGCTTGAGGATAGGCCATAACACTGGATGCAAAAAAAAACCACACAGTGCAACTTAGTCTAGTTGTGAAAGTGCATACTCTCAGTGCCAGATGTGAATTGGTTGCAGATAAGAGGGAGGCTAATGTAGAGACTTTGGCTTCTGCCAAATTCAATTTGTATCCAAGGTAAAGTAACAGATTGTGAGAACCAAATAAAAGCTTGATTTAAATTGGTCGCTTGATAATATTTTTGAATATCAGGCAACACTCCCCATTTAGTGGGTTTCTAATTAAAATAGAAGTTTTAAGCCTAGATGGTTTGTCTAGCCATATAAATTTAAGTATGTCTCTTTGCAACCTACTCAAAGCCTCCTTTGGAACATGCACCGGTATTGTTTGTATCAAATATAACAGTCTAGGCAATATGTTCATCTTTATTGTAACAATGCGGCCAAACCAAGTAATTATCTGTGACCTCCAGGCTTGTAAATCTGCTGTAATAGTATTAAAAAGAGCTGGAAAATGTTCTTTATATATGGAACCATATGAATTCATAATATATATTCCTAAATATTTTAATTTCTTAGTACACCATGTAAAGTTAATGTTTCTGGTTAATAAGGCCCTAGTATCATCCTCAACATATAGGGGGAGAGCTTCAGATTTAAGAAAATGAATGCGATAACCCAATATATTGGAATATATGGATAAGATCCGAAACAGATTAGGGATAGATATATGTACGGAGGCTAATGTAAGTAAAACATCATCTGCGAATAATGATAACTTATATTTAAGGTCCCCTACCCTAATACCCCTAATATCGGCATATCGACAGACAGGCCAAAGGCTCATTCATCATTGCAAATATTAAGGGAGAAAGGGGGCAACCCTGCTGGGTCTCATTGCTAATCATAAACAGGTTAGAGTCTTTGCCATTCACCCTTACTCTCGTGGTTGGATTGGAATATAAAGCATGGATACCTGATAGTAGACTAACTCCCAGGCCAAATCTATGCAGAGTTGCAAACATGAAGGGCCATAGGTTCTTATCAAAGGCAATTTCTGCATCTAATGACAAAAGAATAGAGGATATCTTATATTTATTGATCACATGAATAAGGTCAATTGTTCTCCGAGTGTTGTCTCTTGTTTTTCAGCCTCGGAGGAAGCCTACTTGGTCCACATGGATCAACTGTGGTAAAATCATGTTTAGTCTTAGAGCAAGGATCTTAGAAAAAGTTTGATGTCATTATTAATCAATGAGATAGAACGATAGCTAGAACATACATTTGGATCTTCCCCAGGTTTATGAATCAAAATAATACAGTATGTGCTTCTAACATTCGTGAGGATAAAGATTCACCCTGGAGGAGACCATCTGGCCAGCAGGCCTTACCTGGTTTCTAAAATTGTAATGCTTTTTCTAACTCCTCAAGAGTAATCTCAGATCCTAATTGAGAGACTGTCGAGTTACTCAGACTAGGTAACTTACATTTATCAAGGAAAGATTAAATTCTGTCATTTAATACTAAAGATGGAGAGGCATTAACATCAGCATTATACAATGCTTTAGAATAATCCTCAAATTCTTTAAGAATTTGTTCTGGGTCATGGGTTATCTCTCCAATCTTAGTTTTAATAGTTAAGATATTTTTCAAAGATATCTGTGCCCTTAGTTTCCTAGCCAGAATTTATCAGCTTTATCGCCTTTCTCATAATATCGTTAATTAAGCCGCCTGAGGCATTCTTCAGTTTTGTGAGAAATCAACAGATTGAGTTCACCTCTAGTTTTAATAAGTTGATCCAGATCTACTGGGTCTAAAGAAGTTTTATGCTTTTCCTCTAAATGTAACACTTGATCTGTCAGATCAAGTATTGCCTAGATGCGTCTTTTTGCCAGTTTTGAAACGATCTGAATAAAATGACCTCTCACGACAGCTTTGTGTGCCTCCCACAGGGTTATATCACTTATATCCGGAGTTTGATTTAAATTAAAATAATCCTCCAAGATCTGAGTGACTTGATCTAAGACATCTTTATTCTGAAGTAACGCTTCTTGTAGACACAAAGCAAGCAGAGATGAGTTATGCATTATACTGAAGCGTGGTCTGACCAAGATACAGGATGCATAGTGATCTTTTGGATCTTAGAGGTCAGATCAAGGCCCAGAAATATCATATCTATCCTAGTATATATTTTATGTGCAAAGAAAAATAGGTATAATCCTTAGCTAGAGGATCATTAACCCTCCAAGAGTCACATAGTAGTTGATGTTTTAAAAGCAAATGTAGTGCTTTAGAGTTCCACTCATTAATTTGAATTTAGGAGTTAGGGAGTGAATGGGAGTGATCCAATCTGTGATCGAGAATCGTATTAAAATCCCCTATAATATCACCTTTCCTATAAAGAGAGATTTTAGCATCTAACAAAGAAAAAAAAAGAGGCTTCGTTAATGTTCGGGCATATACACTAAGTAGAGTTATCGGAGAGTTATTTAATTTACCCACTACTATAAGAAACCTGCATTTTTTATCACAGATAATCTTATCTGCATCCAGATGTAGATGATCCACTACCATTATAGCCACCCCCCCCCCACACACACACACACACACACTTCTTATGCAAATTTTAACATAGGTATTCTTCAGGTGGGAAGTAGGAAAAGTACATAATTAAAATTTTAATAAACCTCCCCTAAGTGCGTGAACGATAACACCCAGACGGACAATCGGATCAAAATTTGGATTGCACCTCCAGTGTGTTGAATAAACTATGAAAATGGTCCTGTCACTTTTTACCTTATCTGCTACGGGTGCTCCTCGGGTAACGCCAAGAACCATGGATTACTATTTACTTACATTAAGACGTCTCAAATTTACATCTCTATAGATTTACCAAATTTTAACACTCATTTATATTTACAACCATGAAAATCAGAAACTTCTACATGAAGAATGAGTAGAACAGCTAGTACTATATATAAGTGGAGTTTCATTAATGTATAAACCCATAAGCTAGCCACAAAAAAGTAATTTTCTGCTGATAAACACAACTTATAGTAATGTAACACTTTCCTTCATGTTATAATGACAATAAGGGGACTACGATAGGAAATTTACTGTATATTTTGAATAAAATGTAGGCTAACTTATTCTAGGCTGTCATTCATTTGAGTTGGTGGGGTCACCTTTGGCAAATCGCAGACTTACACACACTGGAAACAAATCAAATCAGACATATCATGTTCAGTGGCTCTACTATCATTTGCTGTGGTTCAGTACTGTACACCACATGGCAGATTAGCGGAAAGGCAGCACAGCTAAATGGAAGTATGGATCTGCAGAGCCATTAAAACTGTATTCTTGAAGGTTGGCAAAAGATAAACAAGTGTTATGTAATGTACGCAAACTACTTTATTAGTGAAAGAGATTCTCACTTAGTAAGGATGAATAAACACTTAGGGCGCTGATGCAGAGATGGCTAAAATTTTCCATCCCTTCTAATATGTAACAGTGTGCATATTATACTCACATCTGTTCATATTATTACACACATATAAATGTATCTTTAATCCAGTTTTCCCTGTCCCTTTTTGAACATTTACCATCCCAAATTCACAGAGTAAAGTTATGGGAGTAAGCGCTAAAAGGTATAAAAGTGGGGTATACCCATAACAGTTTCTTTTGGTCCTCTCAATCTTCTTGACCTCGATTCGTTTTTCCTCCCAACCTCATATGAGATTAGGAATGTATGTAAAAAAGGGATCTCAACAGAAGTATATAATTTTGTTTTTAAATTTAAATAAAACTGTTCATCAAAAAGTTAAAAAAGCTGGACACACACCGGTCTACTAGTTGGTAGATGAAAATGCATTGCTGGGGTGGAGAAATTAATGTCCAGACTCTCTCACCTCAAGTGATATGACCCAAACAGTTCACAGCGCTCCTGGCCCTCATACCAACGCGTTTCGACTGCTGTCTTTCTCAAGGTGTGTGTTTGGGGAAAATGAACAGGTATTTATACCTGAGGACAGGATATCCTGTTAAATGGGTAGGGTTGGGGTATTGCAATAACAAAACCTAAGGTTTAATGTCATAGTTTCTATATATGCAAAGAAACTTTATTAAGCCACCGTGTTACCTGCACATAGCCAATAGTCCTGCTCCTGGCCCTCTAAGTACAAACAGGCCCACTGATGTGACACCTGTTTTACAAGGCATATTACATGTATAATTAAAGTATGCATACTTACTATAGACAATTGTTTTGCTAAATAACATTTTGATTTTAGATATTAATAAAATGTCATAAACTTCTCTAAAATATTAGAAACAATTCCCCTTCTCATATGCAGTACTGTACAAGAGCAAAAAAAAAAAAAAAAATGTTTAAACATGCACACAAAGTCATTAATATGGCTGAGCAACAATGAAAACACCAATCAGCATCAGCGTGCTTTCACAAAACAGCGATTCGTTAGTGCTGGTGACCATCATTATCTGCTATTAGTAACTTCCCATTATGAAATGCAATGAAAGCGGCTTTCTTAAATGTATACATGCTTTTGCCCCTAACTGCCTCTATTCATAATTGCATGAAAAGAGTACCCAGAGGAAACCCATGCAAGCACGCAGAGAATATACACGCTCCACACAGTTAGGGCCATGGTGGGAATCGAACCCATAACCTCAATGTTCTGAGGCAGTGATGCTAACCTTTGCACCATCCATACTGCCCTATCTGTACTACTTTGCAAAAAGTTAATTGTATTCAAGCACCAGGCTCATCCTAGTAACACTAATGATGATGATGATAATTATTATAACAATAAAAACAACAGCAGTAATAATACCTACTACTACTACTACTACTACTACTACTACTACTACTACTACTACTACTACTACTACTAGTAGTAGTAGTAGTAGTAGTAGTAGTAGTAGTAGTAGTAGTTGTTGTAATAATAATAATAATAATTATTATTATTACTATTATCATTATTATTACTGCTTTAAAATGCTTTCACTTAACAATGAAATGTTTCCGTAAAAATGTCCGGTGTCTTTGGCATGTTCTTCATATGAGAGAAATGAAACAATTTCATAGTCAGGAAGTACTGTAATTGTGTCTGAGTCATGTTTAAAGAGCAACGTTAGATACAGATGCTAATGAGTCATTGGAGAAAGGGACAAAACGTTTGTACATTTTAGTGGGAAAAAAACATATAAGACACTTGACAAAGACAGAAGACCTCATCATGAGTACAATTAGGTGTGGATGAAACATTACATATGGAAAAACCGTATGCTATAATGCTGACATGCACACAGCAAAGAATAGCTCAAAATTGCTCCAAGCAACTTTTGTCCTTAATAATCAGCTGTCAAATTTGAATATGATAAAACAAATAGTTGCAGCATTGTATCCGCAAGAGATGAAATTCAGGAAGATATTTATAGAGAGTTTCTTAGATTAATTGTAACTATTAAATTCCATTTCAATTCTCTATGGCTTATTATGGACATGTGTATTACATATGCTCAACTACAGTTTAACAATATTCCTTAAGATGTTCCAATAGTAGAGGGGTTGGGTTTCATTTTGGTCTCTTAGGTCCATATGTAGGGCAGCAGAATTTTAAGTGCCTGCATCTTGTAGCCAAATTGAGTTGTCGGCCTTAAGCTGTCATTTTTAACTTAGCACCATTACATTACATCTAGTTTATTTAATCACAGGGTATCTCTCTTTCCTTACGCTAAACATTTTATCTCTCCTTTTTCTTGTGATAATAGAGATAACCTCCATATGTCTCCTACCCCCCTAACTTATGTAAAAGGATAAGGATGGGAATTCCAGATAATCAGAAATTATGTATCTCTCATATTGATACAATAGACACTTTCATATCATCATTTCAAGTTGATAGTAGAAAAAAATATGTTAATTTTGTTTATTTTATCAAGCTTATTGTTTTGGAAAGATGATCAAAACTGGTTGCCTACTTGTCTGCAGAACATGGATAATAATAATAATATGGGGCAACAACTTACAATATGAGTTGGTTGGATACGGGTTCCCTGGCGCTTAGAATGCCGGTGCTCAGTAGATCATTACGGGCATCCTGATGGGCAGAATCCTGACACTTTTAGGGTAAGTATTCTAACCTTCCACCTTTCCTCCCCCTAAACCAACCCTCCATTCTTGTAGCCTAAACTTAACACTCCCCCCCACAGCCTAACCTTAACCCTCCCTTCCCGCAGCCTTACCCTCGCTTCCTACAGCATAACACCTCCCCTGCAGTCTAACTCTAACCTCCCACTAATACATTCTGGATATTGACTGTCGAGATTCCAGTGACGGCATACTGACAGCTGTCGGTATTACAGTGCTAGTCTTCTGTCAGCTGTCAGGATTCCAGCACCTGTCTTCTGACCGCTGGGATCCAGTACTTAGGGATGGCAACTACATCCCGTATGAGTAATACCGCAGGGCTATTCCCGAGTCCAACCCAGGTTGGCTGCAGTGTGAAGGCAGACCCGAGATATACAGGTTGCTGATTTGTGGGCCCAAGAGCGCTTATAGATGACATAATCTCCAAGCATCCTGTGTGAACACTATCCTGCAGTGTGAAAGGGGTAAGTATAGCTAAATCCCCAGCTCAACCCGCGTTCAGTATCCTGGCTTGGACATGGGTCGGAGCTGGGGCTTCAGTGTGAAAGAGGTATAACTGTATTGAACTCATTTATGGTGCCTAGAGCTACACAAACAGATAATATAGCTCTAATCAACCTTAATAAGCAACTGCTCGTAATATATTACTGAAATGAATTACTTCTTTCACTCAGTATATTGAAATAAGTTAGTTTTGATGGTCCCCGCATGTCAGGTCCTGCCATGTCGCACAAGTACAAAAGCATCGCACAGCGGTGATGCTTTTGTACTGGAAGAGTAGCTCCCCACCAGCGCAGCTCCTACACGCTGGCAGGGAGCTACCCGTCGCTGTGAAGCTCGCAGTGGCTGCGAAAACGCACAGCACCGGTCAGGTCTGAATTAGCCCCTATGTACAGTTAAGTGTATGCAGAGTTCCCTATTATCTTGCTCCAGGAATTCTGCTGCTGCAAATGCCTGTTAACAGTGATGACCACTACATCAAGCAGGTGGACATGGTGGGGTGAATATTTGCATTTATTTCTGTTCATGCAATGTAGCCACACTTGTAGCTGACTTGCATAAAAGTTAGCCCCATAGTCTTTAATTTGTAGAAATATATACAAGGATTGTTAAAGTAAATGTCCAAACTTTAAAAGCTGTATCAACTCTTAAATGCAGCAGAGTGGTGGTTAGTGATGTGCACCGGAAATTTTTCGGGTTTTGTGTTTTGGTTTTGGATTCGGTTCCGCGGCCGTGTTTTGGATTCAGACGCGTTTTGGCAAAACCTCCCTGAAAATTTTTTGTCGCATTCGGGTGTGTTTTGTATTCGGGTGTTTTTTACAAAAAACCCCTCAAAAACAGCTTTTAATCATAGAATTTGGGGGTCATTTTGATCCCATAATATTATTAACCTAAATAACCATAATTTCCACTCATTTTCAGTTTATTCTGAACATCTCACACCTCACAATATTATTTTTAGTCCTAAAATTTGCACCGAGGTCGCTGGATGACTAAGCTAAGCGACCCAAGTGGCCGACACAAACACCTGGCCCATCTAGGAGTGGCACTGCAGTGTCAGAAAGGATGGCACTTCAAAAAAATAGTCCCCAAACAGCACATGAAGCAAAGAAAAAAAGAGGTGCAATGAGGTAGCTGTGTGACTAAGCTAAGCGACTCAAGTGGCCGACACAAACACCTGGCCCATATAGGAGTCGCACTGCAGTTTTCTAGCGAGAGGATGAGTGCTTCCATCCTCATGTGAAGCTGAACCACTAGCCATGAACATAGGCCAGGGCCTCAGTCGTTCCTTGCCACTCCGTGTCGTAAATGGCACATTGGCAAGTTTACGCTTCTCCTCAGACGCTTTTAATTTTGATTTTTGGGTCATTTTACTGAACTTTTGTTTTTAGGGTTTTACATGCTCTCTACTATGACATTGGGCATCGGCCTTGGCAGACGACGTTGATGGCATTTCTTCGTCTCGGCCATGACTAGTGGCAGCAGCTTCAGCACGAGGTGGAAGTGGATCTTGATCTTTCCCTATTTTACCCTCCACATTTTTGTTCTCCATTTTTTAATGTGTGGAATTATATGCCAGTATCAATAGCAATGGCCTACTACTATACATACTACGCACAACTGAAATGCACCACAGGTATGGATGGATAGTATACTTGACGACACAGAGGTAGGTAGAGCAGGGGCCTACTGTACCGTACTGCTATATATTATATACTGGTGGTCAGCAAACTGTGCAAAACTTAAATGCACCACAGGTATGGATGGATAGTATACTTGACGACACAGAGGTAGGTAGAGCAGTGGCCTTCTGTACCGTACTGCTATATATACTGGTGGTTACTGTCAGCAAACTGCAAAACTAAAATGCACCACAGGTATAGAATCTAGATGGATAGTATACTTGACGACACAGAGGTAGGTAGAGCAGTGGCCTTCCGTACCGTACTTTTATATATACTGGTGGTCACTGTCAGCAAAACTCTGCACTGTACTCCTCCTATATAATACAGCTTGTCCCCAGTCCCCACAATAAAGCAATGTGAGCACAGATATATGCAGCACACTGAGCACAGATATGGAGTGTTTTTCAGGCAGACGACGTATACTGGTGGTCACTGGTCAGCAAAACTCTACACTATACTCCTCCTATATAATATACTGGTGGTCCCCACAATAAAGCAGTGTGAGCACAGATATATGCAGCACACTGAGCACAGATATGGAGTGTTTTTCAGGCAGACAACGTATACTGGTGGTCACTGTCAGCAAAACTCTGCACTGTACTCCTCCTATATAATACTGCTGGTCCCCAGTCCCCACAATAAAGCAGTGTGAGCACAGATATATGCAGCACACTGAGCACAGATATGGAGTGTTTTTCAGGCAGACAACGTATACTGGTGGTCACTGTCAGCAAAACTCTGCACTGTACTCCTCCTATATAATATACTGGTGGTCCCCAGTCCCCACAATAAAGCAGTGTGAGCACAGATATATGCAGCACACTGAGCACAGATATGGAGTGTTTTTCAGGCAGACAACGTATTCTGGTGGTCACTGTCAGCAAAACTCTGCACTGTACTCCTCCTATATAATATACTGGTGGTCCCCAGTCCCCACAATAAAGCAGTGTGAGCACAGATATATGCAGCACACTGAGCACAGATATGGAGTGTTTTTCAGTCAGACAACGTATTCTGGTGGTCACTGTCAGCAAAACTCTGCACTGTACTCCTCCTATATAATACAGCTGCTCCCCAGTCCCCACAATTAAGGAATAAGCACAAATATTTTTGCATCAAGATTAATAAACGGAGAGGACACACAAAATGGAAAGCTGCTCAATCAGATTGTAATGTCACTCAGGTGCTAAAAGGGAGGGGTAATTCTGTGTAGGAAAAAACTGTGTTCCCTAATGCACACCGAGTGAGAAATATTACTACATAATAGTCAGATAATACGGAGATCTTAGTTGCGTATATCTGCAGATATAGGGTTAAGCCCCCAGGTCGATCGACAAGGCTTCTCCGTCACTGGGGGTCCCTAATACTAGGTATGGGTCCGGGGTGCAGGACCCCACGATGTCGGCACAGGTCGGCCACCCCAGGTCAGCACACAGGTGAAAATTAATAGTAGTTAATAAGAAGCACCGAAGTGCTATGTAAGTGGTGTGATTAAAATAATATATACAAAGTGATAGGGAAAATCATAAGTGTTAATAAAGTGTTAGGGTGTGCCGACCTGAAGCAGCCCAGCCATACCGACACAGGGGCCACCACACCCCACACCCACCCCATAAATAATTACAAATATGTCTGGGTTAAATTCCCAGTGTAAGGCCACATGGTAATGGCTCCTACAGCATCTGAGAGCCAGCTTACCTGGGGATACCCCTGGCTTCCCCTATGGCACTATGGAGTCAGCAATCCCTCCTAATGCTGACCCATCTGTGCCTCTCTAAATACAATACACAAAATGGAAAGCTGCTCAATCAGATTGTAATGTCACTCAGGTGCTAAAAGGGAGGGGTAATTCTGTGTAGGAAAAAACTGTGTTCCCTAATGCACACCGAGTGAGAAATATTACTACATAATAGTCAGATAATACGGAGATCTTAGTTGCGTATATCTGCAGATATAGGGTTAAGCCCCCAGGCCGATCGACAAGGCTTCTCCTTCACTGGGGGTCCCTAATACTAGGTATGGGTCCGGGGTGCAGGACCCCACGATGTCGGCACAGGTCAGCCACCCCAGGTCAGCACACAGGTGAAAATTAATAGGGGTTAATAAGAAGCACCGAAGTGCTATGTAAGTGGTGTGATTAAAATAATATATACAAAGTGATAGGGAAAATCATAAGTGTTAATAAAGTGTTAGGGTGTGCCGACCTGAAGCAGCCCAGCCATACCAACACAGGGGCCACCGCACCCCACACCCACCCCATAAATAATTACAAATATGTCTGGGTTAAATTCCCAGTGTAAGGCCACATGGTAATGGCTCCTACAGCATCTGAGAGCCAGCTTACCTGGGGATACCCCTGGCTTCCCCTATGGCACTATGGAGTCAGCAATCCCTCCTAATGCTGACCCATCTGTGCCTCTCTAAATACAATACACAAAATGGAAAGCTGCTCAATCAGATTGTAATGTCACTCAGGTGCTAAAAGGGAGGGGTAATTCTGTGTAGGAAAAAACTGTGTTCCCTAAAGCACACAGAGTGAGAAATATTACTACATAATAGTCAGATATTTTAATTTTCACCTGTGTGCTGACCTGGGGTGGCCGACCTGTGCCGACATCGTGGGGTCCTGCACCCCGGACCCATACCTAGTATTAGGGACCCCCAGTGACGGAGAAGCCTTGTCGATCGGCCTGGGGGCTTAACCCTATATCTGCAGATATACGCAACTAAGATCTCCGTATTATCTGACTATTATGTAGTAATATTTCTCACTCGGTGTGCATTAGGGAACACAGTTTTTTCCTACACAGAATTACCCCTCCCTTTTAGCACCTGAGTGACATTTCAATCTGATTGAGCAGCTTTCCATTTTGTGTATTGTATTTAGATAGGCACAGATGGGTCAGCATTAGGAGGGATTGCTGACTCCATAGTGCCATAGGGGAAGCCAGGGGTATCCCCAGGTAAGCTGGCTCTCAGATGCTGTAGGAGCCATTACCATGTGGCCTTACACTGGGAATTTAACCCAGACATATTTGTAATTATTTATGGGGTGGGTGTGGGGTGCGGTGGCCCCTGTGTCGGTATGGCTGGGCTGCTTCAGGTCGGCACACCCTAACACTTTATTAACACTTATGATTTTCCCTATCACTTTGTATATATTATTTTAATCACACCACTTACATAGCACTTCGGTGCTTCTTATTAACCCCTATTAATTTTCACCTGTGTGCTGACCTGGGGTGGCCGACCTGTGCCGACATCGTGGGGTCCTGCACCCCGGACCCATACCTAGTATTAGGGACCCCCAGTGACGGAGAAGCCTTGTCGATCGGCCTGGGGGCTTAACCCTATATCTGCAGATATACGCAACTAAGATCTCCGTATTATCTGACTATTATGTAGTAATATTTCTCACTCGGTGTGCATTAGGGAACACAGTTTTTTCCTACATAGAATTACCCCTCCCTTTTAGCACCTGAGTGACATTACAATCTGATTGAGCAGCTTTCCATTTTGTGTATTGTATTTAGAGAGGCACAGATGGGTCAGCATTAGGAGGGATTGCTGACTCCATAGTGCCATAGGGGAAGCCAGGGGTATCCCCAGGTAAGCTGGCTCTCAGATGCTGTAGGAGCCATTACCATGTGGCCTTACACTGGGAATTTAACCAAGACATATTTGTAATTATTTATGGGGTGGGTGTGGGGTGCGGTGGCCCCTGTGTCGGTATGGCTGGGCTGCTTCAGGTCGGCACACCCTAACACTTTATTAACACTTATGATTTTCCCTATCACGTTGTATATATTATTTTAATCACACCACTTACATAGCACTTCGGTGCTTCTTATTAACCCCTATTAATTTTCACCTGTGTGCTGACCTGGGGTGGCCGACCTGTGCCGACATCGTGGGGTCCTGCACCCCGGACCCATACCTAGTATTAGGGACCCCCAGTGACGGAGAAGCCTTGTTGATCGGCCTGGGGGCTTAACCCTATATCTGCAGATATACGCAACTAAGATCTCCGTATTATCTGACTATTATGTAGTAATATTTCTCACTCGGTGTGCATTAGGGATCACAGTTTTTTCCTACACAGAATTACCCCTCCCTTTTAGCACCTGAGTGACATTACAATCTGATTGAGCAGCTTTCCATTTTGTGTATTGTATTTAGAGAGACACAGATGGGTCAGCATTAGGAGGGATTGCTGACTCCATAGTGCCATAGGGGAAGCCAGGGGTATCCCCAGGTAAGCTGGCTCTCAGATGCTGTAGGAGCCATTACCATGTGGCCTTACACTGGGAATTTAACCCAGACATATTTGTAATTATTTATGGGGTGGGTATGGGGTGTGGTGGCCCCTGTGTCGGTATGGCTGGGCTGCTTCAGGTCGGCACACCCTAACACTTTATTAACACTTATGATTTTCCCTATCACTTTGTATATATTATTTTAATCACACCACTTACATAGCACTTCGGTGCTTCTTATTAACCCCTATTAATTTTCACCTGTGTGCTGACCTGGGGTGGCCGACCTGTGCCGACATCATGGGGTCCTGCACCCCGGACCCATACCTAGTATTAGGGACCCCCAGTGACGGAGAAGCCTTGTCGATCGGCCTGGGGGCTTAACCCTATATCTGCAGATATACGCAACTAAGATCTCCGTATTATCTGACTATTATGTAGTAATATTTCTCACTCGGTGTGCATTAGGGAACACAGTTTTTTCCTAAACGGAGAGGACGCCAGCCACGTCCTCTCCCTAACATTTCCAATGCACAAGTGAAAATGGCGGCGACGCGCGGTTGCTTATATAGAATCCGAATCTCGCAAGAATCCGACAGCGGGATGATGACGTTCGGGCGCCTTCGGGTTAACCGAGCCATACGGGAGAATCCGAGTATGCCTCGGACCCGTGTAAAATGGGTGAAGTTCGGGGGGGGTTGGTTTCCGAGGAACCGAACCCGATTATCACTAGTGGTGGTAGATGGAAACTAAAGATGTGCGCCGAGTGCTGCCGACCTGTTTTGGTTTTGTTTCTAATTTTTTTAAAAACAAAACTGCTCTCACATGTTTTGGGTTTGGTTTGGATCTGTTTTGTTTTTTTGTTTTTTAAAAATGAAAAAAAAAACCCCAGCAAAAATCACAGAATTTGTGCCTATTTTTGCTCCTACAATATTATTAACCGCAATATCATTCATTTTCAGTCATTATCGCTCAATTTTGACTACCTCACAGCTCACAATATTTTTTTAATTCCAGTTTAAGCCAAAAGGTTGCACCAAGCTCGCTGGATGACTAAGCTAAGCAACAGCAGTGGGCGACACAATTGTAATAAGCAAAAATTCCCAACATGGCTTACGAAGCTAGGGAAATTAATAGCTGCACAGAAGAACTGCAGATATTCCAAAATTCACCAACAAACAGCCCATAATTAAAAGAAAAGTGGTGCTGTCCTAAGGTACCATGTTGTTAATGACATGCATTTTGTGGTTGAAGTGCTTGATTTGTTTCGATAACTACAAAGCAAACTACCATTATAGAAAGTGAGTTGCACGGGTTGGATTGGGAGAGGCCTAAATTCTCAAACGGAGCAGTCATTCATCTACAATCCATGGGAATACGTAAATCCATTAAAAAGTGCTTAATCTGAAAAGATTTCCATATTTCCCTATCAGGGAGATCCCTTTTGACCTGAACTACGGGAAAACTTAGTTTACCAGATGTGTCCATCAACTTTTCGATTCTATAAATACCTCTGTGATGCCACAGTCAAAATGATGCTGGTGAATTTCCAGGTGGCAATGCAGGGTTTCCAAATAATGGCATGAGTGGTGAGGGGGAAGGTGAAAGAATGTGTTGGGCACGCAAACGATGCCAGCAGGTAAAGGTAGGCCCTACTATAGGATGGGGAGTAGGAGGAAATTTTTAAAGCCAAGGGAGATCATGATGCAGAGAAGGGAAGAAGCTAGTTCAATCTCTGCCTATTGTTTTCTATCTGACCTACGTCCCCATTCCAAAACTCTAGTAAGAAGCATCACATGCTAGTAGGAGAGAAAATGTGGTAATTACAGGTCACCTTGATGATTCCTGTGCAATGCAGGAGGTGCAGATGTATCATATGCAGAGAAAGTTAGATTTGGGTGGGTTATATTGTTTCTGTGCAGGGTAAATACTGGCTGCTTTATTTTCACACTGCATTTTAGATTTCATTTGAACACACCCCACCCAAATCTAAATCTCTCTGCACATGTTACATCTTCCCCACCTGCAGTGCACATGGTTTTGCCCAATTGCTAACTTTTGTTGTTTGCTAACACACCTAAATAAGGCCTTGGGTTTATTGGAAAGAAACACTTGACATCAGGGACGTGCAGTGAGCTAAATGGCTCAGGAGGCACTGGCTGGCACCAGAGCCAGATTTACACGCAAAATATGAGCCAAAGCGTACATGTGGGCATTATACACAGGCGCAGCAGTATGAACTCCTGCAAATTTGGTGAGTTTTGATTAGAGATGTGCGGAAAAGATATGCAGTGCCTCACCTGCCATAGACTTTTTACTCCAGAGTTTTGGCTATAAAAATGATTTGAATAATGCAAAGAAGATATTTAAATAAAAAATATTGGGATTTTTCATATGCTTTATACAGTCAAAACTCTGAAACAAATGTTAGTATGACAGGAAAGGCTCTGCCTCACCTGCCTCACCCCACCGCACATCACTGCTTGACATTCCACTTACTGTAAACCTAGAATCAAGTATGGTCACCAAAACATAGTGATATGATTTCAAGATATTGACAACCCTTGGATCCTGGTGAAGAAAATAAAAGACTTGATCTACAAGTCTGACAAACAGCAGAATTGCTGTGTTTCATTTCCTTCTTTAGTTTTCTGAGCTGCTTTTCCAAAAGTATAATTAGGGGAATCACCTGACTCAAGCTAGCAGTATCTGAACTCACTGCACAGCTGACTACTTTTAAAGGGTTTCAGTACCTTGCAGAGGAATTATTCTCCACTTAATTGGAGTAAAGTACATTCCCCCTCTACCTATATCATCTCTCGTTGTGTAGCTTTGGGTGGCTTTTTGCTGTTCCTCCATCCGTTGAAGCATATAAACTACATTTTGCTTCAACGGATGGAGGAATGTCCATGTACAGTTTGGCAACTACAGTTGATTTAAGAACAAATTGAACTGTTCTTGCAGGTGCTGCAAGCTTCTACATGCAGCTGCTGAATACCAAAAATGTCCCAAAATTGTTTTGGGCCACAGACAGCATTTCCTGCATGCACATGTCATTTCTTAAATAATTCTGCATCACCAAATTATTTGAGCAAAGCATGAGAGGTGTTGGAATTCCTCCATCTGTAATGCCCTCACAATATTTGTGGCATTATCAGAAATCACAAATCCTGTGGAGAGTCCAAGTGGTGTACACCATTTTGCAATGATATCTCTGAGGTTTCCTGAGAGGTTGTCACCAGTGCAGTATGCATCTTATTGAAGCTGGTGATACAGAGAGTAGCCTACCTCTGAATGAGCTGGTGTTTGTAAGATACTGCTGCTGTTCACACTGTTGAAGGTAGTTCACCCACCCAGTGGACTGTCACAGTCATGTAATCTTTAGTTTGCGCAGTTCCGTTTCTCCACATATCTGTGGTCAAATGGACAATGGGTACAAGGGCCTAATTCAGTAAGGATTGCAAATTTTGCTAATTAGCAGAATTTACAATCCTTCTGATTGCATGCTGGGGGCCGCCCATCACAGGGCAAGGCCGCCCAGCATGCTGACCACCGCCTCCCCCTCTTCAACAAGCAGAAATCCTGTGCCCGCAGGAGGTCCGCCGCCATGTTTCCGACCGTGGCAGCTGTGTGTGATGTCATGCAACCGCCTTGATCATGCCCCATCAGGCCCACCATTTCCCTGTCGCTGCCCCCATTACTCCGTCTCCACCCCTGCAAAGCTCCGTCTCTGCCCTGGAAATGAAGCATTGCTGCCCCCCACCCTTTCCCGCGACCGCCTCTGCCTGATTGACAGGCAAAGGTGATCGCATTTTCTGTGCCCCACCCACCCGTAGAAAATACTGGTGCATGCGCCGGACGGGTGCTGTACATTCACCCACATCTTTTTCGTATATTTTGCGGTTGGAACGTGATCTGCAGTCCAACCTGAATGAGGCCCAATGGCATTTTAGAGGCCAATAATGACATTTTTTTTAATGTCCATGTACAGTTTGGCAATTGTATTTTTTGTAAATGGAATCTAGATGATATTTGGTAGCAGGGACAAAGCACCTCAATTAACTGTCTAAAACTGTGATCCATATTGACACATTACACAAATATTACAGCGATAGCCCTGACTGGACCCAAGGTAGCACAGCAGTTGAATACAAAAAAAATGTTTTTGTCTTTTTTACTTAGTGACAGTGATAGTGACACTGACTAGTAGTGGCAGCCACAATGGCACAGTGTGCCCACTGCCCTGAAAACAGCATGCTCCCTTACTCTACTCCACACAGACACTGTGCCTCTGCCTACTCTATACAGACTTTAACAGACTTGTGACTAGGATCAGTATGAGATCCCGGCGGTCAGGAGACAGACGCCGGGAGCCCAACAGCCACAATAGAGAAGTCCTAGCGTGCGATCAGGTCGGAATGACCCCCTAATAGCAATACAACCTATTTACCAGACAAACCCTGACAACATTTATTAACCCCATGAATACTATGCCGCAGTCACAAAGCTATTCTAAATGTGAAACTGTCCGTGTTTCCCCAAAGGAAAATTGGATATTGCCAGAGAAACGCATCAGTAGTCTTTTGAGGCCTGTCAGGGGACTCCCGGATTGCCGGTAGCAACCATTCATAGGCATAAGTGCAATTGTTTATTCCTGACATGAAACGGAGTTAGTGTGAATACAGTACACTAGTGGAAACTGGTATTTTGCTGGCATGTGCTGACAACAATTGAGCTGCTGAGAATATACTGATACATGGTATAATCACAGTACCAGTGGCCTGTGTAACAATAAATTAGTTGTCACAAACTCTTGCATGATAGAAGCAAACCCATACAGTACATCAGGATTGGCAGGAGACCCTGCACAGGGACACGGAGTCTAATGTGCTAGTTGGGTTCACCAGGGGCCCCTGCAAGGAGGTGTGGGCTTCACTGCGCCCGACATGCAGGTCACACACCTCGGTCTGGGTTCCCAAACACAGAACTGGAATACGCTAAAACTGATTAAGTAATTTGCCATGAGGTGAGTGAACCTGATTAAGTAATTTGCCAGACAGGGTCGGCGGTAGACAGATAGGTTGGAATAGGTATATAGTCTGGAGGCAAACAATAGAATGGTAGGAACTGTGAACTGTTCAGTGCTATAGGGAGGAAATTCAAAACTCATACCAAATCGACTTTGGGATGTCTGTCCCTTTAAATTTTACACAGTTGCACACACATCCATATGGGAGTCGTGACAGCCTGTGCACTGATGCTGCAGCCGGAGGAGGGGAGCTGGGAACAGAGACCTCAGCAGCCGGTGCCGGGGTTTCCCCGCTGCCTGCCTCTGACCGGGACCCCTGCACTGCTGGACTTAGTAAATGAAAGCCATGCTATGACATTTCCTCCCCTCTAGGGGTTAGCACCAAACACCCCACACATTACTTATTAGGAAACCTTTGGTGGGACTTTTGGAGGAGGTGAGGTGCTCCTCATGACCATATCACTTGCAATCTACCAGAAATTGGACTCTGTAATCCAAGATCTGCTTCACTTCTTACTCATCTTGATGATTCACCAAAATGGCAGGAGGAGGTCTACTGGATGATGAGAACTGATTCAAAACCAGGGATTTCTGAGGGGAAACATGTAAAACAGTATATTTAGTATCTGAAGTGTGCCAGTAAGCTGGATAATACCTTTGGTAAGTTATTTTATTATTCTTATTTATTACCAGTTATTTATATAGAGCTCACACGTTCCGCAGCACCAGTGTAGCTACCAATCTATATTCCACACACACACATTCACGCTAGGGTTAATTTTGTTGTGAACCAATTCACCTACCAGTGTATTTTTGGATTGTGCCTGGAAACCGGAGTACCCGGAGGAAACCAACACAGTCACGGCGGGAATGTACAAAATCCACACAGGACCATGGTGGGAATCAAATCCATGTCCTCAGTGCTGTGAGGCAGTAATGCAAACTGTTGCACTGTCTGTGTTGGTGAATAAATATACTCCTTACTACAGGTTGAGTATCCATAGAAAAAAATACAAACAGGTCTGCCATCAGGGGGATTTTTTGGGCACAGCTGTCCTTGGCCCGGCCTCTCTAAGAGAGAGGGAAGGGCCCTGGTGGCTCACCCACAGTACCATCCACCCACAGTGCTCTATTGAAAATGTCAATCTCAAAATGGCCGCCACCTCAGAGGAGACTCTGGTATCTTTAATAACTGTCTGCTGTGAGGCGCCAACGGGTTTGAACTTGAAGCAGGCAGACATGAATAGTCTGCAGCGGCGGCTGGGGGTCAACTCCTGACAATGAGCAGAACCCATGACAACAAGCAGAACTCATGACAATAAGCAGAATCCCGATGATGAGCAGAACCCATGGCAATGAGCAGGTACTGGCATAATTACTTTGTGGGCATATTATGGTGACAATAACTGCTAGTGATAAAGAACAATAACCGTATGGCAAAATTTACATTGCTTGTTTATGATAAGGAATTAGATAGCTGAAACAGTGATCAAATGGAGTAATTGAGCCCAGAGCCAGCCCTAGCCAATTTGATGCCCTAGGCAAACTTTTGGCTGGTGCCCCCTAGCATCGCCGCTAGTTCTGCATCTGACCCAGCAACACTCTGGCAGTAGGGCCCACCAGGAAAGTTGCCCTGTGGGCCAGTTCAACCCTGCATAATGCCCCACAGTAATGCCCATAATATACATAATTCCACACAGTAGTGCCCCTTACACATATGCCCCACATTAGTAATGCCCATAATACACATAATTCCACACAGCAATTCACCTTACACATATGACCCACATTAGTAATGCTAGTAGCTTTTTATTTTATAAAACTTACTTTTGCTTGCTCTATTGCCTGCAGTCAGTGTGTGTGCCCATGCAGCTCCCAAGATCCGTGACTGCTTTTTGTGAGATGGGGTGGCAGGATGGGTGAGTGCTTGCGCTCGCACCCGTTAAAGGGACACCCGTACCAGGGTTGTGACCTCACAGGGTCACAACCCTGGTACGGGTGCCCCTTTTAACAGGTCTTTTGCAAGCCTCATCCTTTATTTTAGATTGCTGGTTGGACACAGATGGCAGCAAAGTCCAGATACTGCCATACTTGCTGGTTATACAAAAAGACCAGTATCAAACATGTAGCAACTGTCCATTCTCTTCACTGTTCAGTGTGTTTGCTAGTGTCTGTTACTCCCGGCAACTGCATGCCCTTTATTTTATACTGCGGGAGCAATATGCTCTGCCCTCCAGTCTGACGTGTCCGAAAGTCACGCTGCACTGATGTTTCATATAGAAATAGTGCAACGCAACTTACTGATCACATTACAGTACTGGATGGCAGGGGAATTTTACGTCATCGACTGACTGAGAAATAAAGTGTGGGGAGAACACTGCCCATGTTATATCCCTGCAGACACCTGGGGTTTGCACAGGGATAAGGGACACAGGATAGCAGGGTCCCCCTCCCCCATGTGCAAAAGCAGTATAGGTGATGTCAGATTTATGTGGAGCAGTCTTCCAAAATACAGGTATCATAAGGTGCCATCCAGTAATTAGAGGTGAGCGGGTTCGGTTCTCCGAGATCCGAACCCCCCGAACTTCACTCATTTTACATGGGTCTGAGGCAGCCTCGGATCTTTCTGCCTTGCTCGGTTAACCCGAACGCGCCCGAACGTCATCATCCCGCTGTCGGATTCTCATGAAATTCGTACTATATATAAAGAGCCGCGCGTCGCCGCCATTTTCACTCGTGCATTGGAGATTGAACTGAGAGGACGTTGGTGCGTTATCTCCCTGAAAAGCTCCGTAATCTGTGCTCAGTGTACTGCAAATATCTGTGCTCAGTGTGCTTTAATGTGGGGACTGGGGACCACCAGTATATAATTATACTTATAGCAGTACAGTAAAGTAGGCCATTGCTGTATCTTGCAGCTCCGTGTCACTGCAAGTATTCATTCCATATCTGTGCAGCATTTTTGTGAGCAGTATATATAGTATTACAGTGCAGCATTTTGGTGACCCAACAATATATAGTTGTGTACAGTAGGCCATTGCTGTATCTTGCAGCTCTGTGTCACTGCAAGTATCCATTCCATATCTGTGCTGCATTTTTGTGAGCAGTATATATAGTATTACAGTGCAGCATTTTGGTGACCCAACAGTATATAGTTGTGTACAGTAGGCCATTGCTGTATCTTGCACCTCTGTGTCACTGCAAGTATCCATTCTATATCTGTGCAGCATTTTTGTGAGCAGTATATATAGTATTACAGTGCAGCATTTTGGTGACCCAACAGTATATAGTTGTGTACAGTAGGCCATTGCTGTATCTTGCAGCTCTGTGTCACTGCAAGTATCCATTCCATATCTGTGCAGCATTTGTGTGAGCAGTATATATAGTATTACAGTGCAGCATTTTGGTGACCCAGTAGTATATAGTTGTGTACAGTAGGCCTTTGCTGTATCTTGCAGCTCTGTGTCACTGCAAGTATCCATTCAATATCTGTGCTGCATTTTTGTGAGCAGTATATATAGTATTACAGTGCAGCATTTTGGTGACCCAACAGTATATAGTTGTGTACAGTGGGCCATTGCTGTATATTGCAGCTCTGTGTCACTGCAAGTATCCATTCCATATCTGTGCAGCATTTTTGTGAGCAGTATACAGATGTATCCTCATACACCGTTGCTCGTAGCGCGCTATTTAGGGTCCTGAATTGCGAGTTGTAATAATGTTATGGCGTGCGTTGTGTCCCACGCCATGTAATACACAGTTTCACCGCTAGGTGGCGAATGCTCCATGTTAAGCACGGTGCCGCGCGTTCACTAAGAGTTGAACACATCATAACACATCATATATTTACCTGGAGTGCCTACACATATTGTGGTCAGCAGTTGTATAATGGTTACAGTGTCCGCCTGCAATGTGTGCATCCCGTGTTTGAATTCTGGCAAGGCCAGACATTTTTTTTGGGTGGATTTATTTATATATATATATATATATATATATATTTTTTTTTTAATGAAATAAACTTATTTGGTCTGTTTATTCTTTCCTGCTGAGCTCGTTGTAACAAAGCTCTAACCCCAACCACGGTGCACCCGTTCACTATCAATATTGTCGTTACATTGGGGAAAATATCTTTTTTTGGTGAAGCATAAACAACATGTACATTTCGGCCATCATTTCCAGTTCATTTGCTTCAAATAGCCCTAAATATGTAATGCACAATGCCACTGGATCTCTATGTCATTAATGTGACATCTTGGAAGGCTCCATTATGGTTTGTACACAGACACCGGACAAAATCCGTTAATAGTACAACACATCAAAACACATCATATATTTACCTGGAGTGCCTACTCATAGCATGGCCCGCAATGTGTGCATCCCATGTTTGAATCCTGGCGAGACCAGAATATTTTTTTTTGTGGATTTAATTATATATATATATATATATATATATTTTTTTTTTTTATGAAATAAACTTGTTTGGTCTGTTTATTCTTTCCTGCTGAGCTCATTGTAACAAAGCACTATCCCCAACCACGGTGCACCCGTTCACTATCAATATTGTCGTTACATTGGGGAAAATATCTTTTATTGGTGAAGCATAAACAGTAGGGATGTGCACTTGAAATTTTTCGGGTTTTGTGTTTTGGTTTTGGGTTCGGTTCCGCGGCCGTGTTTTGGGTTCGACCGCGTTTTGGCAAAACCTCACCGAATTTTTTTTGTCGGATTCGGGTGTGTTTTGGATTCGGGTGTTTTTTTCAAAAAACCCTAAAAAATAAGATTTTACTTACCGATAAATCTATTTCTCATAGTCCGTAGTGGATGCTGGGGACTCCGTCAGGACCATGGGGAATAGCGGCTCCGCAGGAGACAGGGCACAAAAGCAAGCTTTTAGGATCACATGGTGTGTACTGGCTCCTCCCCCTATGACCCTCCTCCAAGCCTCAGTTAGGTACTGTGCCCGGACGAGCGTACACAATAAGGAAGGATCTTGAATCCCGGGTAAGACTCATACCAGCCACACCAATCACACCGTACAACTTGTGATTTGAACCCAGTTAACAGTATGATAACAATGAAGTAGCCTCTAAAAAAGATGGCTCACAACAATAATAACCCGATTTTTTGTAACAATAACTATGTACAAGTAATGCAGACAATCCGCACTTGGGATGGGCGCCCAGCATCCACTACGGACTATGAGAAATAGATTTATCGGTAAGTAAAATCTTATTTTCTCTAACGTCCTAGTGGATGCTGGGGACTCCGTCAGGACCATGGGGATTATACCAAAGCTCCCAAACGGGCGGGAGAGTGCGGATGACTCTGCAGCACCGAATGAGAGAACTCCAGGTCCTCCTCAGCCAGGGTATCAAATTTGTAGAATTTAGCAAACGTGTTTGCCCCTGACCAAGTAGCTGCTCGGCAAAGTTGTAAAGCCGAGACCCTTCGGGCAGCCGCCCAAGATGAGCCCACCTTCCTTGTGGAATGGCATTTACAGATTTTGGCTGTGGCAGGCCTGCCACAGAATGTGCAAGCTGAATTGTACTACAAATCCAACGAGCAATAGTCTGCTTAGAAGCAGGAGCACCCAGCTTTTTGGGTGCCTACAATATAAACAGCAAGTCAGACTTTCTGACTCCAGCCGTCCTGAAATTATATATATTTTCAGGGCCCTGACAACGTCTAGCAACTTGGAGTCCTCCAAGTCCCTAGTAGCCGCAGGCACCACAATAGGTTGTTTCAGGTGAAACGCTGACACCACCTTAGGAAGAAACTGGGGACGAGTCCGCAGTTCTGCCCTGTCCGAATGGAAAATCAAATATGGGCTTTTGTAAGACAAAGCCGCCAATTTTAACAATCGGCCAGGGCCAACAGCATGGTCACTTTCCATGTGAGATATTTCAAATCCACAGATTTGAATGGTTCAAACCAATATGATTTGAGGAATCCCAACACTACGTTGAGATCCCACGGTGCCACTGGAGGCACACAAGGGCTGTATATGCAATACTCCCTTGACAAACGTCTGGACTTCAGGAACTGAAGCCAATTCTTTCTGGAAGAAAATCTATAGGGCCGAAACTTGAACCTTAATGGACCCCAATTTGAGGCTCATAGACACTCCTGTTTGCAGGAAGTGCAGAAAACGACCTAGTTGAAATTTTTTCGCGGGGCCCCACCCACGCAACATATTTTCACCACATGTGGTGATAACGTTGTGCGGTCACCTCCTTCCTGGCTTTGACCAGGGTAGGTATGACCTCTTCCGGAATGCCTTTTCCCTTAGGATCCGGCGTTCAAACCGCCATGCCGTCAAACGCAGTCGCGGTAAGTCTTGGAACAGACAAGGTCCCTGCTGGAGCAGGTCCTTTCTTAAAGGCCGATGCCACGGTTCCTCTTGGAACAGACATGGTACTTGCTGAAAGCAAATCCCTTCTTAGCTCCCGAGGCCATTAGTCCTCTGTGAGCATCTCTTGAAGTTCCGGTTACTAAGTCACTCTTGGCCAATCCGGAGCCACGAGTATAGTTCTTACTCCTCTATGTCTTATAATTCTCAATACCTTGGTTATGAGAAGCAGAGGAGGGAACACATACACCGACTGTTACACCCACGGTGTTACCAGGACGTCCACAGCTATCGCCTGAAGGTCTCGTGACCTGGCGCAATACCTGTCCCATTTTTTGCTCGGGCGGGACGCCATCATGTCCACCTTTGGTCTTTCCCAACGGTTCACAATCATGCGGAAAACTTCCCGATGAAGTTCCCACTCTCCCGGGTGGAGGTCGTGCCTGCTGAGGAAGTCTGCTTCCCAGTCGTCCACTCCCGGAATGAACACTGCTGACAGTGCTATCACATGATTTTCCGCCTAGCGAAAAATCCTTGCAGTTTTGCCACTGCCCTCCTGCTTCTTGTGCCGCCCTTTCTGTTTACGTGGGCGACTGCCGTGATGTTATCCCACTGGATCAATACCGGCTGACCTTGAAGCAGAGGTCTTGCTAAGCTTAGAGCATTATAAATTTGCTCTTAGCTCCAGTATATTTATGTGGAGAGAATTCTCCAGACTTGATCACACTCCTTGTGTGACTGCTCCCCAGCCTCTCAGGCTGGCCTCCGTGGTCACCAGCATCCAATCCTGAATGCCGAATCTGCGGCCCTCTAGAAGATGAGCACTCTGTAATCACCACAGGAGAGACACCCTTGTCCTTGGATATAGGGTTATCCGCTGATGCATCTGAAGATGCGATCCGGACCATTTGTCCAGCAGGTCCCACTGAAGAGCTCTTGCGTGAAATCTGCCGAATGGAAGCGCTTCGTAATAAGCCACCATTTTTACCAGGACTCTTGTGCAATGATGCACTGACACTTTTCCTGGTTTTAGGAGGATCCCGATTAGCTCGGATAACTCCCTGGCTTTCTCCTCTTGGAGAAACACCTTTTCCTGGACTGTGTCCAGAATCATCCCTAGGACCAGCAGACGTGTCGTCGGAACAACTGCGGTTTTGGAATATTTAGAATCCACCCGTGCTGTCGTAGAACTACTTGAGATAGTGCTACTCCGACCTCCAACTGTTCTCTGGACCTTGTTCTTATCAGGAGGTCGTCCATTTTCTTTGAAGACGAATCCTCCTTTCGGTCATTACCTTGGTAAGGACCCGGGGTGCCTTGGACAATCCAACGGCATTGTCTTGAAACTGATAGTGACAGTTCTGTACCACGAACCTGAGGTACCCTTGGTGAGAAAAGGCAAATTTTGGGACATGGAGGTAAGCATCCCTGATGTCCCGGGACACCATATAGTCCCCTTGTTCTTTGCTATCACTGCTCTGAGTGACTCCATCTGGATTTGAACCCTTGTAAGTGTTCAAATTTTCCAGATTTAGAATAGGTCTCACCTAGCCTTCAGTACCACCATATAGTGTGGAGTAATACCCCTTTCCTTGTTGTCGGAGGGGTAATTTTATTATCACCTGCTGGGAATACAGCTTGTGAATTGTTTTCAATACTGCCTCCCTGTCGGAGGGAGACATTGGTACAGCAGACTACAGGAACCTGCGAGGGGGGAAACCTCTCGACATTCCAATCTGTACCCCTTGGATACTACTTGTAGGATCCAGGGGTCCTGTACGGTCCCAGCGTCATGCTGAGAACTTGGTAGAAGCGGTGGAGGGCTTCTGTTCCTGGGAATGGGCTGCCTGCTGCAGTCTTCTTCCCTTTCCTCTATCCCTGGGCAGATATGACTCTTATAGGGACGAAAGGACTGAGGCTGAAAAGACGGTGTCTTTTTCTGCAGAGATGTGACTTAGGGTAAAAAACGGTGGATTTTCCAGCAGTTGCCCTGGCCACCAGGTCCCATGGACCGACCCCAAATAACTCCTCCCCTTTATACGGCAATACATCTTTGTGCCGTTTGGAATCTGCATCACCTGACCACTGTCGTGTCCATAAACATCTTCTTGCAGATATGGACATCGCATTTACTCTTGATGCCAGAGTGCAAATATCCCTCTGCGCATCTCGCATATATAGAAATGCATCCTTTAAATGCTCTATAGTCAATAAAATACTGTCCCTGTCAAAGGTATCAATATTTTTAGTCAGGGAATCCGACCAAGCCACCTCAGCTCTGCACATCCAGGCTGAGGCGATCGCTGGTCGCAGTATAACACCAGCATGTGTGTGTATACTTTTTAGGATATTTTTCAGCCTCCTATCAGCTGGCTCCTTAAGTACGGCCCTATCCGTAGATGGTACCGCCACTTGTTCTGATAAGCGTGTGAGCGCCTTATCCACCCTGAGGGGTGTTTCCCACCGCGCCTTAACTTCTGGCGGGAAAGGGTATACCGCCAATAATTTTCTATCGGGGGAAACCCACGCATCATCACACACTTCATTTAATTTATCTGATTCAGGAAAAACTACAGGTAGTTTTTTCACCTCACACATAATACCCTTTTTTGTGGTACTTGGAGTATCAGAAATATGTAACACCTCCTTCATTGCCCTTAACGTGTGGCCCTAAAAGAAAATACGTTTGTTTCTTCACCGTCGACACAGAAATCAGTGTCCGTGTCTGGGTCTGTGTCGACCGACTGAGGTAAATGGGCATTTTACAGCCCCTGACGGTGTTTGAGACGCCTGGACAGATACTAATTTGTTCGCCGGCCCTCTCATGTCGTCAACCGGCTTGCAGCGTGTTGACATTGTCACGTAATTCCATAAATAAGCCATCCATTCCGGTGTCGACTCCCTAGAGAGTGACATCACCATTACAGGCAATTTGCTCCGCCTCCTCACCAATATTTTCCTCATACATGTCGACACACACGTACCGACATACAGCACACACATAGGGAATGCTCTGATAGAGGACAGGACCCACTAGCCCTTTGGGGAGACAGAGGGAGAGTTTGCCAGCACACACCAAAACGCTATAATTATCCAGGGACAACCTTTATATAAGTGTTCCTCCCTTATAGCATTTTAATATATATACATATCGCCAAATCAGTGCCCCCCCTCTCTGTTTTAACCCTGTTTCTGTAGTGCAGTGCAGGGGAGAGCATGGGAGCCTTCCCACCAGCCTTTCTGTGAGGGAAAATGGTGCTGTGTGCTGAGGAGAATAGGCCCCGCCCCCTTTTCGGCGGGCTTTTTCTCCGGAGTTTTAGTTATCGCTGTGTGAAGTGTGCTGACAACAATGGCGCACAGCTGCAGTGCTGTGCGCTACCTGATGAAGACTGAGAGTCTTCTGCCGCCTGGTTCCGGACCTCTTCATCTTCAGCATCTGCAAGGGGGGTCGGCGGCGCGGCTCCGGGACGAACCCCAGGGCGAGCCCTGTGTTCCGACTCCCTCTGGAGCTATGTCCAGTAGCCTAAGAATCCAATCCATCCTGCACGCAGGTGAGTTGAAAATCTCTCCCCTAAGTCCCTCGATGCAGTGAGCCTGTTGCCAGCAGGACTCACTGAAAATAAAGAACCTAAAAACTTTTTCTAAGCAACTCTTTAAGAGAGCCACCTAGATTGCACCCTTCTCGGCCGGGCACAAAAACCTAACTGAGGCTTGGAGGAGGGTCATAGGGGGAGGAGCCAGTACACACCATGTGATCCTAAAAGCTTGCTTTTGTGCCCTGTCTCCTGCGGAGCCGCTATTCCCCATGGTCCTGACGGAGTCCCCAGCATCCACTAGGACGTTAGAGAAAACAGCTTAAATCATAGAATTTGGGGGTCATTTTGATCCCAAAGTATTATTAACCTCAAAAACCATAATTTCCACTCATTTTCAGTCTATTCTGAATACCTCACACCTCACAATATTATTTTTAGTCCTAAAATTTGCACCGAGTTCGCTGGATGACTAAGCTAAGCGACCCTAGTGGCCGACACAAACACCTGGCCCATCTAGGAGTGTCACTGCAGTGTCACGCAGGATGGCCCTTCCAAAAAACACCCCCCAAACAGCACATGACGCAAAGAAGAAAAAAAGAGGCGCAATGAGGTAGCTGTGTGAGTAAGTTAAGCGACCCTAGTGGCCGACACAAACACCTGGCCCATCTAGGAGTGGCACTGCAGTGTCACGCAGGATGGCCCTTCCAAAAAACACTCCCCAAACAGCACATGACGCAAAGAAGAAAAAAAGAGGCGCAATGAGGTAGCTGTGTGAGTAAGCTAAGCGACCCTAGTGGCCGACACAAACACCTGGCCCATCTAGGAGTGGCACTGCAGTGTCACGCAGGATGGCCCTTCCAAAAAACACTCCCCAAACAGCACATGACGCAAAGAAGAAAAAAAGAGGCGCAATGAGGTAGCTGTGTGAGTAAGCTAAGCGACCCTAGTGGCCGACACAAACACCTGGCTTATCTAGGAGTGGCACTGCAGTGTCACGCAGGATGGCCCTTCCAAAAAACACTCTCCAAACAGCACATGACGCAAATAAAAATGAAAGAAAAAAGAGGTGCAAGATGGAATTGTCCTTGGGCCCTCCCACCCACCCTTATGTTGTATAAACAGGACATGCACACTTTAACCAACCCATCATTTCAGTGACAGGGTCTGCCACACGACTGTGACTGAAATGACGGGTTGGTTTGGACCCCCACCGAAAAAGAAGCAATTAATCTCTCCTTGCACAAACTGGCTCTACAGAGGCAAGATGTCCACCTCATCATCATCCTCCGATATATCACCGTGTACATCCCGCTCCTCACAGATTATCAATTCGTCCCCACTGGAATCCATCATCTCAGCTCCCTGTGTACTTTGTGGAGGCAATTGCTGCTGGTCAATGTGTCCACGGAGGAATTGATTATAATTCATTTTAATGAACATCATCTTCTCCACATTTTCTGGAAGTAACCTCGTACGCAGATTGCTGACAAGGTGAGCGGCGGCACTAAACACTCTTTCGGAGTACACACTTGTGGGAGGGCAACTTAGGTAGAATAAAGCCAGTTTGTGCAAGGGCCTCCAAATTGCCTCTTTTTCCTGCCAGTATAAGTACGGACTGTCTTACGTGCCTACTTGGATGCGGTCACTCATATAATCCTCCACCATTCTTTCAATGGGCAGAGAATCATATGCAGTGACAGTAGACGACATGTCCGTAATCGTTGTCAGGTCCTTCAGTCCGGACCAGATGTCAGCATCAGCAGTCGCTCCAGACTGCCCTGCATCACCGCCAGCGGGTGGGCTCGGAATTCTGAGCCTTTTCCTCGCACCCCCAGTTGCGGGAGAATGTGAAGGAGGAGATGTTGACAGGTCGCGTTCCGCTTGACTTGACAAATTTCTCACCAGCAGGTCTTTGAACCCCAGCAGACTTGTGTCTGCCGGAAAGAGAGATCCAAGGTAGGTTTTAAATCTAGGATCGAGCACGGTGGCCAAAATGTAGTGCTCTGATTTCAACAGATTGACCACCCGTGAATCCTTGTTAAGCGAATTAAGGGCTCCATCCACAAGTCCCACATGCCTAGCGGAATCGCTCCCTTTTAGCTCCTCCTTCAATGCCTCCAGCTTCTTCTGCAAAAGCCTGATGAGGGGAATGACCTGACTCAGGCTGGCAGTGTCTGAACTGACTTCACGTGTGGCAAGTTCAAAAGGTTGCAGAACCTTGCACAACGTTGAAATCATTCTCCACTGCGCTTGAGACAGGTACATTCCACCTCCTATATCGTGCTCAATTGTATAGGCTTGAATGGCCTTTTGCTGCTCCTCCAACCTCTGAAGCATATAGAGGGTTGAATTCCACCTCGTTACCACTTCTTGCTTCAGATGATGGCAGGGCAGGTTCAGGCGTTTTTGGTGGTGCTCCAGTCTTCTGTACGTGGTGCCTGTACGCCGAAAGTGTCCCGCAATTCTTCTGGCCACCGACAGCATCTCTTGCACGCCCCTGTCGTTTTTTAAAAAATTCTGCACCACCAAATTCAAGGTATGTGCAAAACATGGGACGTGCTGGAATTTGCCCATATTTAATGCACACACAATATTGCTGGCGTTGTCCGATGCCACAAATCCACAGGAGAGTCCAATTGGGGTAAGCCATTCCGCGATGATCTTCCTCAGTTGCTGTAAGAGGTTTTCAGCTGTGTGCGTATTCTGGAAACCGGTGATACAAAGCGTAGCCTGCCTAGGAAAGAGTTGGCGTTTGCGAGATGCTGCTACTGGTGCCGCCGCTGCTGTCCTTGCGGCGGGAGTCCATACATCTACCCAGTGGGCTGTCACAGTCATATAGTCCTGACCCTGCCCTGCTCCACTTGTCCACATGTCCGTGGTTAAGTGGACATTGGGTACAACTGCATTTTTTAGGACACTGGTGAGTCTTTTTCTGACGTCCGTGTACATTCTCGGTATCGCCTGCCTAGAGAAGTGGAACCTAGATGGTATTTGGTAACGGGGGCACACTGCCTCAAGAAATTGTCTAGTTCCTTGTGAACTAACGGCGGATACCGGACGCACGTCTAACACCAACATAGTTGTCAAGGCCTCAGTTATCCGCTTTGCAACAGGATGACTGCTGTGATATTTCATCTTCCTCGCAAAGGACTGTTGGACAGTCAATTGCTTGGTGGAAGTAGTAAAAGTGGGCTTACAACTTCCCCTCTGGGATGACCATCGACTCCCAGCAGCAACAACAGCAGCGCCAGCAGCAGTAGGCGTTACACGCAAGGATGCATCGGAGGAATCCCAGGCAGGAGAGGACTCGTCAGAATTTCCAGTGACATGGCATGCTGGACTATTGGCATTCCTGGGGAAGGAGGAAATTGACACTGAGGGAGTTGGTGGGGTGGTTTGCGTGAGCTTGGTTACAAGAGGAAGGGATTTACTGGTCAGTGGACTGCTTCCGCTGTCGCCCAAAGTTTTTGAACTTGTCACTGACTTATTATGAATGCGCTGCAGGTGACGTATAAGGGAGGATGTTCCGAGGTGGTTAACGTCCTTACCCCTACTTATTACAGCTTGACAAAGGCAACACACGGCTTGACAAATGTTGTCCGCATTTCTGGTGAAATACTTCCACACCGAAGAGCTGATTTTTTTTGGTATTTTCACCAGGCATGTCAACGGCCCTATTCCTCCCACGGACAACAGGTGTCTCCCCGGGTGCCTGACTTAAACAAACCACCTCACCATCAGAATCCTCCTTGTCAATTTCCTCCCCAGCGCCAGCAACACCCATATCCTCCTCATCCTGGTGTACTTCAACACTGACATCTTCAATCTGACTATCAGGAACTGGACTGCGGGTGCTCCTTCCAGCACTTGCAGGGGGCGTGCAAATGGTGGAAGGCGCATGCTCTTCACGTCCAGTGTTGGGAAGGTCAGGCATCGCAACCGACACAATTGGACTCTCCTTGTGGATTTGGGATTTCGAAGAACGCACAGTTCTTTGCGGTGCTTTTGCCAGCTTGAGTCTTTTCAGTTTTCTAGCGAGAGGCTGAGTGCTTCCATCCTCATGTGAAGCTGAACCACTAGCCATGAACATAGGCCAGGGCCTCAGCCGTTCCTTGCCACTCCGTGTGGTAAATGGCATATTGGCAAGTTTACGCTTCTCCTCCGACAATTTTATTTTAGATTTTGGAGTCCTTTTTTTACTGATATTTGGTGTTTTGGATTTTACATGCTCTGTACTATGACATTGGGCATCGGCCTTGGCAGACGACGTTGCTGGCATTTCATCGTCTCGGCCATGACTAGTGGCAGCAGCTTCAGCACGAGGTGGAAGTTGATCTTGATCTTTCCCTAATTTTGGAACCTCAACATTTTTGTTCTCCATATTTTAATAGGCACAACTAAAAGGCACCTCAGGTAAACAATGGAGATGGATGGATACTAATATACTTATGGATGGACGAGCGACTGCCGACACAGAGGTAGCTACAGCCGTGGACTACCGTACTGTGTCTGCTGCTAATATAGACTGGATGATAAGGAGATGAAATTAATATATATATATATATATAATATCACTAGTACTGCAGCCGGACAGGTATATATATTTATTATGTAATGACTGATGACGGACCTGCTGGACACTGTCAGCTCAGCAGCACCGCAGACTGCTACAGTAAGCTACTATAGTAGTATGTATAAAGAAGAAAGAAAAAAAAAACCACGGGTAGGTGGTATACAATTATGGATGGACGAGCGACTGCCGACACAGAGGTAGCTACAGCCGTGGACTACCGTACTGTGTCTGCTGCTAATATAGACTGGATGATAAGGAGATGAAATTAATATATATATATATATATATATATATAATATCACTAGTACTGCAGCCGGACAGGTATATATATTTATTATGTAATGACTGATGACGGACCTGCTGGACACTGTCAGCTCAGCAGCACCGCAGACTGCTACAGTAAGCTACTATAGTAGTATGTATAAAGAAGAAAGAAAAAAAAAAACCACGGGTAGGTGGTATACAATTATGGATGGACGAGCGACTGCCGACACAGAGGTAGCTACAGCCGTGGACTACCGTACTGTGTCTGCTGCTAATATAGACTGGATGATAATGAGATGAAATCAATATATATATATATATATATAATATCACTAGTACTGCAGTCGGACAGGTATATATATTTATTATGTAATGACTGATGACGGACCTGCTGGACACTGTCAGCTCAGCAGCACCGCAGACTGCTACAGTAAGCTACTATAGTAGTATGTATAAAGAAGAAAGAAGGAAAAAAAAACCACGGGTAGGTGGTATACAATTATGGATGGACGAGCGACTGCCGACACAGAGGTAGCTACAGCCGTGGACTACCGTACTGTGTCTGCTGCTAATATAGACTGGATGATAATGAGATGAAATCAATATATATATATATAATATCACTAGTACTGCAGCCGGACAGGTATATATATTTATTATGTAATGACTGATGACGGACCTGCTGGACACAGTCAGCTCAGCAGCACCGCAGACTGCTACAGTAAGCTACTATAGTAGTATGTATAAAGAAGAAAGAAAGAAAAAAAAACCACGGGTAGGTGGTATACAATATTATATATATATTATATACAATTATACAGGTTGAGTATCCCATATCCAAATATTCCGAAATACGGAATATTCCGAAATACGGACTTTTTTGAGTGAGAGTGAGATAGTGAAACCTTTGTTTTCTGATGGCTCAATGTACACAAACTTTGTTTAATACACAAAGTTATTAAAAATATTGTATTAAATGACCTTCAGGCTGTGTGTATAAGGTGTATATGAAACATAAATGAATTGTGTGAATGTACACACACTTTGTTTAATGCACAAAGTTATAAAATATTGGCTAAAATTACCTTCAGGCTGTGTGTATAAGGTGTATATGTAACATAAATGCATTCTGTGCTTAAATTTAGGTTCCATCACCATGATATCTCATTATGCTATGCAATTATTCCAAAATACGGAAAAATCCCATATCCAAAATACCTCTGGTCCCAAGCATTTTGGATAAGGGAGACTCAACCTGTATATATATATATATATATTAAACTGGTGGTGACTGGTGGTCAGGTCACTGGTCACACTATCAGCAACTTGCAAGTAGTACTCCTAAGCAGACAATCACAATATATATTATACTGGTGGTCAGTGTGGTCACAATGGCAGTGTGGCACTCTGGCAGCAAAAGTGTGCACTGTACGTTATATGTACTCCTGAGTCCTGCTCTCAGACTCTAACTGCTCCCCACTGTCAGTGTCTCCCCCACAAGTCAGTTAATATACAGTCACACTATCTATCACTTCAGCAAGTAACTAGTACTCCTCCTAATGCTCCCCAAAATTACTACTGTGTCTCTCTCTACTGTCTCACTCTCTTCTCTATAAACGGAGAGGACGCCAGCCACGTCCTCTCCCTATGAATCTCAATGCACGTGTGAAAATGGCGGCGACGCGCGGCTCCTTATATAGAATCCGAGTCTCGCGATAGAATCCGAGCCTCACGAGAATCCGACAGCGGGATGATGACGTTCGGGCGCGCTCGGGTTAACCGAGCAAGGCGGGAAGATCCGAGTCGCTCGGCCCCGTGTAAAAAAACATGAAGTTCGGGCGGGTTCGGATTCCGAGGAACCGAACCCGCTCATCCCTAATAAACAGCATGTACATTTCGGACATCATTTCCGGTTCATTTGCTTCAAATAGCCCTAAATATGTAATGCACAATGCCACTGGATCTCTATGTCATTAATGTGACATCTTGGAAGGCTCATTATGTTTTGTACACAGACAACGGACAAAATCCGTTAATACAACACATTACAACACATCCAAACACATAATATATTGGGGCAGTACGGATGGTGTAATGGTTAGCATTACTGCCTCACAGCACTGAGGTCATGGGTTCGATTCCTACCATGGCCCTAACTGTGGGGAGTTTGTATATTCTCCCCGTACTTGCGTGGGTTTCCTCCGGGTACTCCGGTTTCCTCCCACAATCCAAAAATATACTGGTAGATTAATTGGCTCCCAACAAAATTAACCCTAGCATGAATGTGTGTGCGTGTACATGTGATAGGGAATATAGATTGTAAGCTCCACTGGGGCAGGGACTGATGTGAATGACCGAATATTCTCTGTAAAGCGCTGCAGAATTTGTGTGCGCTATATAAATACTTGGTAATAAATAAATAATATACTTACCTGGAGAGCCTAATCGTAGTGTGGTTAGTGGTGGCATAATGGTTACAGTGTCTGCCTGCAATGCGTTCATCCTGTGTTCAAATCCTGTCGAGACCAGAATTATTATTTTTTTGGTGGATTTATTTTTATATTTTTTTTTAAAGAAATAAACTTGTTTGGTCTGTTTATTCTTTCCCGCTGAGCTCCATTATGTTTTGTACACAGACACCGGATAAAATCCGTTATGGGTACAACACATTGCAGGCGGTGGGGAAGCAAATTCAGTTTGCACGCATTGTGGGCTACAATAGGTTTTGTACACAGCCAGCAGATTCAATCCACGGTTTGTGGACTGCATCCGGCATCTTACATCAGGCAAAAATGGCAGGGAGACGCTACATTAGAGGGGAGCTTCTGATCCTGCTTAGGTGGCGGGACCGGCCATTTGCTACTAACTCAGAGAAGCGGCGGGCTTACAATAAAGCCTGCCTTGAGATCCGAGCAAAATATGGCCAGTCCCGCAGCCTCAGGTCACTCCAGAGGAAGTGGAGTAATCTGGTCACCAGGGAGCCCAGGAAACTGGAATTACTGCTGCTGTCCCTGAGGAGTAAGGACAGTCCAGAACTGCACATTATTACTACTGTATTTAAGTAATGTACATTTCTCAAATGTCCTAGAGGATGCTGGGGTCCATTTAGTACCATGGGGTATAGACAGGTCTGTAGGAGCCATCGGCACTAAATGACTTTAAAAGTGTGGGCTGGCCCCTCCCTCTATGCCCCTCCTCCAGACGTCAGTTTAGAAATTGTGCCCGGAGGAATCCGTTTGGATGGGCGACCATGTTAAGGTCGACAGTCATTAGGTCGACCACTATTGGTCGACAGTGACATGGTCGACATGGACTCATGGTTGACATATGAAAATGGTCGACAGGTCAGGTCAGCATATAAAAGGGTCGACATGGTTTTTTTAAAATATATTTTTTAAATTTTCATGCTTTACCATCCACGTGGACTACGATTGGGAATAGTAACCTTGCCCGCAGCATGGCGAGCAAAGCGAGCCATGCAAGGAGACGCGGTACACTAATTCGGGTTCCCCGTCGCTTTACGAAGAAAACAACACCAATAACAGTCCAAAAATCCATGTTAACCTTTTCATGTGTCGACCATTTTCATGTGTCGACCATGAGTGCATGTCGACCATGTCACTGTCGACCAATATTGGTCGACCTAATGATTGTCGACCTTAACATGGTCGACCATTCATACCGGAACCATGCCCAGATGCCACACACCATACCGCAATGCTCGTTATACCCTATGCCACACACCGCAATGCCCCTTATACATTATGCCACACACTGCAATCCCCTGAAACATTATACCACATACCACAATGCCCATGATATAGGTGTGGATCATAGAATCGACAGTAACTAGGTCAACAATGTTTAGGTCGACCACTATTGGTCGACAGTACCTAGGTCGACAGGGTTGGAAGGTCGACATGAGTTTTGTTTTTGGTGTTGTTTTGTACGTAAAGTGATGGGGAACCCCAATTAGTGCACCGTGTCCTCTCGCAGTAGAGAGCTCAGACTCTACTGCGCATGCGCAGATCTCCGGGAAAATGGCGTGGCGGATATTTCCCCAGATATTTCTCTACTGCGCATGCGCAGAACTCTGTGAAAATGAGTTTTAACAGCACCGGTGACGTCGGCGCGGGACTCCGGAGAGGTGAGTATTACCCAAATGGGTGCACTGTGTGCGGTGGGGGCCCCCTCTGCACACATTGCACCCATTATAGAAACACCAGTGCCTGTGACACATTATGACACACCGCAATGTCCGTGATACATTATGCCACACACCACAATGCCCATTAAACATTAAGTCCTACAGTAAGGTTTCTAATTACTTTTAAATTACTGTACCTGCTCGTTGCCAGGGGTTTACTTGTACAGGGGATCCGGTCTTGGGGTCGACAATACTTAGGTCGACAGTGTCTAGGTTGACCACAATTGGTCGATAGTAAGTAGGTCAACAGGGTGTCTAGGTCATCAGGGCCTCTTGGTAGATATGTACTATATCGACATGACAAAAGGTTGACATGCATTTTTCTAAAATGTTTTCATTTTTTGAACTTTTTCATATTTTACGATCCACATGGGTTACGAATGGGAATAGTGACCGGTATCCGATCATATGGTCAACCATCATTAGGTCAACATTCATTAGGTCGACCACTAATTGGGGTTCCCGGTCACTCTGCGAAAAAAACGATACCCAAAAATGTCAATAGTACCATGTCGACCTTTTTTCATGACGACCTAGCACATGTCCACTTATAGACCATGTCCACCTATCAACACTGTCGACCAATAGTGGTTGACATAATGACTGTCAACCTTAGTGTGGTGCACCCAATGACCGTTACCCCGTGTACCTAAGCACCTCCTCAGCCATTATTTACTGTTACAGCATTCAGTATGTGCAGTAATGTACTGTATCTAAGGGCACTGTACATTCCTTTTTGTACCCAGGGCGTCAGCAGATAAGATGGCGAAGGGCCCAGCAGCAGATAAGGTGGCGAAGGGCCCGGCACCACTCTTTCACTGCCATACCGGGGACCAGCGCCACAAGCAGTAAGTCTTGTACTCTCTTTATTGTGTACTCTTTATACCAGTGGTTCCCAAAAAGTTTTTGAGTCATGGCACCCCTAGGCCAAAAGTTTCTTATTGAGAAATTTAGAAAAAAATAAACAAAAGTAAAATGTGCTTGTACAGTACTGTATGTCATCCTTAGGTTCAATTACTGTATGTGGTGAGGGACAGGATTCACTTCTGATTGCCCAAATACTGTACTGTAATTTATGATTTGAAGACCCCAGCACTGATTTTGCCTATTACAGTGACAATAAATATTTGAATTGGTTCTTGATCACCCCTGCAAGCGTCTATTTTTATTTTTGAGATTTACCAGTGTCTGTGAAACTGATCATAGATGTGCTAAATTTAGCACATCTACGATCTGATCTGAATTAGGCCCCAGGTGCGATTTGCACCTTGTGAAATGTTACAGTATACCATGAGGGTATGAATGCTTTTGTTTGATTACTGCTGGGGACAATGGTAATGCTGTTGCCAATGTGTTTAATATAGGCACCCCTGGACCAATTCCTCCGCCACCGACATTTGCGCACCCGCCTCGTCCTGGTAAGATATTTTTGTTAAGTTAAGGCTCATTTCACCATTGTTTCTAAACCTTATTCCCCACCCTGTGCCTCTTATCCTACACCTCTCACTGTGCCTCTGCTTCCCCTTGTCTTTCAGCCTTTCCCTGCTCCTGTGGCTGAGCCTCCCCATGTCTCTGCTGTGGAACATCATGATGTCACGTAAACTGTGCTTTATAGGGTTCCTTGGGGGCCTGGTACAGTACAGTATTTACAGTAATTAGAGATGTGCACCGGAAATTTTTCGGGTTTTGTGTTTTGGTTTTGGATTCGGTTCCGCGGCAGTGTTTTGGATTCGGACGCGTTTTGCCAAAACCTCCCTGAAAATTTTTTGTCGGATTCGGGTGTTTTTTTTTACAAAAAAACCCTCAAAAACAGCTTAAATCATAGAATTTGGGTGTCATTTTGATCCCATAGTATTATTAACCTCAATAACCATAATTTACACTCATTTTTAGTCTATTCTGAACACTCCACACCTCACAATATTATTTTTAGTCCTAAAATTTGCACCGAATTCGCTGGATGGCTAAGCTAAGCGACACAAGTGGCCGACACAAACACCTGGCCCATCTAGGAGTGGCACTGCAGTGTCAGACAGGATGGCACTTAAAAAAAATAGTCCCCAAACAGCACATGATGCAAAGAAAAAAAGAGGCGCCCCAAGGTCGCTGTGTGACTAAGCTAAGCAACACAAGTGGCCGACACAAACACCTGGCCCATCTAGGAGTGGCACTGCAGTGTCAGACAGGATGGCACTTCAAAAAAATTGTCCCCAAACAGCACATGATGCAAAGAACAAAAGAGGCGCACCAAGGTCGCTGTGTGACTAAGCTAAGCGACACAAGTGGCCGACACAAATACCTGGCCCATCTAGGAGTGGCACTGCAGTGTCAGGCAGGATGGCACTTCAAAAAAATAGTCCCCAAACAGCACAGGATGCAAAGAAAAAAAGAGGCGCACCAAGGTCGCTGTGTGACTAAGCTAAGCAACACAAGTGGCCGACACAAACACCTGGCCCATCTAGGAGTGGCACTGCAGTGTCAGAAAGGATGGCACTTCAAAAACATTGTCCCCAAACAGCACATGATGCAAAGAACAAAAGAGGCGCACCAAGGTCGCTGTGTGACTAAGCTAAGCAACACAAGTGGCCGACACAAACACCTGGCCCATCTAGGAGTGGCACTGCAGTGTCAGACAGGATGGCAGTTCAAAAAAATAGTCCCCAAACAGCACATGATGCAAAGAAAAAAAGAGGCGCACCAAGGTCGATGTGTGATTAAGCTAAGCGACACAAGTGGCCGACACAAACACCTGGCCCATCTAGGAGTGGCACTGCAGTGTCAGACAGGATGGCACTTAAAAGAATAGTCCCCAAACAGCACATGATGCAAAGAAAAAAAAAGGTGCACCAAAGACGCTGTGTGACTAAGCTAAGCGACCCAAGTGGCCGACACAAACACCTGGCCCATCTAGGAGTGGCACTGCAGTGTCAGACAGGATGGCAGATTTAAAAAATAGTCCCCAAACAGCACATGATGCAAAGAAAAAAAGAGGTGCAATGAGGTAGCTGACCTGTGTGACTAAGCTAAGCGACCCAAGTGGCCGACACAAACACCTGGCCCATCTAGGAGTGGCACTGCAGTTTTCTAGCGAGAGGATGAGTGCTTCCATCCTCATGTGAATCTGAACCACTAGCCATGAACATAGGCCAAGGCCTCAGCCGTTTCTTGCCACTCTCTTTCGTAAATGGCATATTGTCAAGTTTACGCTTCTCATCAGACGCTTTTAATTTTGATTTTTGGGTCATTTAACTGAACTTTTGTTTTTTGGATTTTACATGCTCTCTACTATGACATTGGGCATCGGCCTTGGCAGACGACGTTGATGGCATTTCATCGTCTCGGCCATGACTAGTGGCAGCAGCTTCAGCACGAGGTGGAAGTGGATCTTGATCTTTCCCTATTTTAACCTCCACATTTTTGTTCTCCATTTTTTAATGTGTGGAATTATATGCCAGTATCAATAGCAATGGCCTACTACTATATATACTGCGCACAACTGAAATGCACCACAGGTATGGATAGATAGTATACTTGATGACACAGAGGTAGGTAGAGCAGTGGCCTTCCGTACCGTACTGCTATATATACTGGTGGTCACTGTCAGCAAACTGCAAAACTAAAATGCACCACAGGTATAGAATCTAGATGGATAGTATACTTGACGACACAGAGGTAGGTAGAGCAGTGGCCTTCCGTACCGTACTGCTATATATACTGGTGGTCACTGTTAGCAAACTGCAAAACTAAAATGCACCACAGGTATAGAATCTAGATGGATAGTATACTTGACGACACAGAGTTAGGTAGAGCAGTGGCCTTCCGTACCATACTGCTATATATACTGGTGGTCACTGTCAGCAAACTGCAAAACTAAAATGCACCACAGTTATAGAATCTAGATGGAGAGTATACTTGATGACACAGAGGTAGGTAGAGCAGTGGCCTTCTGTACCGTACTGCTATATATACTGGTGGTCACTGTCAGCAAACTGCAAAACTAAAATGCACCACAGGTATAGAATCTAGATGGATAGTATACTTGACGACACAGAGGTAGGTAGAGCAGTGGCCTTCCGTACCGTACTGCTATATATACTGGTGGTCACTGTCAGCAAACTGCAAAACTAAAATGCACCACAGGTATAGAATCTAGATGGATAGTATACTTGACGACACAGAGGTAGGTAGAGCAGTGGCCTTCCGTACCGTACTGCTATATATACTGGTGGTCACTGTCAGCAAACTGCAAAACTAAAATGCACCACAGGTATAGAATCTAGATGGATAGTATACTTGACGACACAGAGGTAGGTAGAGCAGTGGCCTTCCGTACCGTACTGCTATATATACTGGTGGTCACTGTCAGCAAACTGCAAAACTAAAATGCACCACAGGTATAGAATCTAGATGGATAGTATATTTGACGACACAGAGGTAGGTAGAGCAGTGGCCTTCCGTAAAGTACTGCTATATATACTGGTGGTCACTGTCAGCAAAACTCTGCACTGTACTCCTCCTATATAATACTGCTGGTCCCCAGTCCCCACAATAAAGCAGTGTGAGCACAGATATATGCAGCACACTGAGCACAGATATGGAGCGTTTTTCAGGCAGACAACGTATAATACTGGTGGTCACTGGTCAGCAAAACTCTGCATTGTACTCCTCCTATATAATACTGCTGGTCCCCAGTCCCCACAATAAAGCAGTGTGAGCACAGATATATGCAGCACACTGAGCACAGATATGGAGCGTTTTTCAGGCAGAGAACGTATAAAACTGGTGGTCACTGATCAGCAAAACTCTGCACTGTACTCCGCCTATATAATACAGCTGCTCCCCAGTACCCACAATTAAGCAATAAGCAAAAATATTTGCAGCAACATTAATAAACGGAGAGGACGCCAGCCACGTCCTCTCCCTAACATTTCCAATGCATGAGTGAAAATGGCGGCGACGCGCGGTTCCTTATATAGAATCTGAATCTCGCGAGAATCCGACAGCGGGATGCTGACGTTCGGGCGCACTCGGATTAACCGAGCCATATGGGAGAATCCGAGTATGCCTCGGACCCGTGTAAAAGTTCGGGGGGGTTCGGTTTCTGAGGAACCGAACCCGCTCATCACTAACAGTAATTTATCTTTTTTCCCATAAAACAGGTACCGGCCAAGTTCCAGGACCAGGGCGCTATGGCCCGGACTACCTGACTAGAGGTGCCGTCATAATAATGTTATTTTACATGCATACTGTTCATAAACTTTGATAAAGTGCTGTACAGTATACTGTATTATTATTATTATTACTGTACAGTACTGTATGTACTGAACTGTGTACTCTAATGTTGGGTAAATACTAATGTTGGGTAAATACTAATAACAATGGAAGGCACATCCAGCTGATACAGTAGGTACAGTAGGTACTGTAAGTGCACACAATTATAGTACTGTAGTAATTATCAGGCCAATGATTCCAGCATGATTTCACAACTGGGCATCCATTTGCATGTGTCCATCCAGTTGTGAGGTCAGTCACTGGCATGGCTGGACTGCCCATCTGGCATTTCTAGCACATGCCAGAAGGGTCGATGGGCAGGTGGGCCGATCCAGTCCCTAAGAGGCACAGGGTGGGGAATAAGGTTTAGAAAACAGTGAAGAAATGAGCCTTAACTTAACAAAAATGTCTTACCGGGACGAGCCGGGTCCGCCGGTCCCGGTGAATAGGTCAGCGAACTGGTAGGGGTGGATGAGCCCGATGTCACCATGGAAAATGATGGAGCAGGCGTTGCTGTGAAAAAAAGAAGAGAGTATTGACTGCATAGGAGAGGAAAGGGTTAAACATCTGGGGAGGGGTGGACCTAGCTGTAAGGAAAGTTCAGCCTTTAAGGGGGAGGGCTTGATATATATAAGGAAGGTGAAGCCATTTTAAGTCTCTTGGTGACTCGGTTTCGGTTTGGTGAGTGCTGCAGTGTCAGCAAAAAAACTTTGTTTCCCTTGTCTCTTGCTTGTTTATTCATCTGTGGCTGCTCTCCCCCCCCCCCCCCTATCTATACCTATAACCTGGTCTGCCTGCTGACATGGCTGCTAGGCCCCGGCGAGTGTTGAGGGCCCCGGCTCGTTTCAGCTCGGATGTCCGAGCGGGCCCTGAGGAGGCTGTGGGTGGCCTGAGGGACGGGGCTCCGTCCTCTAGGGCCTCTACACCTACGGCCGTAGGCAGAGGGGGCCGGGCGGGATCGCCGCCGGGGGCCAGGAGCATTTCGGCAGGACGAGGGCGGCGTGGGGGACCGGTCGTCCCTTCAAACCACCCAAGGACCAGCGGGCGGCGGCCGTCCCCTCCGGGAGCCGCCGTACCCGGGAGCAGATCGGGCGCCCGCGGGCGCGCGCATGCGTGCTACGGTGAGCGCCCGGCAGCGGCAGGAAACACCTCTCCTTCCTCGCCGCGGCCGAGGGTTAGTGCCGGGCGAGGGGAGAGGGCGGGTGCGAGAGCAGGCGGTCGCCGCGCGGGGCCTCTGCAGGAGGCCCGCGCGGCGGCCGAGGAGGAAGAACATGGCGGGAGGCCGTGTGCGGGAGGACGTGGGACGCGCGCCCGAGGCGCGCGCGCGCCCACGCTCGTTCCGCAAGCTGCAGGCCGCGCACGTGCGCGCGCAGCAGGGCTCCCTGCAGACATATCAACCTCTCCTTCTCCCCGTATGCCGGCAAACGGCAGGGGGAGGGAGCACATGAGGGGGGTGCAGCGTATGCCTCAAGTAGGCAACGCTGGGCGCATGGTGGCGACAAGGGGCAGTAGGGGCGCAACACCAGCGGCAAGGGATGGCCGGGGCCAGCGGGCGGGTGCGCCCGCCGCGGGCCCGGTGGCACGCGGGAGAGCACGCACGGGGGGGCAGCAGTTCCCCGTGGATACCGCGGATCACAGCAGGCCCCGCGGCAGGAAGGAAGACAGGGAGTGGGTCAGCGGCCGCAGGGCCGCGGCACGGACCGCTGAGCCCGACAGTGGGTCCTCCGCGGGGTCAGGGGATTTTTCTGTTTCCCCAGACAGGGAGGAAGCAGGCTCTGAAATGGAGAGTGGCGGAGCCGTCAGGGGTGCCCTTGATTTCGGTTTAGAGCACGACGAGCAGGATCCCCGGGGCGCATCAAGCAGTCAGCGGGCGCGGGCTCGCGCCCAACCAAGGACCGGCCACCCATCGGGCGGCGGTTCCGCGCGTCGCCCCGCGCGGGATGGGGATCAGTCTGCGGGACGCAAGGGGTCTGGCGACCGTAGAGCATCAGCGGCACGGCGAATAGCACGGGCCTGCCGAGAGCTGGGGGCCGCCGCGGCGGAGCTGGAACTAGGACCAGGAAGGGAGCGGGGGCGCACAGTCACCGCGCATTCCGCACGGGGTGCCCGGCGTGCGCCACAAGCGTGGGCCGGGCCCTCTTCTTCTTTTTTGTCTTCCACAGAGGGCCGAAGTGAAAGAGATGGGGCGGACTCCGTGGCGGATGAGGATTGGCTGGAGGATTACGAAGGATCCGGGTCGGAGAGGTCGATAGCATCCGGTGAGTTGGTGCACTCTATATCGGTTTCCACCACGAGCTCGAGTTTGCGAAGCTCTTCTTCCTCCGCGTCCTCATCTTCTTTAGCGTCGCAGGCGTCCGACGCAGATAGCACTGCTAGGGCAAGGAGGGAGGCCGAGAAACTTGCCAAAAGAGCGGCAAGGCAGCAGAAGAGGCGCAAGCGACGCAGGCGAATGAGTGTAGAGGAGCGTAGGGCAAAGAAGCGGCGCGATCTGCCGGGGGTAGTGCGCTGCGAATACACCGCAGTTATGAGGGGGCTGCGAGATAGCTGCCGCAAGAAAATATGTAGGGGTGACTTCGTGGACTTATTCGTCTTGACGAGGGCCATGAAGAGGGATTACAAAGCGGCGGCCACTAAGACAGGCATGGGTACTGAAGCTTTCCGGTCTTTTGATAATTGGCTGGCCGGTTTTTGGGTGTTTGCGGCATGCTATTTGGAGGATAGGCCGGAAGAGCACATGAATATCATCCGGTACCTACACCTAGTGCATGACATGCAGCGCACGTCCGCTGGCTCGGAATGGCGCCAGTACGACCAAGAGTTTCGGGAGAAACAGGATGGGCTGCGGGTCATGGATTTTGGCTTCAAAGACGTGGAGGTATGGCTCAAGGTGACCCGGGCATCACAACAAGAGGCAGAGCCCCAGAAACAGGGGACAGGGGTGCGTCGCGCGGGGTCATCGGCCCAGGGGGCGGCCGCGGACGGAGGAATGGCCAGGACAGGCGGGTTGGCCGCTCGCGGGGGCAGGCAGTCTGCTACTCGGGGGAAATGCTTCGCTTTTAACAGCGGAACATGTTCCTATGGCAAGCAGTGTCGGTTTCGTCACTCCTGCCACCATTGTGGGGGAGCCCACCCAGCCTCCTCCTGTTTCAAAGGGGGGCGACAGGGAAGCAAGGGGAAGCAGCCTTACTCTAAGCAGGCCGCGAGCGGGACCGCTCAGCAGAGCCCCAACGCCAGTTAAGTTGTTAACAATGGGCAAATGGCTGCATATGTATCCAAATAGAGAGGATGCTAAGTTTTTGTTAGACGGTTTTAAGTTTGGTTTTCGCTTGCCTGTTGCAAGCGAGGTATCAGTGCGGGCGCAGAGAAACCTCCAGTCAGCACGGGCATTGCCAACCGTCCTGCGGGAGAAAGTAGATAAGGAGGTCAGGTTGGGCAGGTTGGGGGGGCCTTTTATATCACCCCCGGTGGATGACTTGGTCATCTCCCCGGTCGGGGTGGTTCCGAAAAAGACCCCGGGCGCTTTTCGGCTCATACAGCATCTGTCTTACCCGCCGGGGGCTTCGGTCAACGACGCAATACCGCCGGCCTTTTGCTCGGTGGTATATCAGTCATTTGACGAGGCGCTAGAGATGGTCCGCAGCTACGGGAGCGGGGCCCTCATGGCTAAGATCGATGTTGAGTCAGCCTTTAGATTATTGCCATTGCATCCTGACTCATTCCGTTTCATGGGTTTCCGGATTGGGACGGAGTATTTCATCGACAAATGTCTGCCGATGGGATGTTCCGTTTCATGCTCATTTTTCGAGCGCTTTAGCACTTTTCTTCATTGGTGTGTGGAGTCGACGTCAGGCGGCCACGGGGTTGCACATTACCTCGATGACTTCCTATGCGCAGGTCCGGCGAACGACACGAGGTGCGCCGATTTGTTGTTTAGCACCCAGGCTCTCTTTTACCACTTCGGTGTTCCGGTAGCCGAGGACAAAACGGAAGGTCCTGACTCCTGTTTATCGTTCTTGGGGATTGAAATCGACACAGTGGCGGGGGAGTGTCGCTTGCCTCAGGACAAAGTGTCGAAGCTCCGCGAAACCATTTGCCGGTTCAAAGACTCGCGTAAAGTCACGCTGCGTCAGGCGCAGTCCTTGCTGGGCATGCTTAACTTTGCTTGTCGGGTAATTCCGATGGGCAGGGTTTTCTGCCGGAAGCTTGAAAGGGCAACGGCGGGGTGTGCCAGGCCTCATCATTTCGTTCGATTGTCCTCTGAATTAAAAAGGGATCTGGCCGTATGGGCTTCGTTCCTGGAGGATTTTAACGGTGTGAGCATATGGCAAGCGCCAGCCGTGGACAGCGACCGGTTGCAGCTGTTTACCGACGCCGCAGGGGCCTATGGATTTGGTTGTTTTTTGGAGGGATCGTGGTGCGTGGCATCTTGGCCGGAAAGCTGGCATAGTGAGGGTCTTACAAGGGATCTGTTACTACTGGAACTTTTTCCCATTATGGTAGCCCTGGAAGTTTGGGGTGACCGTTTGGCTAATCGCAGCATAGTGTTTAGATGCGACAATCTGGGCGTAGTGCATGCGATTAATAACCAGAGGGCGAAATCGCTAGTGGTTCTGAGGGTGCTTGGGCACTTGCTTTTGACGTGCTTGCGTAGGAATCTATGGTTCCGGGCGCAGCATGTTCCCGGCTTGGAGAACGAAATCGCAGATGCATTGTCGCGGGGACAGTGGGAGAGGTTTTGGGTTTTGGCACCCGAGGCCGAAAAGCAGGGTTTTCACTGTCCTGATTATGTTTGGCAGGTGATCGGGCCGGATTGGAAGGTCTAGCGTTGCGGTCGGTAGCGCCGGCCACGCTCAAGGCGTACGGACAAGCGTGGAGCGAGTGGGAGGCGTTTGTTCAGAGTCGTCAACATCAAGGTAAGAGCAAGCATCGGCTGATGCTCTCTTTTATGTGGCAGCTCTACGTTTCTGGTAGGTCGCGAGCGGTGGTGGCCCGGTACTTGGCTGGCGTCTCATTCTTTTGCAAGCTGCGAGGCATCTCGGATGTAACGAAAAGCGAGGTTTTGCGGAAGGCTATGAAAGGGTGGGCGCGAGTTGCGCCGACGCCGCCGGATAGGAGGCGGCCCATCGATGCGGCTTTGTTGCCGGCCGTCATCGAGGCGGTTGGGCGAGTAGCGTCGTCCAGGTTTGAGGCGCTTTTGTTCCGTTTAGCCTTCTCTATGGCTTACCACGGGGCTTTTCGAGTTTCTGAGTTGGTAGCGCCTTCCAAGAGGTCGGAATCGCGCATGCTGGTCGGGGACGTGGTAGTGGGTGAGAGGTCCTTGCTGTGCAGATTACGGCGATCCAAGACGGATCAAGTGGGGAGAGGGCGCTGGGTTACGATGGTTCCAGCGCTAGAAGTAAGTGTTTGCCCAGTGGGTTTGGCAAGGCAATATCTGGGAGTACGACCCGCTAAGGAGGGGTCATGGCTATTGCACTATGACGGGCTGCCAGTCACAAAATACCAGTTCCGGTGGATGCTGGGTCGCTGTCTGACGGGCTTGGGCCTCTCGCCTGCTGCTTTCGGTACCCATTCCTTTCGGATAGGCGCGGCGACGTCGGCAGCTGCGGCGGGTTTCTCCAGAACTGAGATCCAGGCGGTGGGGCGATGGAAGTCGTCCAGTTATAAGCGATATATTCGCCCTGTCACTTGAGAGGGCGCCCGGCGCTGGGGGCATTGTTAATTGCAATTCGTTATGCTGTTTCAGTTCTGTGTTTTCATGAAGTTGTGCGTTTGTTATGTTTGTTCCCCCGTTTTGTTATCCTACTCAGGGATTAGCTACTCGCCGTTGCTGGCATGAGTCGGCAGCGGGGGTCTGGAGTTATTTGCGATTTTTTGCCTGACTTGACGGACTGAATTCTAATCTATAATTCGGCTAATTTGGTCTAATCAGAGTCCCTCAGCAGGTCTTTACGTTCACCTCCAGCTGAGTTATTACATGTGTTTCCCATTTTATACCCCCCCTCCCTTCCCCCCCCCCCCCCCTTTTTTATTTCGTTTGTTTTATTTGATCTTTCCCCTTTGTGTCTTTAATTGCGCTTTAAATTGGCAACGGAACATGGTGCAGTCGGCTAGGCCGTGACTGCTGCAATGGCGAGATCTAAAGTTTTTCTTTTTTGGCAGATCCTTCAGTATAAACATTAAATAAGCCTCTTAGTAATCAATTCTACCCCTCTTTTTCCCTTCAGGATGGTTCGAAGACTGTTTGCCCATTTGGGTGGTTGGCCACTCTTACATTTACTGGGCGGCCAGGTTTGTGGCCTCGGAAGGGTCTCAGGCATTGTTTGGAACTCAGGGTGTCAGATGGCTCGGCTGGCGAGGAATGATGTGGGGTGAGCTGAGGAGTAGGTTAGTGAGTCAGGCCAGAGAGCATGGAGTCCCTAGGGTTTTGGTTGTCCATCTAGGTGGCAACGACTTGGGGAAGAGGACATCCTTGGAGCTGCGGTGGGCCATGATACAGGATCTGGCAAGTGTGACCGCGCAATGGACCAATTGTTTGTTGGTTTTTTCCATGATGGTGCCGAGATTGTGTTGGAGGGGTGTGGCGGATGGTCGCCGGATTGATGAGGCCCGGAAAAAGGTGAACGGAGCTGTGGCAAAGTGGGTGCTGTCCCACGGTGGGAGGGTGGTTCGCCACCCGAGGATACGGTTCAGAGACAGCCACCTTTTCCGGCGCGATGGAGTACATCTATCCAATGAGGGGATGATGTTGTTTCTGGAGGATCTAGGTTTCGCTTTGCAGGAGTTAGGGTAGGTTTATGGTGGCGGTGCGAAAGATTTTGGGGATGAGTCTTTCGCTGTTGGCGGAAAAGAACGGCAGTTTCGTATGGTAGAGAAAACTGTAGTGTTTTACAGTTTGTTGTGGTTTAGGTGCACTCACCTCCATCGACTTATGGCCGCTTGACCACCCATCCGGGAAGGCAGCGGCAGGGCACCCAGGAGCGGTGGGTAGTCACTGTGGGGGTTGAGTTGTCACCTATAGGATTCAGTTATTTAAGTTAATTTAGATTAAGGAGCCGTTCTTTTGGGCCGCCACCATATGCCAGCTGGAGCGGCATATTAAATTAATCTCTTTTATTACAGGTTTCCCAATGGTTAGGGACAAATAAATAGCTAGCAATTTTCTGCCAAATTCAAGTCTCAGTGTCGTTATTTCTGGTTATGGTTATGAATGCTTTACTTTCAAAGAAAGGGGTCCACCAATTATCACTAAGATGTTTAGTGCACTGTCAGTTTAATAATGTATATTGCACATGTGGTGTTTTATTTCAATTACAGTAAAGAAGGTACAGTACAGTTTAGAACTCTGAGGTCTAGGTTTAGTATTCTACGTAGATCTCACGGGGCCCTAAACAAAATAAGACCTACAGGGCCCTAAGCAGATTCTTTGGTTAACTTGTTATACTGTAAATCCCCCACTGTGTACTGTAGTGTAGAGACAGTATTCTTAAAAGTTGGATACAGTACAGTCAGTAATGTATAGTACAGTAGTTCTTACATGGTAGTGCAGGAGTGTCGGGCCACTCCTCAGATTCCTCCTCTGGTAGTATGGGGGAATGTACTGTGGATAAAGAAATGTTCGGTCACTTTCCGAAATGATAGTAATACAGTACAGCATACAGAAATACTATACAATATCATACAGCAGCACATGTGAACACCAATAAAGTACAGTAAGAAGATTATTGATGCTGGAGAACAAAATTATGTTTACTTTCATGTAATCAGTGGCGTAACTACTGACCCCGCAGCCCCCGTGGTGGCTTGGAGGTGCAGGGCTGCGGGCGGCGCTGCCACTGATTTAGTACAGACTGACATTCGGACGAGCTGCTGTTGCTGCTTCTTGAGGGGAGGAGAGGGTGCAGTGTGCGCCTCTCCTGTCCCTCTGGGTCTACAATCAATTCAGCGCCAGCCCGTGAGCCAATCAGAGCTCGCAGTCTGGCAGCCAAGGCTCCTGAATCTGTGTTCTCCTACAGTACGGTAATGTAGCTATCCTACTCTACTTTGGACAACATGCGAAGAAAGGTGCAGTACTGTACAGTATCCATACAGAAAGACAGGGGAAGACCAGCAGCGAGATTGCTTGACAACTACAGTATTACTGTATGTTGTACAGTATGTACAGTACTACGTATACTATCACACTATCAACACTGAGCCACTTGAGGGAAGATAAAAATTTCCTTAGGGCAGCAATCCACAGGGTCATCATACTGTAAATCATCATTAACAACAGAACATGTACATTACAGTGCAGTACTTACAGCCTGGGGGAAGCCTGGTGTACGCAGGAGGTAGTGCTGCTGCCACCTCATCCGAGGAGCAGGAGGCACAGTACAGTGTTTGCTCTGGGCTGGTCCACCCACCACTGTCTGTACTAGGGCCCGAGGGGCTGGCTGGCCTGGCTTCCTCCTGCTGGACTGTTGAAAAAAATGGCAGCACAATTTTCAATAGGATAGATGAGGCAGGGTGGGAGGAGATGAGGAGATGGAGACAGAGAGACAGAATACTGTACTGTATGCCTACAGTTGGCCCTTAACAAAAACAAGTACTGTACTTACTTTGGGGAGGGCTGCGCCTTCCTCTCCAGTGTCCTCCTGCTGTGCTGAGACCTGGAAGGCAGCCTGCGTCCTCCAGCTGCGAGCGTTGCTGGACTGTTGAAAGAAAAGTGGCAGCACAATTTTCACTAAACAATATGGCTGGGAAGCAAGGTGGTCCTATCAAGGAGGAGGAACTTGCCCCACCCCCGGCCTCCCGACACCTATTTAATAACGGGATTACGTACACCGCAGGTGCACCCTCAATAAAGGGCCGTTGTCTCAAAAATCAAGGTGCATGGCCCAATATATATAGTATACCCAATTAAAATTATGATGCACAGTAGCACAATCTTATTCACATTCCACCACATACTGTACTGTAGGGGTGTCCCTTATTCATGTTATGACGCACATTAGTGCTTCTCATACACAAAGCCCACAGCAGTAGCACCCCTAATACACATAATGCCCACAGCAGTACCGCCCCTTATACAATGCCCACAGTAGTATTGCCCCTTATGCTATGGCAACTGTACTATTAGTGCCCCTTATGTACAATAGAGCCCATAAAAGAAATGCCCCCAGTAGTAGTGCCCTTTATGTCCCCAGGAGTGCCCCTTATGTCCCGCTTATAAAGTGACTCCTATGCAATGCCCGTAAATCTAAAAAAAAAAAAGTAGACGCTTGCAGGGGTGATCAAGAACCAATTCAAATATTTATTGTCACTGTAATAGGCAAAATCAGTGCTGGGGTCTTCCAATTGTAAATTACAGTACAGTATTTGGGCAATCAGAAGTGAATCCTGTCCCTCACCACATACAGTAATTGAACCTAAGGATGACATACAGTACTGTACAAGCACATTTTACTTTTGTTTATTTTTTTCTAAATCTCTCAATAAGAAACTTTTGGCCTAGGGGTGCCGTGACTCAAAAACGTTTGGGAACCACTGGTATAAAGAGTACACAATAAAGAGAGTACAAGACTTACTGCTTGTGGTTCTGGTCCCCGGTATGGCAGTGAAAGAGTGGTGCCGGGCCCTTTGCCACCTTATCTGCTGCTGGGCCCTTCGCCATCTTATCTGCTGACGCCCTGGGTTCAAAAAGGAATGTACAGTGCCCTAAGATACAGAACATTACTGCGCATACTAAATGCTGTAACAGTAAATAATGGCTGAGGAGGTGCTTAGGTACACGGGGTAACGGTCATTGGGTGCACCACACTAAGTTTTACAGTTATTATGTCAACCACTATTGGTCGACAGTGTTGATAGGTGGACATGGTCTATAAGTGGACATGTGCTAGGTCGTCATGAAAAAAGGTCGACATGGTACTATTGACATTTTTGGATATCGTTTTTTTCGCAGAGTGACCGGGAACCCGAATTAGTGGTCGACCTAATGAATGTTGACCTAATAATGGTTGACCATATGATCGGATAGCGGTCACTATTCCCATTAGTAACCCATGTGGATCGTAAAATATGAAAAAGTTCAAAAAATGAAAACATTTTAGAAAAATGCATGTCAACCTTTTGTCATGTCGATATAGTACATGTCTACCAAGAGGCCCTGATGACCTAGACACCCTGTTGACCTACTTACTATCGACCAATTGTGGTCAACCTAGACACTGTCGACCTAAGTATTGTCGACCCCAAGACTGGATCCCCTGTACAAGTAAACCCCTGGCAACGAGCAGGTACAGTAATTTAAAAGTAATTAGTAGCCTTACTGTAGGACTTAATGTTTAATGGGCATTGTGGTGTGTGGCATAATGTATCACGGACATTGCGGTGTGTCATAATGTATCACAGGCACTGGTGTTTCTATAATGGGTGCAATGTGTGCAGAGGGGGCCCCCACCGCACACAGTGCACCCATTTGGGTAATACTCACCTCTCCGGAGTCCCGCGCCGACGTCACCGGTGCTGTTAAAACTCATTTTCACAGAGTTCTGCGCATGCGCAGTAGAGAAATCTCTGGGAAAATGGCCGCCACGCCATTTTCCCGGAGATCTGCGCATGCACAGTAGAGTCTGAGCCCTCTACTGCGAGGGGACACGGTGCACTAATTGGGGTTCCCCATCACTTTACGAACAAAACTCATGTCGACCTTCCAACCCTGTCGACCTAGGTACTGTCGACCAATAGTGGTCGACCTAAACATTGTTGACCTAGTTACTGTCGATTCTATGATCCACACCTATATCATGGGCATTGTGGTATGTGGTATAATGTTTCAGGGGATTGCAGTGTGTGGCATAGGGTATAACGAGCATTGCGGTATGGTGTGTGGCGTCCGGGCATGGTTCCGGTATGACTGGTCGACCATGTTAAGGTCGACAATCATTAGGTCGATCACTATTGGTCGACAGTGACATGGTCGACATGCACTCATGGCCGACACATGATAATGGTCGACACATGAAAAGGTCAACATGGATTTTTGGACTGTTTTTGTTGTCGTTTTCTTCGTAAAGTGACAAGGAACCCGAATTAGTGTACCGCATCTCCTTGCATGGCTCGCTTCGTAGTCCACGTGGATGGTAAAGCATGAAAAAATGAAAAATCTATTTAAAAAAAACCATGTCGACCTTTTCATATACTGACCTGTCATGTCGACCATTTTCATGTGTCAACCATTAGTCCATGTCGACCATGTCACTGTCGACCAATAGTGGTCGACCTAATGACTGTCGACCTTAACATGGTCGCCGATCCAAACAGATTCCTCCGGGCAAAATTTCTAAACTGACGTCTGGAGGAGGGGCATAGAGGGAGGGGCCAGCCCACATGTTTAAAGTCATTTAGTGCCGATGGCTCCTACAGACCTGTTTATACCCCATGTTACTAAATGGACCCCAGCATCCTCTAGGACATTAGAGAAATGTACATTACTTAAATACAGTAGTAATAATGTGCAGTACTGGACTATACTTACTCCTCAGGGACAGCTGCAGTAATTCCAGTTTCCTGGGCTCCCTGGTGACCAGATTACTCCACTTCCTCTGGAGTGACCTGAGGCTGCGGGACTGGCCATATTTTGCTCGGATCTCAAGGCGGGCTTTATTGTAAGCCCGCCGCTTCTCCGAGTTAGTAGCAAATGGCCGGTCCCGCCACCTAAGCAGGATCAGAAGCTCCCCTCTAATGTAGCGTCTCCCTGCCATTTTTGACTGATGTAAGATGCCGAATGCAGTTCACAAACCGTGGATTGAATCTGCTGGCTGTGTACAAAACCTATTGTAGCCCACAATGCGTGCAAACTGAATTTGCTTCCCCACTGCCTGCAATGTGTTGTACCCATAATGGATTTTATCCGGTGTCTGTGTACAAAACATAATGGAGCCCAGCGGGAAAGAATAAACAGACCAAACAAGTTTATTTCTTTAAAAAAAATTAAAAAAAATAAATCCACCCAAAAAAAAATTTCTGGTCTCGACAGGATTCGAACACATTGCAGGCAGACACTGTAACCATTATGCCACCACTAACCGCGCTATGATTAGGCTCTCCAGGTAAATATATTATATGTTTGGATGTGTTGTAATGTGTTGTATTAACGGATTTTGTCCGGTGTCTGTGTACAAAACATAATGAGCCTTCCAAGCAGGGACGTGCAGTCAGGGGAGGCAGGGGAGGCAGTGCCTCCCCTGTCATTCTCCCCTGTCATTAATGATTACAATAATATAAAGAAGATACTTCTGACACATATTCTGTGTCCTAAGTATATGCTTTATATTATTTTAATCATTCCTACATTTTAAAACAGGTTAAAACATTTTTTAGAGGCATCGAGAGCGGTGCCTCCTGTGGATAATGCCGAAGGGCCGGAAGCGGGGGGCGGGGCCAAGAAGAGGGCTGTAAAAGCCCATTAAAAAAATCAGTGTAAGCGGCACCAGTGTGAGTGCCTCAGTGACAGGGGCGTGCTTTCAGCCCATATGAAAGCACGCCCCTGTCACTGATGCAAATATAATTGGGCACTAGAATTTGTGCTCACCGTGTGGTCCAGCCTACTTTCCGATCATGGGCTACTCTGAGTCCTGACCCGAGTCCCGCTGTCTGCTTCCTTTCCTCCGGCAGACCCTCTGCAGTTCTGACGCTGAGACCCTGGTGGCCTCTGCTCCCCTGACCTCTCCTCCTGACTAGGTGGCCGCGCAAAGCTCAGCGCCGCTAATCACCCGCTCCCGCCGGCGCCGCTCATCTCACCCCCCTCTCACCGTCAGTGCCCCCCGACCCGCTGATGCTTCTCATCTCCTCTTCTCTCCCCTCCCTCCCTCCCCCCTCCCCCCCCCCCCGCTCGCCTGGTGTGCTGCTCATCTCACCCCGTCCCCCTGTCACCGTCCCATCCTCACCTGGTGTGCTGCCGATCTCACCAAACCCGCCGCCCCCCCCCCCCTGTCACCGCTGCTGCTGCTCATCTCCCCCCATCCTCACCTGGTGTGCTGCCGATCTCACCCCCCCCGCCCCCCCCTGTCACCGTTGGTGCTGCTCATCTCCAGCCCCCCTCACTCAGTGCCGATCATCCCCCCCCTCCCCCGCTCACCTGGTGCCACTCAACAACTCTCCCCCCTCCCCCGTTCACCTGTCACCTAGTGCTGCTCATCTCCCCCCCCCTGCTCACCATCAGTGCTGCTCATCTCCCAACCCCAACCCCCCCGCTGCTCATCTCATTCATGCTCATTATAATGCATGAATGTAGGCGTATTACAATTACTACAAAGGGGTATTGTTGCCACAACTTGCACGTGCTATTAAATCTACAAGGGGGCTGTGTCTGCTATATTAGGTGTATACAAAACACCCTGTGTCATATGTGATCACATATCTGCAGGGTGTGTGTAAGCTGAGTGTTCAATGATGGACTAACTGATCACACATTGTATCAAAGAATCCTTACAGTATGTCCTCAGAGATATAAGTGGTGGGCCAACAATACCCCTTTGTAGTAATTGTAATACGTCTACATTCATGCATTATAATTATCATCTGAGCATAGTACACCACACTAGACTTACATACCCATATGTTTTTTTAAAAACATTTTATTAATTGTTTCTTTCAAACTATTGCTCAATGGCTTTCATTATCACCATTTACACCTTGTTCCATTTTTCATTTACACCGCACAGCTCCGATCATTGGCCTCGCTGAGGACTGGGATATTCCGATTCCCCTGGTTGCCATGACCACGACGCGAGCGCTCCGGCACCTCCGTTTACTGGAGGTAACCAGGGCAACACCGGATACTTCCGCCGGGCAGCGCGATCACATGATCACAGCTTCACACACACGTCACATCAGCTGGGACGGAAGCTATCGAGCTTCCCTGCACTCAGCTGTTCTTCCCGCCGATGGGTCCTCCTCACATATAAAGGTATGTTTTATTTTTGTTCAGTCACTTCTTGTTTGCTCACCTTGACAAAGGGGTGGTCACGCCCCGAAACGTTGGTATGCAGATTGTCATTATGACTTATTAAAGCACTTTTTACGATATTGCACAAGTCTCCGAGTGCCGCTGAATGGAACAGAGTCGCCTATGGAAATGGATCTCCAGAGGGCACCGGAGCATTAAATCACCAGCTAGGCGAGTGCCGATCCGCCCGCAGCAGATATATATATATATATATCTCTATCTATCAGTGCCTCCCCAGCCAATGACCTCACCGCACGTCACTGCTTCCAAGATGTCACATTAATGACATAGAGATCCAGAGGCATTGTGCATTACATATTTAGGGCTATTTGAAGCAAATGAACCGGAAATGATGTCCGAAATGTACATGTTGTTTATGCTTCACCAATAAAAGATATTTTCCCCAATGTAACGACAATATTGATAGTGAACGGGTGCACCGTGGTTGGGGTTAGAGATTTGTTACAACCAGCTCAGCAGGAAAGAATAAACAGACCAAATAAGTTTATTTCATAAATATATATATATATATATATATATATATATATATATATATATATAAAATTAAATCCACAAAAAAAAATATTCTGGTCTCACCAGGATTCAAACACAGGATGCACGCATTGCAGGCAGACACTGTAACCATTATACCACTGCTGACCATGATATGAGTAGGCACTCCAGGTAAATATATGATGTGTTTTGATGTGTTGTACTATTAACGGATTTTGTCCGGTGTCTGTGTACAAACCCTAATGGAGCCTTCCAAGATGTCACATTAATGACATAGAGATCCAGTGGCATTGTGCATTACATATTTAGGGCTATTTGAAGCAAATGAACTGGAAATGATGTTCGAATTGTACATGCTGTTTATGCTTCACCAATAAAAGATATTTTCCCCAATGTAACGACAATATTGATAGTGAATGGGTGCACCGTGGTTGGGGTTATTGCTTTGTTACAACGAGCTCAGCAGGAAAGAATAAACAGACCAAATAACTTTATTTCATATATATATATATATATAAATAAATCCACCCCAAAGAGATTTCTGGCCTTGCCAGGATTCGAACACAGGACGCACACATTGCAGGCAGACACTGTAACCATTATACCACTGCTGACCATGATATGAGTGGGCACTCCAGGTAAATATATGATGTGTTTTGATGTGTTGTTCTATTAACGGATTTTGTCCGGTGTCTGTGTACAAACCATAATGGAGCCTTCCAAGATGTCACATTAATGACATAGAGATCCAGTGGCATTGTGCATTACATATTTAGGGCTATTTGAAGCAAATGAACCGGAAATGATGTCCGAAATGTACATGCTGTTTATGCTTCACCAATAAAAGATATTTTCCCCAATGTAACGACAATATTGATAGTGAACGGGTGCACTGTGGTTGGGGTTATCGCTTTGTTACAACGAGCTCAGCAGGAAAGAATAAACAGACCAAATAACTTTATTTCATTAAAAAAAAAAAATATATATATATATATATAAATAAATTCACACAAAAAAAAATTCTGGTCCCGCTAGGATTCGAACCCGTCAGCCAATCAGCAGGTGGCGCTACGAAGGGTCCATTGGCTATTTGAGGCATTCGCTGTAGAGTTTAGCAAAAGCGACATCTGGTGGACAGAAAGTAGAATGCATGTTACAATTATAACGTGACGTCACATTTACAACGCAACTTATAACGGGAGTTATAGCGCAAAAAGCTGGCGCGAGTTGCATGGCGCCCGCTATGCGGTACGCAGCAACGATATATCAGGACACATCTGTATATAGTATAACAGTGCAGCATTTTGGTGACCAACAATATACATATATAGTACAGTACAGTAGATCATTGCTATTGATATATTACTGGCATATAATTCCACACATTAAAAAATGGAAAACAAAAATGTGGAGGGTAAAATAGGGAAAGATCAAGATCCACTTCCACCTCGTGCTGATGCTGCTGCCACTAGTCATGGCCGAGACAATGAAATGCCATCAACGTCGTCTGCCAAGGCCGATGCCCAATGTCATAGTAGAGAGCATGTATAATCCAAAAAACTAAAGTTCAGTAAAATGACCCAAAAATCTAAATTAAAAGCATCTGAGAAGAAGCGTAAACTTCCCAATATGCCATTTACAACACGGAGTGGCAAGGAACGGCTGAGGCACTGGCCTATGTTCATGGCTAGTGGTTCAGCTTCACATGAGGATGGAAGCACTCATCCTCCCGCTAGAAAACTGAAAAGAGTTAAGATGGCAAAAGCACAGCAAAGAACTGTGCGTTCTTCTAAATCACAAATCCCCAAGGAGAGTCCATTGTGTCGGTTGCGAAGCCTGACCTTCCCAAAACTGGACGGGAAGAGGTGGCGCCTTCCACCATTTGCACGCCCCCTGCAAGTGTTGGAAGGAGCACCCGCAGTCCAGTTCCTGATAGTCAAATTGAAGATGTCACTGTTGAAGTACACCAGGATGAGGATATGGGTGTTGCTGGCGCTGAGGAGGAAATTGACAAGGAGGATTCTGATGGTGAGGTGGTTTGTTTAAGTCAGGCACCCGGGGAGACACCTGTTGTCCGTGGGATGGAATATGGCCATTGACATGCCTGGTCAAATTAATTAAAAAATCACCTCTTCGGTGTGGAATTATTTTAACAGAAATGCGGACAACAGGTGTCAAGCCATGCGTTGCCTGTGTCAAGCTGTAATAAGTAGGGGTAAGGATGTTAACCACCTAGGAACATCTTCCCTTATACGTCACCTGGAGCGCATTCATCAGAAGTCATTGACAAGTTCAAAAACTTTGGGTGACAGCTGAAGCAATCCACTGACAACTAAATCCCTTCCTCTTGTACCCAAGCTCCTGCAAACCACACCACCAACTCCCTCAGTGTCAATTTCCTCCTTAGACAGGAACGCCAATAGTCCTGCAGGCCATGTCACTGGCAAGTCTGACGAGTCCTCTCCTAACTGGGATTCCTCTGATGGATCCTTGAGTGTAACGCCTACTGCTGCTGGCGCTGCTGTTGTTGCTGCTGGGAGTCGATCATCATCCCAGAGGGGAAGTCGGAAGACCACTTGTACTACTTCCAACAAGCAATTGACTGTCCAACAGTCCTTTGCGAGGAAGATGAAATATCACAGCAGTCATCCTGCTGCAAAGGGGATTACTCAGGTCTTGGCAGCCGTGTTGGTGTTAAACGTGTGTCCGGTATCCACCGTTAATTCACAGGGAATTAGAGAATTGCTTGAGGTACTTTGTACCCGGTATCAAATACCATCTAGGTTCCATTTCTCTAGGCAGGCGATACCGAGAATGTACACAGACGTCAGAAAAAGAGTCACCAGTGTCCTAAAAAATGCAGTTGTACCCAATGTCCACTTAACCACGGACATGTGGACAAGTGGAGCAGGGCAGACTCAGGACTATATGAGTGTGACAGCCCACTGGGTAGATGTATTGCCTCCCGCAGCAAGAACAGCAGCGGCGGCACCAGTAGCAGCATCTCGCAAACGCCAACTCGTTCCTAGGCAGGCTACGCTTTGTATCACCGCTTTCCATAAGAGGCACACAGCTGACAACCTCTTACGGAAACTGAGGAAGATCATCGCAGAATGGCTTACCCCAATTGGACTCTCCTGGGGATTTGTGACATCGGACAATGCCACCAGTATTGTGCATGCATTACATGTGGGCAAATTCCAGCATGTACCATGTGTTGCACATACATTGAATTTGGTGGTGCAGAATTTTTTTTAAAAACAACAGGGGCGTGCAAGAGATGCTGTCGGTGGCCCGAAGAATTGCGGGCCACTTTCGGCATTCAGCCACCGCGTGCCAAAGACTGGAGCACCAGCAAACACTCCTGAACCTGCCCCGCCATCATCTGAAGCAAGAGGTGGTAACGAAGTGGAATTCAACCCTCTATATGGTTCAGAGGATGTAGGAGCAGCAAAAAGCCATTCAAGCCTATACATCTACCTACGATATAGACAAAGGAGGGGGAATGCACCTGACTCATGCGCAGTGGAGAATGATTTCAACGTTGTGCAAGTGTCACGATCCGGGTATCTTGACGCCATTACCTGCCGTTTAGGTGTCTTCTGAGGCTGGCCCAGCGTTTCAGGTCCGGATCTCATCTGTGTCGACACTCTGCGCATCCCTCCTGTCATTCTGAGACGCTACCACAGCGGCGCCATGTTTGAATCCAACATGGCGTCTCCCGTCCTCTGCGGCCTCCACCGTCATTCCTGTGTTATTGCTGCGTGCTCTCAGAGTGATTTATCATGCCTCCCACAGTCTCCGCTGTCCTTCATGTGTCTCAGCATGTAACTGTTATATGACGTCTCCTGCCCTCCGCGGCCGGCGCCGCCATTATCACTATGTTTGCATATTTCATTCCAAACCAGGTTTTCCCTCCAGGTTCCAGCATGGGCGCAGCCATGTTGGATTTGATCACATGCTCCAATTCCTCCAATCCACCATCTCTTGAATCTGCATAATTGCCTAGCCAATGCCTGCATAGCAGCAGGTATAAGTATCCTGTGTCTAGGCCAGATAGATGTCAGTGCTTTGAATGTCATACCTTGTTCCAGTCTCTCTCTCCTGTGGCTTGTTTCTCCAGGTTCCAGCTCCTGTCTCCAGCATCCACAAAGAGACCCGCACCTGCTTTCCATCCTGCGGTGCAGCCTGACTTTGCAATCCTCTGTGACTGATCCAGCTTTCAGCTATTACCTCGTTTGCTTCCAGCTTCCAAGCTTGCAGCTATTAACCCATCTGTTTCCAGCAACCTGCTTCCAACAGAATTCAGCCTCCTTAAAGAGCCGGTGTTCTCCCAGCGGATTTCTACTTACCAGCAGTATCCACTACCACCGGTAACCACTCTTCATTTCATCTGTTTCCACGCACCCTAGCATCTTTCAGTTTTAACGCCGTGTCTCCACCATCTGACTGGTTCCGTCCAGTGACTCCTACAGTGCATTCCAGTTACCAGCATCATCTCATACACCTACTGGCATGTTCCTCGGTTGTCTCCACTACTACAGCCTGGCCTGGTAAGGTTATTCTACCCAAGGACTATAACATCTGTTCTGCAACCTACCAGTGCTCTGTTATACCTTTTTATGGTTTAGTGATCCAGGAACTGTATTATCTGCCACTGCTAATACTGACTGTGAATGCTGTTGTGATTATACGGAGTCTGTTTAATAAACTTTCATTTGACTTTTAACCTGCTTGTCATGGTCACACCTTCGGGTTTTCCTTCCACACTTACATGTCCAGGGGTCTGATTAAACCATCTATGTTTAACTTCATTCCAGCCCCTACAACTGAGGCTTCCTCCCGTCAGCCTAAACCCTCAGTTGTGACAGCAAGGTTCTGCAATCCTTTGAACTTGCCACACGTGAAGTCAGTTCAGACACTGCCAGCCTGAGTCAGGTCATTCCCCTCATCTGGCTTTTGCAGAAGCAGCTGGAGAGATTGAAGGAGGAGCTAAAACAGAGCGATTCCGCTATGCATGTGGGACTTGTGGATGGAGCCCTTCATTCACTTAACCAGGATTCACGGGTGGTCAATCTGTTGAAATCAGAGCACTACATTTTGGCCACCGTGCTTGATCCTAGGTTTAAAGCCTATGTTGTATCTCTCTTTCTGGCAGACACAAGTCTGCACATGTTCAAAGACCTGCTGGTGAGACAGTCAAGCAGAACGTGACCCGTCAACAGCTCCTCCTTCATATTCTCCCGCAACTAGGGCTGTGAGGAAAAGGCTAAGAATTCTGAGCCCACCCGCTGGCAGTGATGCAGGGTAGGCTGCAGTGAGTGCTGACATCTGGTCCGGACTGAAGGACCTGCCAACGATTACTGACATGTCGTCTACTGTCACTGCATATGATTCTGTCACCATTGAAAGAATGGTGGAGGATTATATGAGTGACCGCATCCAAGTAGGGACGTCAGACAGTCCGTACGTATACTGGCAGGAAAAAGAGGCAATTTGGAGGCCCTTGCACAAACTTGCTTTATTTTACCTAAGTTGCCCCCCCTCCAGTGTGTACTCCGAAAGAGTGTTTAGTGCAGCCGGTCACCTTGTCAGCAATCAGCGTACGAGGTTACTTCCAGAAAATGTGGAGAAGATGTTCATCAAAATGAATTATAATCAATTCCTCCGTGGAGACATTCACCAGCAAATGCCTCCAGAAAGTACACAGGGACCTGAGATGGTGGATTCCAGTGGGGATGAATTAATAATACTATGTGAGGAGGGGGATGTACACAGTAAAAGGGGTGATGAATCGGACGATGAGGAGGAGGTGGACATCTTGCCTCTGTAGAGCCAGTTTGTGCAAGGAGAGATTGATTGCTTTTTTTTTTGGTGGGGGCCCAAACCAACCAGTCATTTCAGCCACAGTCGTGTGGCAGACCCTGTCGCTGAAATGATGGGTTTGTTAAAGTGTGCATGTCCGGTTTATACAACATAAGGGTGGGTGGGAGGGCCCAAGGACAATTCCATCTTGCACCTCTTTTTTTTTATTTATCTCTGCATCATGTGATGTTTGGGGCTAATTTTTTGAAGTGCCATCCTGTCTGACACTGCAGTGCCACTCCTAGATGGGCCAGGTGTTTGTGCCGCCCACTTGGGTCGCTTAGCTTAGTCATCCAGCGACCTCGGTGCAAATTTTAGGATAAAAATAATATTGTCAGGTGTGAGGTGTTCAGAATAGACTGGAAATTTATGTAAATTATGGTTATTGAGGTTAATAATACTATGGGATCAAAATGACCCCCAAATTCTATGATTTAAGCTGTTTTTGAGGGGTTTTTGAAAAAAAAACACCCGAATCCAAAACACACCCGAATCCGACAAAAAATTTTCAGGGAGGTTTTGCCAAAACGCATCCAAAACACGGCCGCGGAACCGAATCCAAAACCAAAACACAAAACCCGAAAAATTTCCGGTGCACATCTCTACCAGTAATAACCTTATATATTCAGTGAAAATGTCACAGGTCCAGGAATTGCAGTTACTGAGCTTCTGCTGTCTAAGGTCTCTCAAGTCAGGGGCATTCAAGCATGTCGGAGGGCGTTCAAGGGACAGTGCATTCTATTTGACAAATGTAAACAGCAGTGCAGGGGCGGATCCAGAAGAAAATGATAGGGGGGGCACCATGGAAGGGGCAAGTACATTTGCGTGCGGCTTCGGTGCATGTGAGGTGGCGCTTCTTATACAATGCCCAAAGTTGTAGCGCTCATTATGCAATGTCCACTGTACTGGTAGTGCCCCTTATATAGACCCCATAGTAGTGGTGCCCCTTTTGCAATGCCCGTATTGCCCCCAGTAGTAATGTTGCCTGTAGTAATGCCCCTAGTCATTATGCCCCCAGTGGTAATTCCCCTGCAGTTATGACCCCAGTAGTTTACTCCCCCCCCTTTAGTTTAGCCTCCCAGTGGTAATGCCCCCTGTAGTTTAGCCACCAGTAGTAATGCCCCCCTGTAGTTTGCCCCATTGTAGTTTAGCCCCTGTAGTTATGCCCCCTTGTAGCTTAGCCTTCAGTAGTAATGCCCCTAGTAGTTTGGCCCCTGTAGTTATCCCCCAGTAGTTTGGCCCCAGTAGTTTGGCCCCCCTGTAGTTTAGCCCCCAAGTAGTAATGCCCCTGTAGTTAAGCCGCCAGTAGTAATGCCCCTGTAGTTACGCCGCCAGTAGTTAGCACCTTTGTAGTTGGCCCCCAGTAGATGCCACCCAGTAATAATGTCCCCCAGCAGTTTGCCCCCAGTAGATGCCCCCCAGTAATAATGTCCCTCAGTAGTTTGCCCCCAGTAGATGCCCCCCAGTAATAATGTCCCCCAGCAGTTTGCCCCCAGTAGATGCCCCCCAGTAATAATGTCCTCCAGCAGTTTGCCCCCAGTAGTAATGCCCCCTAGGAGTTTGCCCCCAATAGATGACCCCCCAGTAGTAATGCCCCCAGTAGATGCCCCCCAGTAATAATGCCCCCAGTAGATGGCCCCCAGTAGCTGCCCCCAATAGATGACCCCCCAGTAGTAATGCCCCCAGTAGATGCCCCCCAGTAATAATGCCCCCAGTAGCTGCCCCCAATAGATGACCCCCCAGTAATAATGCCCCCAACGTGTTTGCCCCAATAGATGACCCCCCTGTAGTAATGCCCCCAGTAAAAATGTCCCCCAGTAGCTGCCCCCAATAGATGACCCCTGAGTAGTGATGCCCCCCAGTTATAATGCCCCCAGTAGTTTCCCCCCCAGTAGTATTGCCCCTTGTTGATGCCCCCCAGTAGTAATGTCCCCCATAGTTTGCCCCCAGTAGATGCCCCCGCTGCATTAAGGAAGAAAAAAAACATACTTACCGAGCCCCGTTCCTGCTTCCAGGCCGCTGCAGTCCTCCTCCTCCCTGGGCGTCCGCTCCTCAGTAAGCACTATGAGAGAGACGTCATGACTGACGTCTCTCCCATAGCGCACGGCGCACAGTGACAGCGCCGGAAGCCGGAGCTCAGTACTGAGCTCCTGCCTCCGGCTGCCGCTGTGCAGGGAGACGGGCGCCTGCTGGTAACACGATCTCAGCGGGCGCCCGTCATCTCCCTGTGCGGCGCCGGGTGGGGGGGACGGGGGACAGAAGGCCACAAATGACAGGGGGGGCATGGGCCCGAGTGCCCCCCCCCTGGATCCGCCACTGCAGCAGTGTATAGAAGTACTGATTGAATACATTTATAAAGTAACAGATAGTTTGCAGATTGTCCCTCCCAGCATTAGATACTGTAGGGACATGCTTGGATGCCCTAGGAAAATGCCTGGCCTGCCTATAGCTAAGGCCAGCTCTGATTCAGTCAGGCAATCTAGGAAAACATCAGATTACAGGAATTTGGTTCAGATGGTTTAGTATATACCCCACGATGTCTACTCACAGATTTTACAACCATAAATATGATAATACAAATTTTCGCTACAGTGTAGCTCTGTATTTATTTGGATTGACTTTCTTCTTCTGGTTGTATGATCAGTTGTAAACTCTCTGCAAACAGATAAAAATAAATTACTGTATATATGTAATATGAATAAGTCTCCCAACCCAGACATTTTGTTGAAACATTCTCAGAACCAGTTCTGGGGATATATTTACTAAAGTTTGATTTTTAGATAATTTTTAAGAATCTACTAAATTGACTGAAATCGATTTTATTTGATTCTCTAAATCCCTTAAAAAATCCCTAATTTACTAAAAATCAATTTTGCATTCGATTTTCAAATCAAGGTCGATGTTGATCGATTTTTGGAAGGGATTTTAAATTGAATTTATGAAATCCCTTCCAAAAATTGAACCTCAAATTACGATTAAAGGGGCTAATTCAGATTGGATCGCATATGCGATCTAACTGGAATTTTTGCTGAAAATATGCGGGCGCATTCGCAGCGCCCATCCTGCGCATGTGTCCGCATTTTCTGCAGGGGGTCCACATAAAATGCGATAATCTCTGCCTGTTAATCAGGCACAGGCAGTCGCGGGGTGGCGGGGGGTGGGGGGGTGACATTACAAGCAGCTGCTGCGACAGGTAAAATGGTGCCGGGACATCTTTAGTTTCTGGTGACAAGCAGAAATTCTGAAGCGATCGCAATTTCTGCTTGTCGAAGGGGGGAGGTGCCAGTCAGTTTGCTTGGCGGCTTTGCCCAGCGCTGGGCAGTCCCCAGCATGCGAGCAAAACTATAGCAAATTCTGTGGATTAGCAGAATTTGCTATCCTTACTGAATTAGCCCCAAAATCCCCAACAATATCGAATGCGAAGTCAAACGTAACTTAATTCTTGCTTCCTATTGGTCCAAATGAATCACAATCAAACTAATTAAGGATGAAAAATTCTCTTTACACTGTTTTATACATGAAAACCTAACTGATGATTTTAATGTTGTGTTTTTTTTTTAAATACTTACAGCTGATATAGTTGGCAATAAATTTAGCCCTAATCTGCCCTCCTGCCTGCCACTTGCCCTGTGTGTGCAGTTTCTGTGCACACATATGGCCTAATTCAGCATGGACAACAAAATCTTAATCTTTCTCTAATGGGCAAAACCATGTGCACTGCAGGTGGGGCAAATATAACATGTGCAAAGCATACTTGCCTACCTGACCCTCTCCATGAGGGAGAAAATGCTCTGTTCCTGGACTTTCCTGGTAATGTATGATGGCCATCACCTGTGGTGAAACACCTTTCTTATCAATAACTAGCTCACCACAGGTGATGGCAATCATACATTACCAGGAAAGTCCAGGAACAGAGCATTTTCTCCCTCATGGAGAGGGTCGGGTAGGCAAGTATGGTGCAAAGAGAGTCAGATTTGGTTGGTTTATGTCATTTCTGTGCTGGGTAAATACTGGCTGCTTTATTTTTACACTGCAATTTAGAATTCAGTTTGATCACAGCCCACCCACATCTAACTCTCTCATCACATGTTATATTTGCCCAACCTGCAGTGCACATGGTTTTGCTCATTAGAGAAAGATTTTGCTTTTGTGATCCCTGCTGAATTAGGCCCAGAGACAGTTGTTGGCAACAAAACCCCTACCTGCTCCCTGTTTATTGCATAATCTGGGGGGGAGTGGTTTATTTAATGTTTGAATATACAATACAGACACAGAGCACAATATTGGACACTTTTGCCAAATGATATAATAATATGCCTTCTGAATTATTTATTTTTAAGAGAGTAAAGGTGCATTCTGTCATGGATTTGGTTGCTATATTTGCCAGAGTTCGATGATTTGTCAGTGGAGTCAGAAGCCAGGAACAACAGCCATAGCTTAAATCACCTGTTGTGTGTGTGTGTGTGTGTGTGTGTGTGTGTGTGTGTGTGTGTGTGTGTGTGTGTATATGTGTGTGTGGAGGGGTATTAGAACAATATAGTATCACATCCTATTAGCTGCTTCAGTAACACATACAGGTAACTTACCCAACAACCATCCATCTGGCATTTGACTCACCTCAAATTTTGCAGGCATGGATGATTTGATGAGGATGTAGGCATCATGGCATGAACCAGGTTAGCCAGTCATAACACTCATGAATTTAAGTTTCATTATATCATCTGACAAAAGTGTCAGATATTGTGCTATGCTGCTGTCTATTGCACAATCATGAACTAGGTATGATGCCCATTTGTATAAACATGTGCAGTATTCAACTCATGAAGCTGCTGATGTTGTTCTGATTAATGCTCCTGGTTTCTCTCAGTCAGGTGGTTATTTGCATACTGCAGGTAGGTGCACAACATACCATAACCATGGTCAGCCTATATTCCTACAGCCACACTGCTCCATGTGCTTTTGGGTACTTTATAAGTAATCACAATCATTTTCCTACCAATAGAATGGTGTTTAGAAATACAAATGGAATGTCTAACATGATTCAATTCATTTAGGGATTTGAAGTTTGATTTGGCGTTCAATATAGAGTTTGATTTCAAATTTAATTTTAGTAAATGAGGGGATCTTATATGGTTTGAAGAACTAATGGGCCCTACACACTTTGCGATCCGCCTCCGAGCTGCCCTACAGCGGATATGGCCAATGGGCGACCCGGCTGCGGGGGGGTAGTGACGGGGGGAGTGAAGTTTCTTCACTCCCCCATCACTCGGCTCCATAGCAGTGCAGGCAAATATGGACAATCTCATCCATATTGGCCTGCATGCACAAGCGGCGGGGCACCAGCGATGAATGAGCGCTGGGCCGCACATCGTTCATCGCTGGTGCCTCCACACTGAAATATATGAACGGTATCTCATTCATTAATGAATGAGATCGTTCATATCTGTCAGTATTATCGCCCAGTGTGTAGGACCATAAGTTAAATCCACACAGCCCATCTGTACTTTATGTTGGAAATGATGTGTGTGCACATGTTAATATTGCAGAGTTATATTGGCACACACCAGCGGATGGCTCAATCTATGAACATCCCAGTTACTTAAGCAGTAGTGTTGGTTTATTGATAGCTAGCTAGCACAGCTGTACTCACTGTTACATGTACACTAGTGCTGCAGCAGAGCTTGAGCAGAGTGAGCGTTCATACAGCTCACCAGCCGGTGAGTGTATGCTGCAAACAGGTAGCCGGAAGCAGTGCTGAAACACTGGAAAACAATGTGGATTGCAGGTAATCCGAGTTCTCTCTGGAGCTAAGTAGAAGATATCTGTCTCCTAACCAGAGGTGCCAAGATGGAGGTGGGTGGTTCTCTTTACCTGGGCCCAGGCCCGTTGTAGGGGCCTTGGTCCCACTGCCCTCCCCTTTCCCTGTTGCTGACAGCCGCACGTCGGTCAGGGAGAGAGGACTGGTTGTTGCTGTAGCAGCCTCTCTCCACATGTCACAAGCTGCTGTGTGCTGGGGAAAAAAGCAGCTGTTCACTCTCACTGCATGATGTGATCACCGCCCACTCACCCACTGCCACCCACCGCTTCTGACACTGGAGCCACCATACACTCCCCCCCTCTTCCGGCGTGCATCCACTTTGTGGTAGACAGAGGTTTTCTTTTTAATATTTTAGAAGGAGCAGGGTCTGGCTACACCTCAAACATTGGCCACACCCCCTCTCCATACCAGGGCCTCGCAGAGCTGTCAGCTTCCTGGTCCTGCAATCTACTATGTCACTCTTCGTAGTCTCACACAGTGAAAGATAATATGGCCCCTGCTCATGCTCAGTAGTGATCTTGATTGTGATCTTGAAAGGGACATGAAGCCTCCTTGAAGAACAGTAATGCATTCTTCTTTTAACACTTTAAACTTAAAAAAAAATGTTTTCAAAGATTTGCATAGTGAGCAAAACCTTACCTGCACTACTGCAATGTCTGACCTGTCGTGCTTCATGGGAATAAGTATATTTGTTAGGCATGACTTCATTGAATGTGCAAATAACACGTCTGGGATTGTCATGCCAAAAAATAAATTATAACTATCTAACACTCAGCTCCAAGATTAATGCTATGTTCCTTTTCCGCCAGCATTAAAAGATCAATAGCACTGCATAGCCATCAACTAAATATTAAAAAAAACCTTGCAATGAATATGCCAAACATGTCAATTTGTATATTCTTTAATAACTATACACTGAACAGAAACTGTCCATCACGGCAACCTAAAGTAACCATCACTCATATAATCTGCTTTAACCTATTAACGCCATCATAAAATTAATTTATGTAATGAATGGCATTAATCTTTTTATGCATGCATAATTCATATTAATTGATAGACTTGTCTTAAATGGATACCTTTGGAAGAAAAATGAACCTATTAGTGTAAGTTTTAGCCAAATCAGGGCTGACAAAGCATGGTCCATTGTAGGCTTATCGCAAGCTTTCTTAATTGTCATAAGCATTCGAAATTGATTATTCTTGCATTAGCATGAGACGTTTCATCTATCAATTCATTGCTGTAGAGAAAATTTGTTTAATGGGGTTGGTGTCTGCATTAAATACTTGTTGATGGTTCATTTTTTCGTAGTGGCTAGAGGGGTTAGTTTTAACTCACAAGCACGGAATAACAAGAGAATGAATAACGTATGTAAATGTACAATGCAATAAGATTGTATAGGAAATGAAAGACATTTATCACATGTACTGTATATATTGAAGGGTAATTAATGTGTACATATGTATGAAAGCCAAAACACATACACTGCTAAAATTTCACTGCGCACTAAAAAAAAAAGTAGAGGCCAGATTGACATACAGGGGGAGATTCAAATGTTTGAAAAGTCAGTTGGGTGTCTGTTTTTTCCTATCTAATAGACAGGAAAAACAGACACCCAACTGACTTTTCAAACATTTAAATTCCACCCAAAGTGTCTTTATCCAACGTTAACAAATCTGTTCTCTGATTGCTGCATTTATGTTCTCATGAGCAGCGTTGACAGCAATCTTCCTACACCAGTTTCACAAAAAAACTCAAATAACTGTAATGTACTGTTGGGAACACTGTTTCTTCTATTATCTAACTCTCAGCCTGTGACTACCCTGCTTGCCTCAGTTTCTGCCTTATTTGAAGGTAAGACCTTTATAAATTTATATAATGTGATAGTATTAGAGATGTTAGGTACCCATGTAATTAAGTCACCTGGTTGCAGTGTATTGGGCCACATATTTACGCAAATGTGTACTAAGAACTTCACTTATACTCCATGTTCATTGTGAGGTTTTATCAAAATTATTTTTACTGTCAGTGTTCTTAGTGCTTACAGAGTGCATCAGTATTTTCTTTCTCCAGCATTGTGCTAGAAAACTTAGCATGGTAGCACCTCTAAATATACTTAGAAATAGGGTGTGCAGTCCAGCCCCCCTCCACCCATAGAGGGGGAATAACTACCCCGCCTTTAATCCGGCGGCAGTATAGTACCCCAGTGGGGATCCCGGTCATCAGTATTGCGACAGCCGGGATCCCGATGGGTGGTATGTTAACCACTCATACACCATTAAAGAAAATGTTACAAATGTATTTCCAAAATATTTTAACTAACTATTTTGAGGTTAACATTAAATCTAGAGCCTCCAAAAACAGCAATCTATGGAAAAGGAAATACCTTTCTACAATTATTTTTTACATGAAAACTACATATTGATGAATTGGCTTTATCTGGACTAGGGGTGTGAAAGATTTGTAACCACACAGTCAGAGGGTGGTATTCCTTGATGATGTGACTAAAGTAGACCAATCACAATGCCATTTTTGTACCAACTTTAAGAAATTTGCTCCAATAACTACTGTAAATGTAAAGTACCAGCCAATCAGCTCCTAACTGTAATGTTACAGGATTTGTTTGAAAATCACAGGAACTGATTGGTTGGTAGTTTATCTCGCTCCACTTTATCAGTCTGCAAGGCTTAATACGTCTGCCCTAAAATCTTGTGATTAAAATCCAGAAATTTTAGTTTGTATTAAAAAGAATTAAACCTTGAATAACTATCAAATGAAAGCTACAATTTTGATTAATAGATTATTGCTGCAGGGATACAATGCTTCTGACCTAGTTAACTTCATATATATATATAAAATTTACCAGAATTTACTGTTGGGAATAAATCCTGAATATCCCAATGTCAATTATATGAGTTTTCTATTCATCTATAACAAGGATTATAAATGGAAAAATAAGCCTTGATCAATGATACATATGGACTCAGCATTGGACTCTGTCCTTCCATAAAAGCTGAAATGTACAGTATATACACTCAGACTTCCAGACTATAAAACAAGGAAGCCACTTCTTTCCCTTTACAGAATTCCAATTTTGTACTGGATAAATGGTTCATATATATTACATATTAAATGTGCATTTATGTGAAACATGAGAATTCTAACGTTATTTTTTTTATGGTAGTGGGTTTCCCTTTTTCAATTAAGTCAATATTATTTTCTAAAACTCATATGTTGCATCATCTATTCTCCAAGTGGTTTGCAATGTGTAGGGCTTACCATGAGGACTTCCAAAGAATGTATCTGTGAGTATCAGAGACACATCAAAAATAAAAGCACCACACATAGTTATTTTTCTCAATTTAATAATGGTGATGCCTGTTAAATGACGTTTTTGGTTATTGAGACCATCCTCATTGTAAGATTGGAAAGATTAGCTCTATTATGGAAATAAGAGACTTACTGGATTTACAGTATCTATAGACATAAATGCAAACGCCCCCATTCTTCGCCGACAATACCTGCGCAGGAGGAGATCATTTATATCAGCTTCTGTGACCACCATACTCAACCTTAACCTCTCTACTCAATGAAGATTGTGGGATAGAGAACGGCAGCATGGGCAAGTTTTTATGCAAAGTGTGCTGAACTTTCCGGATGTTCAGTGGAAGTGTCACTTCAGAATGTCGCGTCAGACATTCCACTACCTTTTGGATTTAATGACCCCAGCACTCTCTAGACAGACCACAAACTTCAGGTCTCCAATAGAGCCAAGCAGGAGGCTAGCTATAGCATTGTGGTGGTACGCCACTGCAGGTGAATATCGCACAATTGCTTGCCTATTTGGAGTGGGGATAACTACTGTTTGCACCATTGTACATGAGGTGACCCGAGCATTGGTGGACAACCTATACCACAGATTTATTTCTCTGCCACATGGCCAGTGTTTGGCTGAAACAATTAAGGGATTTGTGGAGTGTGGTTATCCGCAGTGTGCAGGTGCAATCGATGGCACCCACATCCCTATAATCGCCCCTCATGCTAATCCTGCCGACTACTACAACAGAAAGGGATGGCATTCCATTGTTTTGCAAGCTGTGGTGGATCATAAGTATTGGTAAGAATGTTCTGACCAGTGTGTTTTTTTAATGCTTATTGTTTAAAACCCCTTTTAAAACTTAATATATATATTTATATTAGCTTCACAGATGTATTGGCTGGCCAGGATGGTCACATGATGCTCGAGTGCTTGCTAACTCGGATCTGTACCGCCTAGCAGAGGACAAGCAAGGGGGCTACCTATTTCCAAGAGAGGTAATAAAAAAATTAAAAAAACAATATTTTTAAAAAAGGCCCTTGTATAGATGTGTTTTTAATTCTAAACTGATGCAATGTTCATGAATCAAGCAGGGAATAGATTAATGCAATTTCATTTACATTGATACCAAATAGTTGTCTTTACCTTCAAACAGGCTTCCTATGTGACCACCAGCCTGCCCATCACGGAGGAATCTGCTCATATGCGTATACATATTTTTTGCTGCTAATGTAAATTTTTATCTCTACTGTATATTCATACTAGAAATCTAAATTTGTGGACAGAGTGGAAATCCCGGTACACATAATTGGTGATGCAGCCTACCCGTTACGACGATGGCTCATGAAGGGGTTCCTCCAACATGTCCAGCTGGGCCCCAATCAAATTACATATATGCACACCCTGAGCTCGGAAAGAATGGTGGTAGAAAATGCCTTTGGATTATTAAAAGGACGTTGGCGCTGTCTTATGAAGTGCAACGATGTAGACATTACTATCATGCCCAACATTGTTGCAGCCTGTTGTATTCTGCATAACCTATGTGAATTTCAGGGAGAAGAATTCCTACCAGAGTGGACAGTGCAGGACTCAGTTGCGTACCCTGCACTTGATTCTGAGTTCTATTTGGGCGACCATTCTGGAAGTGCAGAACAGATGAGGTCTGCTATAATGGCCAACCTTCCCTCATTACTCAGTTAAGTTTTCTCAGTTTGTATATTCAGTTAATTGTTGTTTCCACAAAAAATAAACCTGTTTGTTTGACTTCTGCTACTGTGCAGATTACAAATGTACAACAGCTATACCCAATTTTTAAAGGATGTATCAAGCATTTTGGTTTTGAGTAAAAATAGGACAATTCTAAAGATTAACAAATGGTCAGATACCTTATAATTTTAATTTGTATAAAACTGGTATATATAAGTGAGCATTCAAATATTTTCAGTTATAAAAGACAAACCAGTAATAGTGTATGAAATACACTCGCATTAATTTAAAACCAACTTTTAAAAAAACTATAACCATTTAAGATAAATTACAGTAAACAGGAACCTCTATAGTTGTCTCCCTTTCAGGAGGTGATTGGGTGTGTTGAGGTTGGGTATGTCGAGGATGGGTATAGTGAGTTTGGGTTTGTTGAGGTTGGGTTTATTGAGGTTGGTTATGTCAAGGATGGGCATATTGGGGTTGCGTTTGTTGAGGTGGGGTATGTTCGTAGTAGGGGGGCCAGGGTTATACTGGGGATAGGGTTGAGGGTAGTTTGGAGGCAGGTGCTGAGGTGGCACTGTGTGCAGCCCTTCAATACCTTGAACCATTCTGTCAAATATTGACATTTGAAATTCCTGCATTTCCCTCTGACGTTCTCTTGCATCCCTATTATAGGTTTCCTGCATAGAGTTCAGCTGGGCCATAAATGTGTTGTTCATGTCTTAATCTGCCTGCAAAAATCACTCGGGACATGCATCTTCTCGTTCAGCCATGGCAGCATCCATCTTCTCTAATTTCTCAACCAGGACAGTGGTCATAATTTTTGCAGTTTGCGCCGTTTTGTTTGGTGGCGCCTCCTTGGCGGAACAGGATATACTGTGAACACAAGTCAAATAATTTTGTTATTGGAATTTGCAATGAGCTTATATAAAATAGCAGTGTTATTCACAAACGTGTTTGTGGCCTCGTCCCACCTACACACTGCGTATACTCTGCAATATGTATCATTTTTAATTATATGAATTTATTTAGAAATGTATGAGTCATTTTTTTAATTAATTTATTAAGTTAATGTTATTGTTAATATTTAATGACGTTAATGTTTAGAGTTGTTAGTTTGTGTTTAGTTTACGTTAGTTGTTAATGTTAGTTACTATGGCCCTCATTCCGAGTTGATCGCTCGCAAGGCGAATGTAGCAGAGTTACACACGCTAAGCCGCCGCCTACTGGGAGTGAATCTTAGCTTCTTAAATGTGCGACCGATGTATGCGCAATATTGCGATCACAAACGAGGTAGCAGTTTTTGAGTAGCTTCAGACTTACTCTGCCTGTGCGATCAGTTCAGTGCTTTTCGGTCCTGGCTGACGTCATAAACACACCCAGCGTTCGCCCAGGCACTCCTACCGTTTCTCCGGCCACTCCTGCGTTTTTTCCGGAAACGGTAGCGTTTTCAGCCACACGCCCCTAAAACGCCGTGCATCCGCCCAGTAACACCCATTTCCTGTCAATCACAATGCGAACGTCGGAGCGATGAAAAAGCCGTGAGTAAACTTACTTTCTTCATAGCAAAGTTACTTGGCGCAGTCGCAGTGCGAACATTGCGCATGCGCACCAAGAGAATTCTCACTGCGATGCGATGAAAATCGCCGAGCGAACAACTCGGAATGAGGGCCTATGTTTTTTTGATTGTTGTACTTACTGTTTCCACGTAAAGGTTGCGTTTGTGGAAATGGGTCCATTTGACTTGTCCCAGCCTGTGTGTCTTCCGGCGCATCAGTGGTTGGAGTTCTGCTGGGTTCATGTCCAATTAGGTCAGGCACAGTGGTTTGCATCAGTTGCATATCCTCATCCAGTACGAGTGGTGGGGATGGTGGTGGTGGTGATCGTGTCTCTGGGTCCGGTACGCTGCAGGTGGATTTAGCAGCACAGGCCTGGATTGTTTCTGCTGCTGCCAGGCTGGAGGATAAGCTAACAGTTGTCGTAAGTGCTGTGTGGCCAAATATGGTGGCACACTGCTCGTAATATTTCCACATCATACGGTCAGCACCACTCCTATATCGGTTGTGGTCGTGGACCTTATTGAAATTCCTTTTAATGGCCTTTAATTTATTTATTACCTGCTGTGAGGTACGCTGGAAACCAGAGGCTGCATGCATCCTTGTGATGTTTTTATAGGTTATTGCATCCTTTACAGTGCTTGTAATTTGCTTGGCGATTTCAGCCTCCCCTCTAATCCTCAACAACTCCCTAACTTCTTCATCACTTCAGGTTGCCATATTGTAAAAGCACTGTTGCACTGTGAATGCAGTATAATAAACGCTCATCCACTGGGGTTCAGGCTGGTGACTTCATGCAGGGAGACAGCCTATCACCTCCTTTATAAGAATCCAGGGTTGAATATGCCAGGTCTGAAGCTTTCACACTGCTAAATGAACTGGTTCTGAACCGTGTAGGATCCTTCTTTTAACACGGGTTGAAATACCGGGTTGTTGGACTCGGTAAATTTATTATGGTGCTTTCACACTGCAGCTCAAACTGGATTGACACGGCTAAAACTCGGCAATATACCGGGTTTTTGATGCAATGTGAAAGGGGTATATGTCTCTTAATAAAGTGATAAAACACCTTTTTGCACAATATATAAATTCTTGGAGCATGAAACACATAAAATAAATTTAAGTGAAACATAAGACCATCCACTTATTCATCGTTATCATTCTTGGTACATATATACTGTATGTTTCTTATTCAAAGTAAAATAATTGTGACATTAAATTTAAAAGAGTTCATCAATGATCCTCCAATCAGAATTATCTGCATACACATTGACACAAACAAACAAATAAATATTTATTCCAACAGAGAAAATTTAATTTTGAGAAAGAATCTGAGATGTTGCAAAAAATAGGGATTTTTTGCTACAGATAAAAATTGAATTTGGTCCCTTTGCTGTAAGACTAATTGATCAGTGACTGAATCCTACCCTAAGTGTGCTCTCATTTATCATGGATCAGATTGCTTTAGAATCAATATCTGGATTGTACTACTGCCACAGGCAGTTTCAGAGCTGCCTGCTTTCCCAATAACGCTGCTAATTTTTGTAGACAGAATTGTTTGAACAGTTAATTGTGCTTTGTTGTCATAGCAAGATGTTATATGCCGCGGGTTTGCAATGTTTTATAAGCGGACAAGATGTATTTTTGATGGAACACAGATTTGATGTCATCCTCACAGATTCCAATAATTTTCTGATTCAATGTCAGTATGGATCTTTTTTAACATCCAGATGATCAAAGGTGTCGATACAGAGTAAAGGTTCTATCCTACTGCATTAAAATACATATACAGTATTGAAAATGTGTCAGCTTGTTTTGCAAGCATTAATACCTCAGTATTTAGGTGGAAAACTAAATTAAATGAAATAATAATTACATAAAATTGGACTTTTTTATTGGGTATCAGGTGAAATAATTCAGTAGTCTAGTATTTTAAAATGATGGCACCCTAGTATTACAATATATACACCACTGGATTGTATGCACATATATGCGCCATACCCTCATACCTCAAACATTTGGGCAGAGCTTAGGTCAGGCTGCTAGGCCATTATAGGGGGGTATTCAATTAGCTCGATCATTTTGGAGCTATTGAATTCGCCCTCTGACGTGTTCAATTGCAGGCCATTTTTGCCACTTTTTAAGTGAAAAGGCATTGGCAAAAAATACCTCAAAACTGGCAGAAACTGCACCGTGTTTTTGCCAGAGCAGGTGGGAAAACACGTGGATTCACCGATCCACATGTTTTTTTTGCTCCAGCTGAATTTTTTGCCTACGCAAAAAAACAGCCCTGCTATTGAATAGGGTGAATCCCTATTCACCCTAAAAAGTAGTGAAAGGTGCGTTATTTCACCTAAGTGAAAAAAACTGACCTAATTGAATACCTGCTATGGCTGCTAGGGTGTTTTAGATTGTGTTTGAGTTTTGAGTATTATGAGATGTTTATATCGAAAGTAGAGTTAGATTGAAATTTTATTACCCTTGAAGTGACTCTTCCTTTCTTCTTGTCATCCACAGGTAAATTAATTGATCAGTACTTACTTCTGATACAACTTCTTTGTATCTCTGTAGCCCAGCATTGCTTTTGGTAAACTGACTGTTTCCTACTCCCTTCTGATGCAACTGCTTTGTGTCTCTATGGCACAGCAGTAAAAACATTGATTTTGTTATAGTGTCAATAGTTTAAATAAGTAACATAGGGGTTGATGTAAAATACATGCTTGGGCCACTATGTGAAGGACCTGCTTCATCTCCGGAGTGCGGTGAAATGGGTCCACATATCAGCAGCATGTATTAATAACAAGTGTGTCAAAGAGGTAGAGTGTTAAACTACCTGTCTCCTGATGTGCACTCTCCCTCTTTGGCTGCTTTGACTGGCGCTTGCATTCCTTGTGCGCATGCACTGGTCAATAATCCCCCAGCGGAGGAACAACCTCGTTATTGTTTTGTATGCACAGTCCCCGGCCAGGGGCAGTGCTGTGCTCTGGACAATGACAGCAGTAGCTGTCAAATCAATAGCTGCTGTTGTCAGAAACAGTCAGTGCTACTGGCCATTCATACATTGCCCTGCATATCGGCATATACTGGCCTCTCTTTTCTTAGACTTGATTAGCATCATTTGTTGTAGGTGGAGAGTTCTGTAGGTGGGGATTTAATCCGCAAGCAGGTTTGTTAGCTTGTTTCATCAGTAGAGGTCAGGCTGCTTTGTCATTATGGCTGCTAGGATGTTTTAAGTGTAAGTGTTTTAAAATGTTATGAGATATTTATATTGAAAGCTGGGTTAGACTGCAGTTAAACAGGAGGAAAGCAGAAGGTAATCTATCTACAAACCAGTGGCCTACTCTAGAATCTCAAATAAAACAAGTTTTTAAACACTGCAGCTCATGATCATTATATTGTATTACTTTTTCAAATGTGTCCTCACAGGTTTTCTTTAGAGATGAGCGGGTTCGGTTTCTCTGAAACCGAACCCGCACGAACTTCATGTTTTTTTCACGGGTCCGAGCAGACTCGGATCCTCCCGCCTTGCTCGGTTAACCCGAGCGCGCCCGAACGTCATCATGACGCTGTCGGATTCTCGCGAGACTCGGATTCTATATAAGGAGCCGCGCGTCGCCGCCATTTTCACACGTGCATTGAGATTGATAGGGAGAGGACGTGGCTGGCGTCCTCTCCATTAGAAATTAGATTAGAAGAGAGAGAGAGATTGTGCAGAGTCAGACAGAGTTTACCACAGTGACCAGTGCAGTTGTTGTTAGTTAACTTTTATTTATTTTAATATAATATATCCGTTCTCTGCTATATCCGTTCTCTGCCTGAAAAAAAACGATACACAGCAGCAGCCAGTCACACAGTGTGACTCAGTCTGTGTGCACTCAGCTCAGCCCAGTGTGCTGCACATCAATGTATAAAAGGCAAAGCTTATAATAATTGTGGGGGAGACTGGGGAGCACTGCAGGTTGTTATAGCAGGAGCCCCCAGGAGTACATAATATTATATTAATTTAAAATTAAACAGTGCACACTTTTGCTGCAGGAGTGCCACTGCCAGTGTGACTAGTGGTGACCAGTGCCTGACCACCAGTATAGTAGTATATTGTTGTATGTATTGTATACTATCTCTTTATCAACCAGTCTATATTAGCAGCAGACACAGTACAGTGCGGTAGTTCACGGCTGTGGCTACCTCTGTGTCGGCAGTCGGAACTCGGCAGGCAGTCCGTCCATCCATAATTGTATTACAATATATACCACCTAACCGTGGTATTTTTTTTTCTTTCTTTATACCGTCGTCATAGTGTCATACTTGTTACGAGTATACTACTATCTCTTTATCAACCAGTGTACAGTGCGGTAGTTCACGGCTGTGGCTACCTCTGTGTCGGCAGTCGGCAGGCAGTCCGTCCATCCATAATTGTATTATTATTATAATATATACCACCTAACCGTGGTTTTTTTTTCATTCTTTATACCGTCGTCATAGTGTCATACTAGTTGTTACGAGTATACTACTATCTCTTTATCAACCAGTGTACAGTGCGGTAGTTCACGGCTGTGGCTACCTCTGTGTCGGCAGTCGGCAGGCAGTCCGTCCATCCATAATTGTATTATTATTATAATATATACCACCTAACCGTGGTTTTTTTTTTCATTCTTTATACCGTCGTCATAGTGTCATACTAGTTGTTACGAGTATACTACTATCTCTTTATCAACCAGTGTACAGTGCGGTAGTTCACGGCTGTGGCTACCTCTGTGTCGGCAGTCGGCAGGCAGTCCGTCCATCCATAATTGTATTATTATTATAATATATACCACCTAACCGTGGTTTTTTTTTCATTCTTTATACCGTCGTCATAGTGTCATACTAGTTGTTACGAGTATACTACTATCTCTTTATCAACCAGTGTACAGTGCGGTAGTTCACGGCTGTGGCTACCTCTGTGTCGGCAGTCGGCAGGCAGTCCGTCCATCCATAATTGTATTATTATTATAATATATACCACCTAACCGTGGTTTTTTTTTCATTCTTTATACCGTCGTCATAGTGTCATACTAGTTGTTACGAGTATACTACTATCTCTTTATCAACCAGTGTACAGTGCGGTAGTTCACGGCTGTGGCTACCTCTGTGTCGGAACTCGGCAGGCAGTCCGTCCATCCATAATTGTATTATATACCACCTAACCGTGGTTTTTTTATACCACCTAACCGTGGCAGTCCGTCCATAATTGTATACTAATATCCAATCCATCCATCTCCATTGTTTACCTGAGGTGCCTTTTAGTTCTGCCTATAAAATATGGAGAACAAAAAAGTTGAGGTTCCAAAATTAGGGAAAGATCAAGATCCACTTCCACCTCGTGCTGAAGCTGCTGCCACTAGTCATGGCCGAGACGATGAAATGCCAGCAACGTCGTCTGCCAAGGCCGATGCCCAATGTCATAGTACAGAGCATGTCAAATCCAAAACACCAAATATCAGAAAAAAAAGGACTCCAAAACCTAAAATAAAATTGTCGGAGGAGAAGCGTAAACTTGCCAATATGCCATTTACCACACGGAGTGGCAAGGAACGGCTGAGGCCCTGGCCTATGTTCATGGCTAGTGGTTCAGCTTCACATGAGGATGGAAGCACTCAGCCTCTCGCTAGAAAAATGAAAAGACTCAAGCTGGCAAAAGCAGCACAGCAAAGAACTGTGCATTCTTCGAAATCCCAAATCCGAATTCCGAGCCCACCCGCTGGCGGTGATGCAGGGCAGTCTGGAGCGACTGCTGATGCTGACATCTGGTCCGGACTGAAGGACCTGACAACCATTACGGACATGTCGTCTACTGTCACTGCATATGATTCTCTCACCATTGATAGAATGGTGGAGGATTATATGAGTGACCGCATCCAAGTAGGCACGTCACACAGTCCGTACTTATACTGGCAGGAAAAAGAGGCAATTTGGAGGCCCTTGCACAAACTAGCTTTATTCTACCTAAGTTGCCCTCCCACAAGTGTGTACTCCGAAAGAGTGTTTAGTGCCGCCGCTCACCTTGTCAGCAATCGGCGTACGAGGTTACATCCAGAAAATGTGGAGAAGATGATGTTCATTAAAATGAATTATAATCAATTCCTCCGCGGAGACATTGACCAGCAGCAATTGCCTCCACAAAGTACACAGGGAGCTGACATGGTGGATTCCAGTGGGGACGAATTGATAATCTGTGAGGAGGGGGATGTACACGGTGATATATCGGAGGATGATGATGAGGTGGACATCTTGCCTCTGTAGAGCCAGTTTGTGCAAGGAGAGATTAATTGCTTCTTTTTTGGTGGGGGTCCAAACCAACCCGTCATTTCAGTCACAGTCGTGTGGCAGACCCTGTCACTGAAATGATGGGTTGGTTAAAGTGTGCATGTCCTGTTTTGTTTATACAACATAAGGGTGGGTGGGAAGGGCCCAAGGACAATTCCATCTTGCACCTCTTTTTTCTTTTATTTTTCTTTGCGTCATGTGCTGTTTGGGGAGGGTTTTTTGGAAGGGACATCCTGCGTGACACTGCAGTGCCACTCCTAGATGGGCCCGGTGTTTGTGTCGGCCACTAGGGTCGCTTATCTTTCTCACACAGTCAGCTACCTCATTGCGCCTCTTTTTTTCTTTGCGTCATGTGCTGTTTGGGGAGGGTTTTTTGGAAGGGACATCCTGCGTGACACTGCAGTGCCACTCCTAGATGGGCCCGGTGTTTGTGTCGGCCACTAGGGTCGCTAATCTTACTCACACAGCTACCTCATTGCGCCTCTTTTTTTCTTTGCGTCATGTGCTGTTTGGGGAGGGTTTTTTGGAAGGGACATCCTGCGTGACACTGCAGTGCCACTCCTAGATGGGCCCGGTGTTTGTGTCGGCCACTAGGGTCGCTGAGCTTAGTCATCCAGCGACCTCGGTGCAAATTTTAGGACTAAAAATAATATTGTGAGGTGTAAGGTGTTCAGAATAGACTGAAAATGAGTGTTAATTATGGTTATTGAGGTTAATAATACTATGGGATCAAAATGACCCCCAAATTCAATGTTTTAAGATGTTTTTTAGGGTTTTTTGAAAAAACCACCCGAATCCAAAACACACCCGAATCCGACAAAAAAAATTCGGTGAGGTTTTGCCAAAACGCGGTCGAACCCAAAACACGGCCGCGGAACCAGAACCCAAAACCAAAACACAAAACCCGAAAAATTTCAGGCGCTCATCTCTAGTTTTCTTATGTCACCTTGGTTATTATCCTAAACTGGATGACGAATTAAAACCAATTCCAGCAACAATGGTCTGGCGCACATCTCTAGTTTGGGAGCAGTCTTGTGCCGTGGCTCAGTCATACTCAACCAAACTGCTGGAAGCAACAAGAGTGCACAATTGAGCGAGGGAGATGCTAGGTACAGACCAAGTCGCGTGGCTTGTTGCATTTTACTCCATTATTTATAGTTTTTGAATTATTTTACCATAGTGTTTATTATACCTGATGTTTTATGCCTTTGAATTTGTTTTTGTTTCCCTCACCACCACCACCACCACCACCACCACCACCACCACCACCTGGATGCTATATTTCTGCTAACTGTGCACCCTGCCAGATATAACCTATGCAATGTGCCCACGATGGCTGCCTCAGATGGTTCTTTCTTGGCCTGGTGCACAACACAGGGATCTATCTATTCATTGCATATAATATTACATGTTTTAGTCATCAATATGTATCTGAAGTTTCTTGTATGGTTTATCTGACACATTGTAAACTTTACAATGCGACCAAGATGGCTGCCTTGTCTGGTACACGGATGGGTGAGATGAAAAATGCTTGGAACTGATGGTAATCTAAGGGCTTTACTTATGGCTTCAGTATGCTGCAACTTCCATATTTTTTGTAATATCTTCTAGGCAATGTCTATTTTACCAAGTTTCACCTTTGTGGTGCACCCATAATGGCTGCCTCCTCTGGCACCTTTCAAGGGTGGTCCATGTAACTGGTGGAATATATTTCCCTGTAATAACCCGCCATTAAGTTCTATGTTCCCGTTATGTCACTATGTTTATTGTTTTTTGGTTTGTTTTCTTTGTGCTGTAATACTAAACCTTTGTGCTATGTTTTCGTTGCTTGAAGAATAACTTTGAATCCTGCTGGAGAAAAGCGCTATATACATAAAATTATTATTATTATAATTATTATTATTATAATATCATCAGAACAGAGGTTGCTAGAGGCCCCTAGAACATTGCTGGTTGTCTTTTGAGTGATTTCAGCTACTTGCCATTTAATGTGTGTTTTGCAGGTACATATTGGTGACTTACACCTGTAACACCCCGGGGTTGGCGAGTATATCTAAGTGGTTGAGAGAGGTACTGTATCACAGGTGTTGGGTGGCTATGTTACAGATCTTTCCCCTTGAAATGTTCTTCCCTATACCTTGTTTTGTAGTACCTTGCTCAGAGAGGTAGGATTATTATTATTATTACCAGCTATTTATATAGCGCACACATATTCCGCAGCGCTTTACAGAGAGAATACTTGGCCATTCACATCAGTCCCTGCCCCAGTGGAGCTTACAATCTATATTCCCGACTAAGGTGGCCAATCCCGGGATCGGGATCGGCGGGAGCCCGGGATTTAGGGCCAAAAAATGGCCGGGATTCAATCCCGGCATTGAAAGCTCCAATCCCGGGAATTGAGGGATCAGCGTTGAACGTCCACAGGACGCTCAGACGCTGCCCGGTTTCCTTGATCCGGCTCCCCAGCGCAGCGTGAGAGGTCACGCTGTGCTGTCAGCCACTGCTGGGAGCCGCCAGCAATGATCAGAGGTTGTTCCCCACCCGCCCGTCCCCAGTATATAGTGAGTTATGTGTGCGGGGCGGGGTGGGGCAAGGGGGCGGCCACATAGCTAAAAGCCTATCCCGGGTATCCTGGGAATCCCGGGATTGGCCATTTTTCAATCCCGATACCCGGGATTGAAATAATGGCCCGGGATTGGCTTCCCTATTCCCGACCACATGTACAAACACACACATTCATGCTATTGTTAATTTTTGTTGTGAGCTAATTAACCTAATAGTATATTTTTGGATTGTGGGAGGAAACTAGAGTACCCAGAGGAAACCCACACAAGTATGGGGAGCATATACAAACTCCATACAGTTAAGGTCATGGTGGGATTCAAACCCATGATCTCAGTGTTGTGAGGTAGTAATGCTAACCTTTGCACCACTTGTACTGCCCGTGATTGATATGAAACAGGTGTGAGCCAGCAATTCCAACAGGATGTCTTTTTATTGTGCCGCAATGAACTCTGGATTGATAATGATGAGTAGTTAATTGGCAAAAATATTAGATAATCACAAGAAGCATAGGGCATAAAAGGAAGATAAAGAGATGACAATTGACTACAGTTCACATCACATTGGATCATTCAAAAATGCAAAAGACAATTAATTAATTCACGGATGTTGGCATATTACAATCACAAACTATAATATGGTAATGAGAAGAGTAGTGAAAAACACACTTTCACAATAACAATTACTAAATTCCTTGCTTTCCCTAATCAAGTTGTTATAATCTTCACAAGCAAATAACATTGGAGCTCTCTTAAAATTCTCTGCTGCCACAGTGTTGCAATATGGAAATGGCAGTCATGAACACAAGTAATCCCAGGATGTAAGAATGTCACTGTATCTCACTCTTCTTCAAAAAGGATGTAGCTAGCAAAGGGATTGCAGTGTCTCTTGACAAATTAAGCTTACTTAGTAGTAAGGGTTCCTTGGCCAAAAAATCTCAGTTTTTTTCCCGATAAAGTAACTCGCTTTCACTTGCATAAATGACAAAGTGCTAGATGCATCATCGCTTGGAGAGTGATAAAATGAAGAGTGATAAACTACCAGCCAACCAGCTCCAAACTGTCATTTTTCAAACAGGGCCTTTGACAGGGCAGTTAGGAGCTGATTGACTGGCACTTTTTATCTCTCTATTTTATCACTCTCCAAGCGATGATGCATCTAGCCCTTTCTCCTGATAAAGTAACTCACTTTCACTTGCATAAATGACTCAGTGTCTTTCTCTTCCATGATCACTAATATATCTCCCGACAGTGTTTAGCATGTAGTGGTTGTCTTAGCTATACTCAAACAGGGGCATATTTGTACGATGTTGCTGTTCAGCATGTGACAAATTGGATACTTAGGGCCGTATTCAATAGGAGCTGGAAACTGCCGTCTTGTCGGAAAGATGGCAGTTCCGACTGATTGAGGTCGGAAGGGGTTCTGACCTATTCAATGTCGGGCCTTTTCTTCCGACAAGTCGGGAAACTCGACTTGTTGGAAGAGTGTCGTAATACACGTGGATTGGCAGCTTCAGCTGCTAAGCCGCTTGTATTGTCGGAAGCAGGGCCAAACCCGACAGGTTTTAGCCCAGTTTCCAACAATGTCAATCTGACTTTAAAAAAAGTCTGATTGACACTGTCGGAACCAGGCCAAACCTATCGGGTTTGGCCCGGCATTGAATAGTGTGCTGTCGGGTCCTTTCCATTGTAACGGTCCCGACAGCTATTGAATACGGCCCTTGGCCTTGGTACTTAGTTTGCCCGTGGCTTGTGACAATAACAGTCTCTGTGTACTCACTCAGAACTTCTATACTAGAGGCGTTAACTTGCTGGACATGTTTCAGTAGTTCCTCTCTGTACAAGATGGCCACAGCATCTGCGCCTTTCACTAGGCCTAGCGGTTTTCCGGTCTCCGGCTGCAACATCTCACACTCGCTCTCAACTTCTCGGGAGCACCCCGCTGCTTCTGCTCTGCAGCGCTGCTCTCACCACTCAGCATGACCATGAGGTTTGTATCCGTTACTCAGCTCCCGCTACACTCCTCACTCAGCGTGTCCAGCATCTCCAATCACTTCCATCAGATTCCTCCTTCTTCTTCTTCTTTTTATTCCCACAAGGCTCTTCCCAGACTGCTTTGTCCAATCCACAATCAGCATCTGGACCATGTGATTGTTCTAGGGTCCATCCTTAACCACTTGCCTGGCATGGTCCCATCAGATGTGACCACAACAGCATGTGCTTTATCTGATCTAATCACACAGGATGCAACCAGTCAGATATACAGGCTGTACAGCTGCAGGGAAAAGAAACTACCCTCTGCTGCTGCTCTCAGAGGGACAGGAAGGTCCCACTGCCTCCCTGATCACTGCTGATCAGTCAGCACAGCAGCACCCCCCACCCAGTGGCTCCAGACAATAACAGCCACTGGGGAAGTGTAAATTAACCACCCGAAGCCCCCCTCCTGTGTACCTTGTGGCTGCATGGGCTATTAAAATCAAAGTCACAATGTTTTTGATGTTCCTAATGTTCACATGGTGCTGTCCGATGTTCACATGTTTGGACAAAAAACGATTATTATTATTTATTATTATTTATTGTATTTGTTTACTAAATAAAGCTTTTTTTCAATAAAATCATTTGGTATAAGATGTTCTTGACCTAATTCATGCATTAAAATAATGACAATTTCTCTGATTCTTTTTGGGGAAAAAAATTGTCAGTTAAGCAGTTAACCCCTGCTGTAGAAGCAGTTTACCTTCACTGCTGCAGTCAGTGTAAGTAAGATTTTAAAGGGGCATACACACCACTTTTCTGGGGTGCCACACACCTATGTCCTGGATCATGGTCTGTCCTCTACTGCTTATATTTGAGTTCTGTACAGTTGTCATAAGCAGGGCCGTTTCTTGGGGCGGGCGAGCCGTGCAATTGCCGGAGTGTCCGCTGCGGCACTGACTGTGGCTCCCTGGCTTCCCCCACCTCCCTCTCCCCAAGTACCCAGCTTGGGGGGAGGAGTTTCGCAGAATGACAAGGTTGCGTCATGACATCACGACGTAACAGCATCATCCCGCGAAACTCCGCCCCCCGAGCAGAGTACTGAGAAGGAGGGGGAGCCAAGCTAAGAAGAGGGAGAGGCGGCCGGCGCGAGGAGCGACTGGTGAGGCAGGTCGAAGAGCGGGAATCACCTCTGTAAGTATTTTCTTCCTTTCTTTCTTTCTTTCTTTCTTTCTTTCTTTCTTTCTTTCTTTCTTTCTTTCTTTCTTTCTTTCTTTCTTTCTTTCTTTCTTTCTTTCTTTCTTTCTCTCTCTCTCTAAAATGGGGACACTTGCCTACCATAATGTGTAAAAAGGGGACACTTGCCTGCCATAATGTATAAAATGGGGACTCTTGCCTGCCGTAATGTGTAAAATGGGGACACTTGCCTGCCATATTGTATAAAATGGGGACTCTTGCCTGCCGTAATGTGTAAAATGGGGACTCTTGCCTGCCGTGATGTATAAAATGGGGACTCTTGCCTGCTGTGATGTGTAAAATGGGGACTCTTGCCTGCTGTAATGTGTAAAATGGAGACTCTTGCCTGCTGTGATGTGTAAAATGGGGACTCTTGCCTGCCGTAATGTGTAAAATGGGGACTCTTGCCAACCGTGATTTGTAAAATGGGGACTCTTGCCTGCCGTGATGTGTAAAATGGGGATTCTTGCCTGCCATAATGTATAAAATGGGGACTCTTGCCTGCCGTAATGTGTAAAATGGGGACTCTTGCCTTCCGTAATGTGTAAAATGGGGACTCTTGCCTTCCGTAATGTGTAAAATGGGGACTCTTGCCTGTCGTAATGTGTAAAATGGGGACTCTTGCCTGCCGTAATGTATAAAATGGGGACTCTGCCTGCCGTAATATGGGGATTTAATGTATCAAGGGCATTGCGGTGTGTGGCATAATATGGTGCAGGGGGCATTACTGTGTGAGGCTTAATATGGTAGAATTTTGTTTTCCTATGGTGGGCATGATCTGTTGGTGCAGGGCCAAATACTGGGGTGTGAGGTAGTCTTTTCAGATGAAGCCACACCCATCCAAATGAGGCCATGCCCCTTGCCGGGAGCGCGCGCGCCTCAGGCGCGCACAAGGTTTCTTTATTAATCTAAGGGGGAGGCGCATTTTTTTTTAAATGTCATGGGGGGGCGTATTTTTAAAATCTAACACTGGGAGCTAAATTGGCTAGAAACAGCCCTGGTCATAAGGTGGCAGTTACTGATATTTAGAAAAGGTGTGAAGCAATTTCTAATGACTTACAAGTCTGGCCAATAAACTTTCAAAATTCATTTTGTGGCCTTGCCTTTTCTCCTCTCCCTTAGTTATCATAGATTTAGCCATCCATCTACAGTTTGCTGGTTTCGTATTATGATCGTTCCCCTTACTTCTTCCATTGCAAATTCCCCTCACTAATGTACCTGCATCGTCTTCACGTACAAGCCAGGATATTCAACAAATAAAAGTCACTGGATCAGTTAAGTAATGCTCAGCTTCCCAGTGACAATGGCCAGCAGTGGTAAGACCAGTGTTACAGCTTCCCAGGACAGTAATGGTCTGACGGCTCCCGAATGCAAAATGGAACTCGGGCTTCCAGTCCCAATTAAATGAACAGATAGAAAAAATTGGATTTTAAATACCTACCGGTAAATCCTTTTCTCGTGGTCCATAAGGGATATTGGGGACAAAATTAGTACGATGGGGTATAGATGGGTCTAAAGGAGCCAGTGCACAAATTTCTTCAACTGGGTGTGCTGGCTCCTCCCCTCTATGCCCCCGCCTACAGGCAGTTATAGGTAAAACAGTGCCCGAAGGAGAAAGGACATATATGAGAGAAGGAAACATGACAACATGAAGTGTGGTGAGATTTTCACACCAGCACACCATAACACAACCTAGCCTGCAACGGCTGGCAACAGAAAAACAGCAACAGCTGAACAGGAAACACAGAACATATAACCTGCAGAAGTCACTGCACAGAGGTGGGCGCCCAATATCCCTTATGGACTACGAGAAAAGGATTTACCAGTAGGTATTTAAAATCCTATTTTCTCTAGCATCCATAAGGGATATTGGGGACAGAATTAGTATGATGGGGATGTCCCAAAGCTTCCAGAATGGACGGGAACATGCGGACACTGCTGTAGCACCGCCTGCCCAAACTGGGTTTCCTCTTTGGCCAGGGTATCAAATTTGTAGAATTTCACAAAAGTATTCTTCCCCGACCAGGTAGCCGCTCGGCATAGTTGCAAGGCCGAGACTCCACGGGCAGCTGCCCAGGAAGTACCCACTGACCTTGTAGAGTGGGCCTTCAGAGACTGAGGAACAGGTAAGGCTGCCGACATATAGGCCTGTTGGATAGTAAGCCTAATCCAATGAGCAATGATCTGCTTTGAAGCAGGACAACCCTTTTTCTGCGCATCATTAAGCACAAATAAAGAATCCATCTTCCTTGCTGTGCGCCTGACATAGATCTTCAAGGCACGCACAGCATCCAAAGACTCCGGAGGAGCTGAAGCATCAGAACAGGATGGAACCACAATAGGTTGATTCAGGTGGAACGTGGAGACAACATTTTCGTCAGGAACTGCTGTCTAGTCCAGAGCTCTGCTCTGTCCTCGTAAAAGACCAAGTATGGACTTGTACACGATAAAGCCTCCAATTCTGAGATGCGTCTAGCAGAAGCCAGGGCCAATAACATTACTGTCTTCCATGTGAGGTACTTGTCTTCTACCATCATCAGAGGCTCAAGCCAGGGTGCCCATGCGGCACAAAGGGAGGTTGTATGTAGAGTACCCCTTGTAAATAGGTCTGAACTTCTGGCAACACAGCCAATTTCTTCTGAAAGAAAATTGAGAGAGTTCAAATATGGACCCAGACGTAATCTGGACCCAGACATAAGCCTTTATCCACACCAGCCTGCAGGAAACGTCCCAAGTGAAATTTTGCAGGCGAATACGTGTGTTCCTCCCATCAAGAGACATATCTCCTCCAGATATGATGATAATGTGTTGAAGTCACAGGTTTTCTGGCTTGCACCATAGTGGCAATGGCCTTTTTTGGAAAGGACGTTGTAAGCTAGGATATTCTGCTAAACTTCCATGCCGTCTAACAAAGCCGCTGTAAGTCTGGGTAGATGAACGATCCTTGCTGGAGAAGATCCTTTCTTAGTGGCAGAGGCCAAGGGTCTTCTATGGACATGTCCAGAAGAGTTGCATGCCACGCCCTTATGGGCCAATCTGGCGCAATCAGGATTGCTTGGATTCTGATGTCTGATCCATCGGAGCACCCTTGGGATCAACGGAATCGGAGGAAATAGGTAGACCAGCCGGTAAGGCCAAGACGATGTCATCGCTTCCACTGCTGTCGCCTGAGGGTCCCTGGTTCACGAGCAGTAGCAGTGAAGCTTCTTGTTGAGGCGAGACGCCATCATGTTGATCTGCGGGTATCCCCACCTGTCGACAATCTGTTGAAACACCTGAGGATGTAATCCCCACTCCCCCGGGTGGAGGTCATGGCAACTCAGGAAGTCTGCTTCCCAGTTGTCCATTCCTGGAATGAAAATTGCGGACAGCGCTGTTGCATTTCTTTCCGCTCAGAGAAGTAATTTTGACACTTCTCACATGCAGGCCCTGCTTTTTGTCCCTCCTTGACGATTGATGTATGCCACTGCCGTGGCGTTGTCCGACTGAACCTGGATCGCCTGATCCCTGAATAGAGGGGTGGCCTGAATCAGAGCATTGTAGCTAGCCCGAAGTTCCAGAATATTGATCGGAAGTAGGTCCTCTTGGGCAGACTACCTGCCCTGGAACTGCGCCCTCTGGGTGACAGTTCCCCATCCTCTCAGGCTCGCATCCGTTGTGAGGAGGATCCAATCCTGAATCCCGAAATGTCAACCTTCCAGCAGGTTGGAAATCTGTAACCACCACAGGAGTAAAATCCAGACCTGGGGTGACAACTGAATCATTCGGTGTATCTGAAGATGTGAACTGGACCACTTGTTCAGGACATCCAATTGGAAGGGTCTGGCATGGAACCTACTGAACTGTATCGCCTTGTAAAAGGCCACCATTTTCCCCAACAATTTTATGCAAAGATTAATGGAAACTCGAGCAGGTTGGAGAACCTTGCGAACCATCTCTTGAAGTGTTCTCACCTTGTCCTCTGGGAGGAACACTCTCTGAGCTACAGTATCCAGTATCATAACCAGAAACAGGAGCCATTGAGACGGTTCCAGTTGAGACTTCTGTAGATTAAGGATCCACCCATGGTGAGACAGAAGTTGGATAGTGCAATCTATATGGAGCTGTAGAAGCTCTCTGGAACTTGCTTTTATCAGGAGATTGTCTAGGTAAGGGACAATGTTGACCCCCTGGACTCTGATCTGGAACATAATTTCTTCCATCACCTTCGTGAACACCCTCGGAGCTGTAGACAGGCTGAAGGGCAACGCCTGAAACTGGTAGTGATCGTTCAGTAGGGCGAACTGTAGATAGGCCTGATTAGGGGGTAAAATCGGGATATGGAGGTAGGCATCCTTGATATCCAGGGACACTAGGAATTCTTGTTGTTCCATGCCCGCAATCACCGCTCTCAAAGGTTCCATGTTGAATTTGAAAACATTCAGGTAAGGAATCAAGGACTTCAGATTCAAAATGGGTGTCACAGACCCGTCTGCTTTTGGCACTACAAACAGATTGGAGTAGTAACCTTGTTCTTGCTGTAGCAGGGGTACTGGAACAATGACCTGGGACTGGACCAACTTGTTGATGGCCAGTAGTAGCGTAAAATGCATATTTCCCAAAACTGGCAAGCCTGATTTCAAAACTTGTTGGGGAGGAGCACCGACAAACTCCAACTTGTAACCCTGAGAGATAAGGTCCCTTACCAGGCATCTTGGCAGTAACTGTTCCAGATGTGGCTGAAGTGACGTAACCAAGCTCCCACCACGAGATCCTCTTGGGGTGGGTGGGCACCGTCATGTCAAAGTCTTTGTGGAAGCTGAACTGGTGCTCTGTTCCTGAGAGACGGCAACAGCTGGTTTCTTAGGCTTACCACTGGAGACTCTAGCTGCATTGGAGGCACCCCGTGCTCTAGATCAAAATCTGGAGGACTGAAATGATTGAGAAGACGGTCCCGGGTAGGTATGCCTAGCAGACGAAGCCCCTGAGGGGAGAAATGTGGATTTGCCAGCAGTAGCTTTGGAGATCCATGCGTCGAACTCACCTCCGAAGAGCCATTCACCTGTGAAGGGAAGAGATTCCACATTGTTTGGAATCAGCGTCTGCAATCCAATGACACAACCATATGGCTCTGTGTGCAGACACAGCCATAGCCGTGGTTCAAGTATTTATACTGGCAATCTCTTTAAGGGAGTCACAGAGGACTCTTGCCGTGTCCTGAATGTGTTTTAGGAAAGTTACAGTAGTAACTAAGGTCATATCATCCGAAAGACCCTCCTGAATCTGAGTAGCCCATGTATGAATGGCATGTGTCATCCAGCAACCAGCAATGACCGGCCTTTGAGCTACAGCTGCAGCAGTGTAGGTAGATTTTAGTGTGGTCTCTATTTACCTATCCCCTGGGTCCTTTACCATAAAAAAGCCCAGAGCAGGGAGCACTGCCTTTTTAGAAAGGCGAGAGACTAAGACATCTACTGCTGGAGATTATTCCCAGAATTTTCTGCCTTCAGGGGCAATGGGAAGGTATTTAAAAACCTTTTGGACACCTGATATTTTTTTCTGGATTTTTCCAGGCTAATTTAAATAAATTATCCAATCCTTTGTAATCAGGAAAGGTAACAGTTTGTCTTGTGGGAGGAAAAATGACTGCTGATTAGTAGCGTCCTCCAGAGGAAGCTTTAACACATCCTGTATAGCCAATATGAGGGGTTCTATACCCTGTGTAGAGGTGGAATCCCCACTAATGGGGTCCCCATCATCCCCATCCGCCTGTACATCATCATCAGAATCTGATAGGATTGCAGGTAAAGCATGTTTTTGTGCACCTGCAGACAGCGGGAGATGGGAAGCATCAGCCCTAGCAATTAGGTTAGCCACTGCTTGTTGCAGTTCTTGTGTTTTATTGGCATTGGCAGTGAGCGGAGATGACATATCCAACATCATAGTTTTATAGCCCCCAGCCAGGAAGGCTCTGGACTCTCCCCCATGTTGTTAACAGTGTTTTGTGATGACTTACTACACTGCTCACATGATATGGAGCCAGATAAATAAGGGGAGAATCTGGCATTACATACATGCATAACTTCTGTTTCACCATAATGAAATACAGACAATATACACATACAACACAGACTGAATACAATACAAGCCTGCCCTATTGCATGTGAGAGGAGACACAGAAGAGAGGACCCCAGTGAACCCAATGCTGCACAGACCCAGTGAGACTGTCAGTGTTTTATGTAGTACAATAAAACAGTGATACTGCTGTACAGATAATTTGTAAACTGTGCACTAATAGCGGCTCTCCCCCTCTACACCGGGTACCAGCGTTCCTGTGACCATTTTGAGGAGCTGTATGAGGATGCTGCTGCTGCTCGCTTATGCAGAGGAAGGCGCCAAAATGCCATTGAGCCCACTCTGATGTAGTTCTACCCCCCGCTATGGTGAAAGAGCTACTATATGATTTTTATACTGTCAATGTCTCCACAGGCTGTGTAGACTGACATAAATGCTTGGTACAACATACCTCCCGCCAGTCTCATGCAGGGGATCCCGCGGGTCCCCCCCAAGGAGGGATTCGTATGCCTCACCCATGTGTCTGCCACACAATGAACCGGGGGACCCCCTAGTGGGGCTCCTGGTTTGTACTCACCACGACGATCACCTTCAGGCTCTGTTAGGGGTGTGCGGCAAGCTGTGGCTGCGACAGCTAAGGCGCAGTGCCCCGCTGAACAAACAGCCCCTCAGGACGGTGGTCCTGCAGTGGAGAAGCGGCTCTGCACCTCATGAGGCCGGTGACCATCTCCCCCCTAATTCCCACGGCGCAGGTATGCGTTGCCCAAACAGCATACCAAAATAAGTAAAAGTTTTAAATGAAATTGAAGAAAAAAAGCTCTGGAGCTGCAGAGTGTGCATCCTCTCATGAGGGAACTTTTTTCTAAACTGCCTATAGGAGGGGCATAGAGGGGAGGAGCCAGCACACTCAGTTCAAGAAATTTAAAGTGCACTGGTTCCTTTGGACCCATCTATACCTCATCATACCAATTCTGTCCCCAATATTCCTTATGGATGCTAGAGAAAAACTGTATTAAACACTACATTTTGATAATAACACCCAGCTAACGCCATACTGGATGGTATTAGTTGTCTGGAGATACTGTCTACTGTCTACATGCCTCTGCAATGCTTTACAGAGGGATGCACCACTGGAGACCACTGGTGAAGGCTATAGCTCGTGAAAGTTGACAATAGTCATTACGAGGAGACGGTATTATAATGTAATAGACAGAAGCCATAAACGCTGTGTTCTAATTGTGTACTAACATAGTCATACATGCAGGGGCGTTTCAACAGAGGAGGTGGCCTGTGTGCACCTCCAGGTGGGCCCCCTCCTCTGTATGGCACTGTAGACTCCAGCATTGTGCCGGAATCTACTGCGCATGCGCACGTCTCCGGAAACATGGCGCCCGCCACGATCCAGAGACCAATTTGGGTTCCGCGCATGCGCGGTGGCCATTTTGGTGGCGATTTCCACCGTGATCGCAGCGCCTGATGCTGGACTGTGGCAAGGTAAGTATTAAAATGGCTGCAATGTGTGCAGTGTTGGCCCCCCCCTGGACCCAGGGGCCCGTGTGCACCGCACACATTGCAGCCATTATAGAAACAAAAATGCATACATGCTCAGAGAGAACATTATGCTGTATACTTCATTTGGCTTAGCTGTGGGTACATTCTATACACTTTAGAACATTCACAAGTACTGAGGATGAGCAAGTACTGTACATTAGCATGCAGCTATCCTCTATCTTCCTGATCACACCATTTCACTGTCTGTACTGTATTCTTCATCTCCAGCACATTTCTGTTCTATTCTGAATCTATTCCAGTTCCTGCTTCAGATTTAACTTCCAGATGTTCAACTGGCAAAAGGAGAACACATACAGTAGTGTAAACAGGCATACCTTTGTTTGTATAAAAAAATGTGTACTTAATATTTAGTTGTGAACTCCGTAAAACAGTTTCATATACAGATGTGTCCTCTTTTCATCCTTGCTGCAGTCACGCTAAACTGCCATCCAAGTCACACTACGTGACGGTACTCGGTAGCGCCAAGCATCTTTTTGGGGGATTTTTTTCCTCAAAAATGCATCTTAGACACAATGTAATGCAATAGGATGCACAAGTAACTTCTGCTGATAAAATGATATGCAGCATGTCTATATTCTGTGTGTTATTGCCGCTCTATCTGCATCCGATATGCCACATTACAGTGTTTTCCAGGAAAACACTGTAGCATAACAGTTTGCATGCAAATACAGTCGCAGTCCCACACACAATATATGCATGCTGCCAGCGCGCAGGCAGGGAGCTACTCGCTGGGTGCGAAAGCATTGCCGCCGTGCAATGCTTTTGCACGCTTGCGGGGGGGGGGGGGCAGAGCCAGACATGCGGTGCAGACTAGCCTTGTGCTGGGCGTCTCCACGCACATCTGAGTAAGTGATCGTAGATGACTTAGCACATCTACGATCAGATCTGAATGACCCCCTGAGTCTTTTTAGGCTGATAGTCTCTTTGCACTTACCTGGGTATTCCCACTGAGAACATAATTGAGTAGTCGCCTGGATTAAATATTATACAGAAAATACTAGCCCTTTTTTAAGAGGCATTCATGCTGCAAATCTCATCTGCGATTCAGTGATTCATATTGAGATACATTAACATGCAGTTATTTTACAATTGCACAGAAATGTACCCTCTCTGATCCACATTCAGAAGCTAGTACTATTTGCTACTGTATGTATTTTTCTAAGTTAGGCTGTAGCACAGCCATTAACATTAATCTCTAGTGAAGCATGTAATGTAGCAATTATTATTATATGTAAAATAGAAATTGACAACATGTCTATGTAAAAATAGGCTATTTAATACTACTTTAACACACAAAACACTTTATTGTGGCCAAACAACAGTATGTACACAAAACCTCAACTACATCACATATAAAATCTGTAAACATGTTGTTTGCTGATTGTTAGCCAATACTAACTATGAGACAGCACTAAATCACAATCTTTATATATATATATATATATATATAGTACATATATATATATATACTGTACGGGGCATAATACATACGATCACAGCCTTCTAGGAGATAGAAACCGCATGAATTCTGACACACATAAATAAAATATTTTGACCCATACCTTATGCATTATTATTTTACCACATACATTATTCCCGTTGTTCTCTTTGGGACAGAAAGTGATAATAATTTGCACATTGAAACAGACAAATGATTCAATTCTTAGTTACAAGAAGCTGTTGACAATGATTACTGATGCTCATTTCTTTTATGCACATTACGTGGGGCAGGAAATTCCTACTTTAGCAGCCCTTCATGTTTATTTTAAAGTAAATCAGTCACTTGCATGATAATTATTGTGTCGGAAGGCCAGTTTAATGTGTCTGAAAGCCATTTTTCCCCCCAATATAGGACAGTTTAAGACCAGATGAAATACATTACAAATCAAATGATTCTTGGTTATTTTTGAACAAACAGTGAAGCTAATTCATAAGATTCTGAAGGAAGTGTGCTCCATTTAGTAGAATCTCTTTTAAGTCTTTAATCTGCCAAGTAAACTAAATTTAAACTAAAGTGGATCAGCATAGTACATATTTAGATTATACTTGTTTTTTGCTTGTGGTTTTAGCCTATGATTTGCAAATGCCTTTGTTAGGATTGAAATTAAATGATGTAGTAATTTTCTTTTAACTTATAAGAGCTATTCAGTCTGTTGCTAGAATCATCACCATGACGTCTCCTCCTACCTAGTTAAATAAAAGAGTTCCACTCTAAATATTGCTCATGCAACTGTATAAGCAGACACAGAATGGCCATTTAAATGGAATTGTACAATGGGTTTCAAGTGGCCCCTTGTAGTACTTTTGATACATGGAGAAATGTGTCCTGTGAAATCACTTAATCATAAAACAAAAATATTATGTATAACAGAGGTGGATTAAAAACAGGGCAGCAGGGGCAATCAGCCCCCACACATAGCTACCACTGTGGCATATGTGAACTAGAATTTTAGTGTATTATAATGTGAACTGGGGCCACTAAAGTGTGTTTAACTCATTTGTGATGCTGAAAGTATTTACACAGCATACTTTGATAGTATATCATAATGACAACTTTATTGGTAGGGTCACCCCACTAGTTGTCCTAGGGCCCCCACAAACCTTTATCTGGCACTGTTGCATATCTATATTTTGATATATTATGTATTTACAGTATGTAAAAAAACTAAAAAAACTAATGTGGATAGAATAAAAAATGGAAAACATAAGACAAAATTAATTTAGCCACGGTAGATTACCGTAGGCTAATTGATCCCCCAGGGCTATCCAATTAGCCACAAAGCCAGGAGTAATCAGGGAATTTTGTTCACCTGGCTCAGTGGTTCTGAAATAAAATCCCAGATAACTAGCAGGATAATGGATGCTGCAACCCTGCTGGCGCACAAATTGATGTACTTTTCACACATTCTGTGTTAACGCCCATTAACCCATGTTAATACAGAGGAACAGGCTACTTTAATGGGCATTAACAGGGCTATCGGGTGAAATCGGGAGTTCCATTGAAAAGCCTTGGGTGGGCTACGTACTTTTTTCACCTGCTGTAATTTACCTGTTAAATTTTAAAAAATTTAAAAGACAAAAATATATCACAACCTTTCAACATTTAATAATGGTTTATTCAAATTAGAGACGGTGGGCACTTTTCGTGTTTTGTGTTTTGGTTTTGATTCTGGTTCCATCCTCATGTTTTGAATCTGGATTGCTTTTCCCAAAACCATCCTTTCGTGTTTTGGTTTTGGTTTTGGATCTGGTTGATTTTTGGAAAAAAAAAAACTAAAAATGGGTAAAATCACAGAATGTGGGGGTAATTTTGATCCTATGGTATTATTAACCTCAATAACATTCATTTGCAATGGAATATGCTGCGCTATATAAGAAACTGTTAATAAATATATAATAAATAATTTGCACTCATTTCAAATCTATTCTGAACATCTCACACCTCACAATATTGTTTTTAGGCCAAAAGGTGGATGGAGCTAAGCGACACATGTGTGCGGCACAAACACCTGGCCCATCTAGGAGTGGTGCTGCAGTGGCAGGCAGGATGGCAGATTTAAAAATATAGGCCCCAAACAACACATTATGCAAAGAAGAAAAAGAGGTGCAATTAGGTAGCTTTATGACTAAGCTAAGCGACACAAGTGTGCGGTACAAACACCTGGCCCATCTAGGAGTTGCACTGCAGTGGCAGACAGGATGGCACTAAAAAAACTAGGCCCCAAACAGCACATCATGCAAAGAAGTAAAAGAGGTGCAATGAGGTAGCTGTATGACTAAGCTAAGTGACACAATTGTGTGGCACTAACAACATGGGACTTGCTGGAATTTGCCCAGATGTAATACACACACAATATTGGTGGCACAGGAGAGTGTACCCGTAAACCACACACACACACACACACACGGCAAAGCCTGTAAAATTAATTTGGATAATAACAACCCTTTATTTGGAGCTATTATAATAATATGCAGCACAGGCGAGCGTACCCCAACACCACACAGGGCAAACCCTGTAAAATGATTTGGATAATAATATAAGTAATGTATATAACCCTTTTATTTGGGGTAAATAATATACAGCACAGGACACCACCACTGGACTTATGGCAGCACAAGACACCACCACTGGACTGATGCAGCACAAGACAGCACCACTGGACTGGACTTATATGGCAGTACCCCTGGACTTATACGGCAGTCAGGGCCGGCTCCAGGCCTACTAGCACCCTGAGCGAGAAAATGTAAAAGTGCCCCCCCCCCCCCACGCGCGCGCCTTCGACGCGCGCGCTCTTGGAAAAGTGGGCGTGGCCTCCTGAAAAAGTGGGCGTGGTCTCGTCCCCCAGCAGTGCCAGCTACACATGACATGCCCTCCAGCAGTGCCAGCTACACGTGCTAGTGTTCACTTTTTAGGGCAGGTTGCTGATCACAGGGAGGGCACATTTTTAAGTTAGGTGGGCAAAATTATGTACATACTGTAATGCTTGTTGTTCCCATTTCCACACGCTAAAGCATGGACAATGCGCGCCGAATTTAGGGGAGTTACTTCGTGGGGAAGGTGCGTAGCCACATTATAGTGGCAATTCACATTACACCACACAGTAGTGCAGCTAATACACATTGCACCAGGTAGAACCTCCTATAAGAGCACGTTAGACACATTGCGCCAGGTAGAGCACTGAGACACACTGCCCAGCCACAGACGCCTAGCGGGAACACTACATGATATGCCCCCCAGCAGTGCCAGCTACACATGACATGCCCCCCAGCAGTGCCAGCTACATGTGACATGCCCCACAGCAGTGCCAGCTACATAAATGGCCACACAGTTCCAGATGGATAAATGCCCCCACAGCGCAGATATGCCCCCACAGTGCCACATACATTAATGCCCTCACAGTGCAAGATATGCCCCCACAGTGCAAGAAATGTCCCCACAGTGCAAGAAATGCCCCCACAGTGCCAGATACATAAATGCCCCCACGGTGCCAGATACATAAATGCCCCCACGGTGCCAGATACATAAATGCCCCCACGGTGCCAGATACATAAATGCCCCCACGGTGCCAGATACATAAATGTCCCCACGGTGCCTGATACATAAATGCCCCCACGGTGCATGATACATAAATGCCCCCACGGTGCAGGATACATAAATGCCCCCACGATGCCAGATACATAAATGCCCCCACGGTGCCTGATACATAAATGCCCCCACGGTGCCTGATACATAAATGCCCCCACGGTGCCTGATACATAAATGCCCCCACGGTGCCTGATACATAAATGCCCCCACAGTGCCAGATAAATGCCCCCACAGAGCCAGATAAATGCCCCCACAGTGCCAGAAATGCCCCCACAGTGCCAGATATGTCCCCACAGTGCCAGATATGCCCCCACAGTGCCAGATATGCCCCCACAGTGCCTGATATGTCCCCACAGTGCCTGATATGCCCCCACAGTGCCAGAAATGCCCCCACAGTGCCAGAAATGCCCCCACAGTGCCAGATAAATGCCCCCACAGAGCCAGATAAATGCCCCCACAGAGCCATATAAATGCCCCCACAGTGCCAGAAATGCCCCCACAGTGCCAGAAATGCCCCCACAGTGCCAGATATGTCCCCACAGTGCCAGATATGTCCCCACAGTGCCAGATATGCCCCCACAGTGCCTGATATGCCCCCACAGTGCCAGAAATGCCCCCACAGTGCCAGAAATGCCCCCACAGTGCCAGATAAATGCCCCCACAGAGCCAGATAAATGCCCCCACAGAGCCAGATAAATGCCCCCACAGTGCCAGAAATGCCCCCACAGTGCCAGAAATGCCCCCACAGTGCCAGATATGTCCCCACAGTGCCTGATATGCCCCCACAGGGCCAGATATGTCCCCACAGTGCCAAATATGCCCCCACAGAGCCAGATATGCAATGCCCCCACAGTGCCAGAAATGCCCCCACAGTGCCAGAAATGCCCCCACAGTGCCAGAAATGCCCCCCACAGAGCCAGAAATGCCCCCACAGTGCCAGAAATGCCCCCACATAACCAAAAATGCCCCCTGTGTGCCAGAAATGCCCCCACAGTGCGGATCTCCCCCCCCCCCCAAAAAAAAAAAATACCTGCGGCGCTGGGGAGGAGTACTGCTGTCCGCCTGTGTGGGAGCGCTGGCGGGCGGGCGGGAGGCCGGGCGAGTGAGCCTGAGCCTGGGTCCGGGCTGGCGGGCGGGCGGGCGGGCGGCCACTTGTGCAGGCGGGCTATGCGCGGCGCCGGCGTCTGACGTTAGATACCGGCGCCGCACAGCGCGCATACACAGTGCGACCGCCAAATGCTGCAGCAGCACACACACAGGGCCGGCTCCAGCATCGAATATGGCGGCGCCAGCTCGTGGCGCCCTTTAAGGGTGGCGCCCTGCGCGGCCGCTCTATTCGAACATGCCTAGAGCCGGCCCTGACGGCAGTACACCTGAAGTTGTACGGCAGTGTCAGACAGGATGGCACTTAAAAAAAACTAGTCCCCAAACAGCACATGATGCAAAGAAGAAAAAGAGGTGCAAGATGGAATTGTCCTTGGGCCCTCCCACCCACCCTTATGTTGTATAAACAGGACAGAATCAGAATCAGCTTTATTGGCCAGGTGTACTCACGTACACTAGGAATTCTTTGTGGTACAATGCATCGCCAAGCAGCAACATGAAGGAGGAAAAACGTAGCATACATTAAAAACATTACACATATGAGTTCATACTGCACATATGCAACTGTACAGTAGACATATTATACATTTAAGACTAAAAACTAAGGCTGCTTGGCAGAGCAGCACCGAGGCAGCCATCCGCGGCGCCAACTAGAACTCACACAATGCACATAATACAGAAGATTTAAGTATTACATCAAAAGATAAACCACACAGACAAAGACACAGAAAGAATAATGCATGATTGGTGTAGGCATTTTGGGTAATAACCTCCAGGGGTTGTGTATTCCACCCTCACAAGGCACCAGGTGCGGCAGCCATCTTAGGCGCACTGCGTAGGATTACCCAGGGTGGAATAGTCCACCCCTAGAAGAGAACACAAAATGGGGAGATTGCAGAGTCCTTAAGTTCAGAGTAGGGTTCCAATAAAAACATCAGGTCCACGCATTTTTCATCCCATCCACAAGCGCACCAAATAAGGCAGCCATGTTGGGCGCACTACAAAGGTTACACAGTGGGAGATGAGCCATACAGGGGCCAAATGCATGTATGGGAGAACTGACACAGTGTAAGAGTATGCTATACCCTGCATGGAAAGATCCAAATGAAGCACACCCCGCCCACGGAGGTTCCATCCTAGGCAACCATGTGGGGCGCACTGCATAGGTTACTGCTGGCAGGGTGTGCAACCAATGGAGGTAGACATTACGGGAATAGCACACAGTGGGGTGGAAGTACAGTGTAAGAAGAAAGACAAGAGAAAGACACATTTGCAGGAAAACTGTACTAACATTATTTTGTGAAAAAGATTTATGTCCTGGTCTCATGAGAGCAGTGCGGGTGGGTGTGAGAATGTGGGGTGCACACTAATGTCCAATGGAACTGACCCAGCAAAGTCTAGTCCTGATGCACACGTCCCTCAGTTCCCTGCACATGCACAATTTAACAAACCAGTCATTTCAGCAACAGGGTCTGCCACACGACTGTGGCTGAAATGACTGGTTTGTTTGGGCCCCCACCAAAAAAGAAGCAATCAATCTCTCCTTGCACAAACTGACCCTACAGAGGCAAGATGTCGACCTCATCCTCCGATTCCTCACCCCTTTCAGCGTATACATCCTCCTTCTCACAGAGTATTAATTCGTCCCCACTGGAATTCACCATCACAGGTCCCTGTGTACTTTCTGAAGGCAATTGCTGGTAAAGGTTTTCCTGGAGATATTTATAATTCGTTTTGATGAACATCATCTCCACATTTTGTGGAGGTTAATCTCATACACCGATCGCTGACAAGGTTACTGGCTGCACTAAACACTCTTTCGGAGTACACACTGGAAAGGGGGCAACTTAGGTAAAATAAAGTCAGTTTGTGTAAGTGCATCCACATTGCCTCTTTTTCCTGCCAGTATACGTACGGACTGTCTGATATGCCTACTTGGATGCTGTCACTCATATAATCCTCCACCATTCTTTCAATGGTGACAGAATCATATGCAGTGACAGTAGACATATCATTAATAATTGGCAGGTCCTACAGTCCAGACAAGATGTCAGCACTCACTCCTGACTGCCCTGTATCACCGCCAGCTACAAAATCTTATCCTTTTCCTCACAGCCCCAGTTGCAGGAGAAAGTGAAGGAGGAGCTGTTGACGGGTCACGTTCCGCTTGACTTGACAATTTTCTCACCAGCAGATCTTTGAACCTCTGCAGACTTGTGTCTGCCGGAAAGAGAGCTACAACATAGGCTGTAAACCTAGGATCGAGCACAGTGGGCAAAATGTAGTGCTCTGATTTCAACAGATTGACCACCCTTGAATCCTGGCAAAGTGAATGAAGGGCTCCATCCACAAGTCCCACATACTTTGCAGAATCGATCTGTCTTAGCTACTCCTTCAATTTCTCCAGCTGCTTCAGCAAAAGCCTGATGAGGGGAATGACCTGACTCAAGCTGGCAGTGTCTGAACTGACTTCACGTGTGGCAAGTTTGAAGGGTTGGAGAACCTTGCACAAGACGGAAATCATTCTCCACTGCGCTTGAGTCAGGTGCATTCCCCCTCCTTTGCCTATATCGCAGGTGGATGTATAGTCTTGAATGGCCTTTTGCTTCTCCTCCATCCTCTGAAGCATTTAGAGCATTGAATTCCACCTCGTTACCACCTCTTGCTTCAGGTGATGGCAGAACAGGTTTAGGAGTGTATGCTGGCACTCCAGTCTTTGGCACGCAGTGGCTGAATGTCGAAAGTGGCCCGCAATTTTTCAGCCCACCGACAGCATCTCCTGCACGCCCGTCATTTTTATAAAAAAAATCTGCACCACCAAATTTATTGTACGCGCAAAACATGGGACATTCTGAAATTTGCCCAGATGTAATGCACGCACAATATTGGTGGCATTGTCCGATATCACAAATCCCCAGGAGAGTCTAATTGGGGTAAGCCATTGTGCGATGATGTCCCTCAGTTTCCGTAAGAGGTTGTCAGCGGTGTGCCTCTTATGGAAAGCGGTGATACACAGCGTAGCCTGCCTAGGAACGAGTTGGCATTTGCGAGATGCTGCTACTGATGCCGCTGCAATTGTTGTTCCTGCTGGAGGCAACACATCTACCCAGTGGGCTGTCACAGTCATATAGTCCTTAGTCTTCCCTGTCCACTTGTCCACATGTCTGTAGTTAAGTAGACACTGGTTACAACTGCATTTTTTTAGGACACTGAGGACACTTTTTCTGACGTCTCTGTACATTCTCGGTATCGCCTGTGAGGTGAAGTGGAACCTAGATGGTATTTGGAACCGGGGACACACTACCTCAAACAATTCTCTAAGTCCCACTGAACTAATGGTGGATACCGGACGCACGTCTAACACCAACACAGCTGTCAAATCCTCAGTTATCCACTTTGCAATAGGATGACTGCTGTCATATTTCATCTTCCTCGCAAAGGACTGTTGGACGGTCAATTGCTTAGTTGAAGTAGTACAAGTAGTCTTCCGACTTCCCCTCTGGGATGACGATTGACTCCCAGCAGCAACAACAGCAGCGGCAGCAACAACAGAAGCAGTAATTGTACCACTCAAGGATCCTCCAGGAGAAATCCCAGTTAGGAGAGGACTCGTCAGTCTTGCCAGTGACATGGACTGCAGGACTACTGATGTTCCTGACTGAGGAGAAGTTGATGTTGAGGGAGTTGGTGGTGTAGCTTGCAGGAGCTTTGGTACAAGAGGAAGAAGGGATTTAGGTGTCAGTGGACTGCTTATGCTCTTACCAACTTGACACTGACTTCTGATGAATGCGCTGCAATTGACGTATAAGGGAAGATGTTCCTAGGTGGTTAACGTCCTTAACCCTACTTATTACAGATTGACAGAGGCAACACATGGCTTGACACCTGTTGTCTGGATTTGTGGAGAAATAATTCCACACCAAAGAGGTGGCTTTTTTGGTATTTTGCCTAGGCATCACAATGGACTAATTCATCCCACGGACAATAGGTGTCTCCCCCCCGGTGCCTGATTTAAACAAACCACATCACCATCAGAATCCTCCTTGTCAACTTCCTCCTCAGCACCAGCAACACCCATATCCTCATCCTGGTGTACTTCAACAGTGACATCTTCAATTTGAATATCAGAAACTGGACTGTGGGTGCTCCCTCCAGCACTTGCAGAGGGTGTGTAAATGGTGAAAGGAGCCACCTCTTCCCATCCAGTGTTGGGAAGGTCCGGCATCACAACCGTCGACACACTTGGACTCCCCTTGGGGATTTGTGATACCGTCTTAGAACGCACAGTTCTTTGCTGTGCTTTTGCCAGCTTAACTCTTTTAATTTTTCTAGTGGGAGTATGAGGGCTTGCATTGTCATGTGAAGCTGAACCACTAGTCATGAACATAGGCCAGGGCCTTAGCCATTCCTTGCCACTCCGTGTCATAAATGGCATATTGGCAAGGTTACGTTTCTCCTCAGAAAATTTAAATTAATTTTTTTGGGGTCATTTTTCTGAACTTTTGCTTTTTTATTTTGACATGCCCTCTACTATGACAATGAGCATCGGCCTTGGCAGACGACGTTGATGGCATTTTATCATCTAGATCATGACTAGTGGCAGCAGCTTCAGCACTAGGAGGAAGTGGTTCTTGATCTTTCCCTATTTTATCCAAATTTTTGTTCAACACTATTTTTCTGGAGTTATATAACAAAATGCGGTACAGGAGAGCGTACCTCTACACCACACATGGCAAACCCTGTGAAAATTATTTGGATTAAATATTAATAACCCCTTTATTTGGAGTAAATAATATATAGCACAGGACAGCACCACTGAACTTATATGGCAGCACCACTGGACTGGATTTATATAACAGTAGTACTGGAATTAAATGTCAGTATCACTGGTATTATACAGCAGTACCACTGGAATTATACGGCAGGCTCATTGGAATTATATTGCAGTATCACTGGAATTATACGGCAGTATCACTGGATTTAATCGCCAGTTCCATTGGAATTATACGACAGGATCACTGGAATTATATGGCAGTATCACTGGAATTATACGGCAGTACCACTGGATTTATATGGCAGTAACACTGGAATTATATGGCAATACCACTGGACTTATACGGCAGTACTACTGGACATATACGGCAGTATCACTGGACTGGATTGATAGTCCAGTACCTCTAGAATTACACGGCAAATTCACTGGAATTATATGGCAGGATCACTGGATTTATAAGGCAGGATCACTGCAATTATACGGCAGTACCACTGGACTTATACGGCAATACCACTGGACATATATGGCAGTATCATTGTACTAGATTTATACACCAGTACCGCTGGTGTGAAAATTATTTGGATTAAATATTAATAACCCCTTTATTTGGAGTAAATAATATATAGCACAGGACAGCACCACTGAATTTATATGGCAGCACCACTGGACTGGACTTATATAACAGTAGTACTGGAATTAAATGTCAGTATTACTGGTATTATACGGCAGTACCACTGGAATTATATGGCAGGATCACTGGAATTATATTGCAGTATCACTGGAATTATACGGCAGTATCACTGGATTTAATCGCCAGTTCCACTGGAATTATACGACAGGATCACTGGAATTATATGGCAGTATCACTGGAATTATACGGCAGTACCACTGGATTTATATGGCAGTAACACTGGACATATATGGCAGTATCACTGGACTGGAGTTATATGGCAGTACTGCTGGAATTATATGCCAGTACCACTGGAATTATATGGCAGGATCACTGGAATTATACTGCAGTACTGCTGTAATTATTCAGCAGTATCACTGGAATTATATGGCAGTACCACTGGATTTATACGGCAGTACCACTGGACATATACGGCAGTATCACTGGACTGGATTTATACGCCAGTACCGCTGGAATTATACGCCAGTACCACTGGAATTATTCGGCAGTATCACTGGAATTATATGGCAGTACCACTGGATTTATACAGCAGTATCACTGGAATTATAAGGCAGTACCACTGGACTGGATTTATATGCCCATACCACTGGAATTATATGGCAGGATAACTGGAATTATACGGCAGTACCACTGGAATTATACAGTATTATCACTGGATTTATACTGCAGTACCACTGGACATATACGGCAGTATCACTGGACTGGATTTATACGCCAGTACCGCTGGAATTATATGCCAGTTCCACTGGAATTATATGGCAGTATCACAGGATTTATACACCAGTACCACTGGAATTATACGACAGGATCACTGGAATTATAAACCAGTACCACTGGAATTATATGGAAGTATCAATGGATTTATATGCCAGTACAACTGGAAATATACAGCATGATCACTGGACTTATTCGACAATACCACTGGAATTATACTGCAGTATCACTGGATTTATAGGCCAGTGTCACTGGAATTTTTTTCAGGATCACTGGATTTATACGGCAGTACCACTGGAATTATACGGCAGGATCACTGGAATTATACTGCAATACCACTGGACTTATACGGCAGTACTACTGGACATATACGGCAGTATCACTGTACTGGATTGATACGCCAGTACCTCTGGAATTACACGGCAAATTCACTGGAATTATACGGCAGGATCACTGGATTTATAAGGCAGGATCACTGCAATTATACGGCAGTACCACTGGACTTATACGGCAATACCACTGGACATATACGGCTGTATCATTGTACTAGATTTATACACCAGTACCGCTGGAATTATACGCCAGTACAACTAGAATTATACGGCAGTATAACTGGAATTATGTGTCAGTATCACTGGAATTATACGGCAGTACCACTGGACATATACGGCAGTATCACTGGACTGGATTTATACGCCAGTACCGCTGGAAATATACGCCAGTACCACTGGAATTTTACGGCAGTATCACTGGATTTGTACGGCAGTACTGCTGCACATATACGGTAGTATCACTGGACATATACGGCAGTATCATTGAACTGGATTTATACACCAGTACTGCTGGAATTATACGGCAGGATCACTGGAATTATACGGCAGGATCATTGGAATTATATGGCAGGATCACTGGAATTATACGGCAGTACCAGTGGACATATATGGCAGTATCACTGGACTGGATTTATACAGCAGTACCGCTGGAATTATATGCCAGTACCACTGGAATTATATGGTAGTATCACTGGACATATACAGCAGTATCACTGGACATATATGGCAGGATCACTGGACTTTATTTATACGCCAGTACCGCTGGAATTATACAGCAGTACTACTGGAATTATAAGACAGGATCACTGGAATTATACGGCAGGATCACTGGAATTATATGGCAGTACCGCTGGACATATACGGCAGTATCTCTGGACTGGATTTATACGCCAGTACCGCTAGAATTATATGCCAGTACCACTGGAATAATACGGTAATATCACTGGATTTATACACCAGTACCGCTGGAATTATACGCCAGTACAACTGGAATTATACGGCAGTATCACTGGAATTATGTGTCAGTATCACTGGAATTATACGGCAGTACCACTGGACATATACGGCAGTATCACTGGACTGGATTTATACGCCAGTACCGCTGGAAATATACGCCAGTACCACTGGAATTTTACGGCAGTATCACTGGATTTGTACGGCAGTACTGCTGCACATATACAGTAGTATCACTGGACATATATACGGCAGTATCATTGAACTGGATTTATACACCAGTACCGCTGGAATTATACGGCAGGATCACTGGAATTATACGGCAGGATCATTGGAATTATATGGCAGGATCACTGGAATTATACGGCAGTACCAGTGGACATATATGGCAGTATCACTGGACTGGATTTATACAGCAGTACCGCTGGAATTATATGCCAGTACCACTGGAATTATATGGTAGTATCACTGGACATATACGGCAGTATCACTGGACTTTATTTATACGCCAGTACCGCTGGAATTATACAGCAGTACTACTGGAATTATAAGGCAGGCTCACTGGAATTATACAGCAGGATCACTGGAATCATATGGCAGTACCGCTGGACATATACGGCAGTATCACTGGACTGGATTTATATGCCAGTACCGCTGGAATTATACACCAGTACCACTGGAATTATACGGCAGTATCACTGGATTTGTACGGCAGTACCGCTGAACATATACTGTAGTACCGCTGGACATATACGGCAGTATCACTGGACATATACGGCAGTACTACTGGACATATACAGCAGCACAGGGACACCACCACTGGACTGATATAGGATAACACTGCAATGGACTGAATTTATACAGCAGCACTGGACATATGGCAGCAGAGGACACCACCACTGTGACTGGACTTATGCAGCACAATACACCACCACTGTACTGATGCAGGACAACACAGCACCACTGGACTGGACTTATATAGCAGCACTGGACATATGGCAGCAGAGGACACAACCACTGTGACTGGACTGATAAAGCACAAGACACTACCACCGAACTAATGCAGGACACTGAGGACAGAGACACGTCCTCTCTCTACACTCTCCAATGCCGGAGTGAAAATGGCGGTGACGTGCGGCTCCTTTTATGGAATCCAAACCCCGCAAGAATCCGACAGCGGGATGATGAAGTTTTGCCTTATTCTGGTTTCCGAGTAAGGTGGGAAAACCCGAGCCGGGCTCGGAGTCGGGCTCGGTTAGTGAAGTTCGGTAGTGTTCGGTTCTCTGATAACTGAACCCGCTCATCTCTAATTCAAATAATAAAAAATAAACACTTTTTTGTAAATTTTCTTCTGTAATTGTCATTCTGAGACGGCAACAATAGAACAAGTATTATGATGGTAACTATAACATCACATGAATGTTAAATAGGCATTCATAACATGCAGACCTTTTCTACAGCAAACCAGATCCATGCTGAATAGCATTGGGCATAATAATGCAAGTGTCAGCAAGCCATGACAGCTATTGACTTCCAGAGCTGGAAGCTCCAGAATATCATACCTTCCAGTGGCTGTTAGAGAATGTGCTATCTTGTGGAATTAGAAATGCCAGTACCTTGGCAGCCAGGGCCAGCTGGGAGATGCAAGAAATAACAAAACACACAGACAACAAATTATTATTGAAATAAATACACACTGCAAATTCAGATATCGGCCATTATTCTCCTTCTACTAAGTGTACAGTGGGCCTGATTCTTGTTTGTAAGTACAGTAATGCAAAAAATAAGCAACTGGGCATTACCATAATACACTGCATGTGGACAGATGTAACATGTGCAGAGAGATTTAGATTTGGATGAGGTGTGTTGAAACTGAAATCTAAATTGTAGTGTAAAAATAAAACTGTCCAGTATTTGTGAGCTACAAGCAAAGCAGCCAGTATTTACCCTGCACAGAAAAATATAACCCATCCAGATCTAAATCTCTCTGCACATGTTACATCTGCCCCAACTGCAGTGCAGCATGGTTTTGCCCAGTTGCATACTTTTTTGCTTTACCTACAACCATGAATCAGGCCCTGTATGTGTTTATTCGTTACTATCAGTACTTGATAAAGGAGGTTGCAGCACATGTTTAAGTACAGCATCTGCAAACATGATTCTGATCTTTCAGCTTGTCACAAGATTCTAAACCTAAGCACCTTTTCATCCTTTTAATACATTTAAGTAACTTCTCACCCCTCTCACTCCAAATCCACTGGCTGCCATGTGTGCCCACAATCTTGCTTTCTACTATAAAGAAAATATTGATAAGATACAATATGAAATGGTATGCTCTTCCTCAGCCGGCAAACTGCCCAATTCCTTACCTGAACACGCTGCCACATTCTTTATATTTTATTCCACAAATTAAGGTAAAGTACTGTATGTATTCTCCTCATACAGATGTATACTCACTCACTGGTTGTCCATGCTCAATATGGCGCAAGATGGCCGACACCACTAAGACACTCTGAGAAGAGTAGCGTATAATATATTTTTCTTTCAATTATGCATCTTAGTCGCATTGCAGACACAGTGAAAGACCACTCACAGTGTACAGAGATGCTAGACTATGACCACGGCAAAGGAATTGGTTTTACAGATGTACAAACTCTCAGATGGAGTGTAATGGAACTTAGCATGGGGAATAGCCATGTCTGCTCACATTGCAACCCTTTTTACACAGATTCATACTCAGTCACACACAGATGTCCAAATGTTGCACATCAATTTGATCAGTGTAGTTTAGCAATGTCGTTTTGTTGCTCCTAGTTGTTTTTGTTATGTGAAAAAGATGCACATTTTGAATGAAAATGACGCTCAGCATGTCTGAGTCTTACACGACCTGACACACAGAAATAGGTTATTTGGCTTAGCTGAAGCAACATCTGTGTCTTCCTACTCTACTACCTCTACTTAACACTATCTTCTGGGTTCATCCCAACTTACACTAAAATCTGTCAACTTTTTTTTTATCTCTACTAATATTTTTCCATTCATATTTAAGCATGCAGTCATTGCTTATTAAAGAAACAACATTCTGACTCAAATAACCATCTAATTTTTTATCCCCTTTCCACCTCAACCTGCTTGAGAGACTGGCCTACACTCAAGTGATGACCCAGGAACCCTATTGCCCTCTACATCTGAACCACGGGTTTCACCTCCTGCCATAATTCAAGATCCTTGAACACTTTTTGTCTAACAGCCCCTGCGTCTCTCTCTTCTTTTCTAAGAACATTGGGGGTAATTCTGAGTTGATTGCAGCAGCAACTTTGTTAGCAGTTGGGCAAAACCATGTGTACTGCAGGAGAGGTAGATATAACATGTGCAGAGAGAGGTGTGGTATGTTCAATCTGCAATCTAAATTGCAGTGTAAAAATAAAGCAGCCAGTATTTACCCTGCACAGAAACAAAATAACCCACCCAAATCTAACTCTCTCTGCACATGTTATATCTGCCTCCCCTGCAGTGCACATGGTGTTGCCCAACCTTCTCGAAAGGGTAGAGGAGAGGATACCATATTTATCAACAGACATCTTTAAGCCCCTTTATTTGAAATGTCCAATTGACACACCAAATTTGTGTAGCCTCTGGGAGGAAATTAAAAGCAGAACTGAGAAACGCATATTTGATGGAGTTCAATTGTAAGGAATGTTCAGTGTAAATACATACTGTAGAACATTCACATTGGGACAACAGCAGTAGTAGGAATACTCAATTACTTCCCACTGGCAGTGAAAAATCTCAGTTTCTTCAAAAACAGCTCATTCCCTCGTGATCCACCCTTGGTACTTTTAATCTGATTTACCCATTGGAGTAAAACAGCCATGCCCTGACATGCTGGTTAGAGGTAACGTGGCCAGAGCTTCTCGGAATGTCAAGATTAGTACATGAAGAATCATAACACCCACTTAGCACTCTTAAAAATGGAGAATTCCTCTAACTATGCAAAGGAAATGCAAACAGTCAAGGGGTGAAGGACACTTTGGTTGTGACTGATACCATATGGCAGGTACATTGTATACATTTATATTTACCCTGTTACCTGTGTGATGTAACAATGCTAGCATTTAACCTATGTTGTTCTTTGCTATGTGATTTTTTTTTATTGATAAAGTTTCCGGGGTACCATGCCAGCTAGAAACATACTGAACATCTTTGTCATTTTTGGACCATCCTAAAAGGCAGAGAAAAGGTTGATTCTATTTCGGAGTGGGAGAAGGGACCTTCTGACGTATCTAGGGGAGGAGACACGTCACCAGGGGGAGGAGCTACGGGCGAACAGGGTACCCGAAAAGTACCCTCGCGGGCTCGCTTCGCTCGCCACGCTTCGCTCGCCACGCTTCGGGGCTCGGTGGCTCGCTCCGCTTCGCTCACTACCTGATTACTAAAGGTAATAGTTGGTGGCGTGGATAGTAGAGGAACTATCCCGCTGGCCTAGCTCCTCCCCCTTGTGTTGTGACTCCTCCCCCAGGCGGAAAAGGTCCCTTAGCCCACTTGATTTTAGCATCTACCGCAGAGAAAAGGGCACACATAAACAATGCATCTTCACAAAGCCATCATAAACACTTTTTTGCATCACACAGCCTATCGGAGCCAAGTCAGATCAGCTTCTCTTTCCATCACTTCACTGAGACTACACTGACTATAGTGGTCAATGATTTGATCCCAATTAAAAATACCGTATAAATGATATTTACCACTTTTAAGTCACCTGAATCTCTCTGCTGCATTTGACACTGTTGATCACTCTCTTCTCATACAAATGCTACAATCCTGGGTCTTCAGGACTTACTTATCAAGTCACTGTTCCAGTAATTACCTCTAGAATGAAAATATCGATTGGTCCTAAGACCTCTGCTTTTCTTCATCTATACCACGTCTCTTGGAAAACTAACAAGCTATTTTGGAATTTAGAATCGACTATATGTGGACTATATCTATCCTCACTAGATTTCTCACCGTCTATGTCGTCTCATTACTTCATGCTCAATCTTTCAAAAGCAAATTTAATAATATCACCACTGGTCAATAGTAGTTATCGACCTTACAACTCTGTTTCTGTTGCTGACATGACAATAAACCCTACACATTAAGTTCTCTACAAAAAAGAAAATACAACATTTCTTTGCACTACCTAAACAGACAAATAATGTGTGAAGTGTACAATAATAGGGTATCGTTCATAAGTCTAACAATAGTCCGATCTTTATGAGATGATGGAGTCCACAAGATCAAAATTTCACAGTTCTCAAATTATGGTTCAAATTATGGTTTCAAAGATATTGTATTCATAAATCACTAGTCGTATAAGTGGTCACACCATAAAGAGGATTCTGAAGTGAATGGTTGATTTCCAAAAGAACGCACCATACTCATGTGAGAAACATATTGGGTATACTCATAAAGGTATCTTTTTCCATACAATTTCAAGATGAATTGGCCACAGGTCATCAATGTCAATGTTCTTTATGTAGATGTTCCTCATAAAAGGCAAAAAGAAAAAGGAAAGAATGACCAATAGTGTAGTATTTTCAGAGCTACGAGGCAGATAGCTACACAGGGGAAAAATGTGATAACTATCCTCTAAAGAGTGGTGGCCAATAAAAATGTGGGCATGATACACATATGACCCCAATAGTGCCAGATACACATATGCACTCACAGTCCCAGATGTGCTCCCACAGTGCCAGATACACATATGCCCCCATATTGCCACATACGCCCCCACAGTACCAGATACACATATGCCCCCAGAGTGCCAGATATGCCCTCACCATGCCAGATACACATATGCCCACAGCAGTGCCAGGTATGCCCCCACAGTGCCAGATACAAATATTCCTCCACAGTGCCAGATACACATATGCCCCATAGTGCCAGTTACACAAATGCCCCACAGTGCCAGATACACAAATGCCCCACAGTGCCAGCTGCACATATGCTTTACAGTGCCAGATACACATATGTCCCACAATGTCAAATACACAAATGCCCTACAGTGCCAAATGCACATATGCCCCACAGTGCCAGATGCACATATGCCCCACAGTTCTGGATGCACATATGCACCACAGTGCCAGATGCACATATGCCCCACAGTGCTGGATGCACATATGCACCACAGTGCCAGATGCACATATGCCCTACAGTGCCAGATGCACATATGCCACACAGTGCATATCTCCTGATGCGGCCGGTCCTCCCTGCTGCTCACCACTGCTGTGTGAGGGGAGGAGAGTGCAGTGCAGCACCTCTCCTGCCCCTCAATGCTCAGTGAAGTCCAGTCTCTGGCAGCGGCTTGAATCTCAAAAGAGGAGCCGGTTTGTTAGCCACTCAGAACTCGCGGACTGTCAGCCAATCAGGAGCTGTGGCTGCAAGTCCGCAAGCTCCGACTGGCTAATGAACCAGTGCCTCTTTTGAGATTCACACCACCGCCGCCGCCGGAGACCAGACTTCATTGAGCATTGAGGGGCAGGAGAGGCGATGCGCTCTCCTCCCCTCACACAGCAGTGGCTGCAAGCATGGTGGTCGGGACAGCAGCACTGCGTACTGATTGGCAATTTCTTACCATTACCCAGTGCCACCCCGTGCCGCCATACTTGCAGCACTGCATACAGTACAAATAAGAAACATTTGCAGACACTGTATAATTTTTTTTATAGAGATGCCTGGTGCGAGAGAGCCATGCCAAATGGTCCAGTAGTAGTCATTTATAGCTATAGAAGTGTCACATATAAAATGAATCAGTATAGTCTCTGGAAACGGTTTGTTGCATTGCACTGTGATTAAGTTGCATGGCAGTGGCAGTAACAGTGTATGAAGACACATCTGTAGTCTTCTTACTAGTCTTTACCCTAAATAGACTTCTACTGTGTATCTACAATCTGTTTTTAAAGCATCTTCCTTGCAAAACATTCATGTCCTATTGTTTAGCTGTGTCAGTCTCTAAATTGCTTGCCTATGTTACCAAAATCCTGCTTTCGTATAATACTATACAAAAAATGACATCAACTTATATCACTTCTCTTATTTCAGAATATATTCCTACTTGACCACTCCACCTTGCACAAGATCGGTGTCTTTCATTAAAACCCTTTTTTTTGGGGGGGGGGGGGGGGGGGGGCTGCACTCAACCTCGCACAAAACTTTCTTCTATCATCCATTATTTCAAGATTTCCCTGAAAACACGCCTCTTCAGACAGACTTATAAAATTCATGAACCACCCACTTCCATAAACTTTTCTATCCAATAACCTCCCCTCTATACAGATCACACAAAACTTACATATGTTCTCTTTCCACACTCTGTCCCACTGATCCCGGCCAATATTGCTGCATGCCTGGATTATATAGCTCACGAAGAACCCTTGCAATATGACTGAACCATTATAAAGTATGTACAATATCCAGGCCGCCATCAGAAAAACTGGGGCCCGGGACTCACAAAATAGGCAGCCCCCCCCCCCCCCCCCCCCCAAAAAAAAAAAAAAGAGTATGCTGCAAGCTTCTATTGAAAAGTATCTGACAAAATGGCCGCCGCCTCAGGGGAGACAGTTATTAAAGATACTAGGGGAGCCTCCTCGAGTATCTTTAATAATTGTCTCCTCTGAGGCAGTGGCCATTTTTGGAGGGACGTTTACAATAGAAGCTTGCAACGTTCTCTCCCTCTCATTTGACAGTGCCAGAACTCGATAATGAAAAGTGGGCGGAGAATCGTGGCAGCGGGCGGCGGAATGAGCGGCCCGAGCCCTCTCCTCTCTGTCAGAGAAGCCGGGCCCGGGATATATGTGCCCGCAGCACTCCCTTCATGGCGGGCCTGAAAATATCTATGTATGTTACTGTGTGCTGAAACTGAGTACACAAGCCCTATTAACAATTGTCTTAGCATCCAAAGTGAGGAACATGGAAAAGTCTACATTTTGTTATTCCTGCTCTACCCACATTCTGGAGAAACTATCTATCCTAAAGTGTTAGCAATAATGGTTCTTAAAATAATTCACTTCAGCAGAGTAAGCGATAAAATATGCCCCATGCAGGAGAAAATTGCTTAATTGTGAAAATACGTTTGTCACTGACATAAAGGTAAAAATGTATCTTATTTCTGTTAATTGCAAAACTGAAGTTATGGTAATTTCTGTCAATTTTGTCATTTTCGGCTCTTTGGTAACTATCTATTGTTAGATTTAGAGATGTGCACCGGACATTTTTCTGGTTTTGTGTTATGGTTTTGGATTCGGTTCCGCGGTCGTGTTTTGGATTCGGACGCGTTTTGGCAAAACCTCCCTTAAGAATTTTTGTCGGATTCGGGTGCATTTTGGATTCGGGTGTTTTTTTTTTTTTAAAAACCCTCAAAAATAGCTTAAATTATAGAATTTGGGGGTAATTTTGATCCTATAGTATTATTAACCTCAATAACCATAATTTCCACTCATTTCCAGTCTATTCTGAATACCTCACACCTCACAAAATTATTTTTAGTCCTAAAATTTGCACCGAGGTCGCTGGATGACTAAGCTAAGCGACCCAAGTGGGCGGCACAAACACCTGACCTGCAGTGTCAGACAGGATGGCACTTAAAACAATAGTCCCCAAACAGCACATGATGCAAAGAAAAAAAGAGGTGCACCAAGGTCACTGGATGGCTAAGCTAAGCGACACAAACACCTCAATATCACAGGAATTATTCGTTCTAATCAGTGGTATTATTTATTGGTCCAAATCACTGGAAGAAAATGACAAAATCACTAGAATTAAAAGCCAGTATCACAGGAATTATTCGTTCTAATCAATGGCATTATTGGTCCAAATCACTGGAAGAAAATGACAAAATCACAGGAATTAAATGGCAGTAATGTTGGGAATTAAATTAAATTGCAGTACCACTGGACATATACGGATGTGTGAGACAGGATGGCACTTTTAAAAAAATAGTCCCCAAACAGCACATGATGCAAAGAAAAGAGAAAAAGAGGTGCACTGTGGTCGCTGGATGGCTAAGCTAAGCGACACAAACACCGGAATAGCACAGGAATTATTCGTTTTAATCAATGGTATTATTTATTGGTCCAAATCACTGGAAGATAATGAAAAAATCACTAGAATTAAAAGCCAGTATCACAGGAATTATTCGTTCTAATCAATGGTATTATTGGTCCAAATCACTTGAAGAAAATGACAAAATCACAGGAATTAAATGGAAGTAATGTCGGGAATTATATCAAATGGCAGTACCACTGGACATATACGGAAGTGTCAGACAGGATGGCACTTTTAAAAAAATAGTCCCCAAACAGCACATGATGCAAAGAAAAGAGAAAAAGAGGTGCACTGTGGTCACTGGATGGCTAAGCTAAGCGACACAAACACCTCAATAGCACAGGAATTATTCGTTCTAATCAATGGTATTATTGGTCCAAATCACTGGAAGAAAATGGCAAAATCACTGGAATTAAATGGCAGTAATGTCGGGAATTATATCAAATGGCAGTACCAATGGACATATACGGAAGTGTCAGACATGATGGCACTTTAAAATAACTTTTTTTATGTGACAGGGACAAACCCACTGTCCTAACAATTGGCAGGGCTGATTAAACAAACAGCCAGGGGGAAACTCCTGAATCCAGTTTCTAACCCTGGGTAATAATGTTTATTACCCGGGATATAATAATAATAATCACTAAGGCTCCCCTGTAGTGATGTAAATGAGATTCCCCCCCCCCGCAGTGGACCCCCACATGGGAGTCCTTCCGTGTCACGCTGAGGACGCTAAGGGAGTAGAATCAGTGACTTAAGTTCGTCACTGTTGCCCGGAGGCAAGATAAATATTGGTGCCCCCCTATTTCCTATGTGTGCGTGTGCGTGTGTGTGTGTGTGTGTGTGTGTGTGTGTGTGTGTGTGTGTGTGTTTATGGAGTGTTCTGAAAAAATTGTATATACTGTATTTATACATTTAATTGTCTTTTATTTTAAATCACAAATTTCTTAGCAGTCATACCCAGGATTAGAACCCATGACCTGTTACACTAACAGCAGACACTTCACTGAAGGAGTTATTTGCTCCTGTAGAGGATTCATGAGAATTCTAAATATATGAAGATACGTGTAATTGCCAGAGAAGTATCTTCGTATAGTTAAACTTCTCATATTTCCTATACAGGAGCAAACAGCTTCATCAGTAAGGTGTCTGCTTCCAGTGTAATAGGGTGTGGTTTCTAATCCTGGGTGTGATACTTGTAAAATGTGTATATTCAGTATAATAAAGAGGGTATGATTTGTAAGGTGCAGGGACCAGTGAGGAAGTCTGCCACTGAAAAGACAGCAACAGCTATCAATTAACTTAATTCAATGGTGTCACAGAATGGTAGGAGAGGTGCCCCCTTCAGAGCAGGAGCCCGGCGGCAGATGACTCCGTTGCCTCCCAGAGTTCTGCCTCTGAGTAGAATCCAACCTCCGAACCCGTGCACCTGTAGAGGGTGCAGACTTTCTGCTCTTTCTATGGCCTAGCCTCGTGCAGAAGTAGGCCCTCCCGCATTTTCTCGATCTGGCAGCCCAAGGGGACTGCATCAGAGAAGCAGAGTTATGTCTTCTCATAGGTGGTGCTGCGGAAGAATTTGTATTCAGAGTGTCCCCAAGTGGTGTCTCACCTGCGAAGGGGAGGTACCTCTTGGATTCGGCGTCTGTGTTCCATTGGCGGATCCAGAGACCTCTGCGAGACGCTACTGCCATGGAGGATGCTCTAGAATTCATCAGCACAATGTCCCTCATGGCTTTCACCATGAATTTAGCCGAATCCTTTATGTGACCTATAATCAAGACAACATCATCCCTATGGATTGCATCAAGGTCTTCTATTAAATTGTCTGACCATTTTAACATAGCCCTAGATACCCAAGTGCATACAGTAGTGGGCCTAAGGGCGGCTCCAGTAGCCGTGTAAATGAATTTTAGAGTTGTCTCTATCTTGCGGTCAGTCGGCTCCTTTAACGAGGCCGAGTCTGGTACAAGTAATGTAATTACCCCTGAAGGCCTGGACACCGAAATGTCCATTATGGGAGGAATTTCCCATCTCCTTCTATCCTCCTCAGGAAAGGGATATGTCTTAAGTACTTTATTGGGGATGTGAAAAACCTCTTCTAGGTTTAACCAGGATCTTTCAAATAGGGTATTCAACTCTTCCGAAACCGGGAATGTCACTAATGATTTTGCAGTTAGCATACAAGAATTTTCCTCTATTTGTATAGGTATTTCTAACACATCCCTATTGGCATTGATAAATTGCTGAATTTTATATTCCAATCTATCATAGTGCCCACCTCTAACTTCTGTGTCGATCCCTGTGTCGGCATCGATGTCCGCGTTGGCCTGCAAGACCTGTGTATCAGGAGCTGTGGGGGTCCTAGATGAAATGGACTGATCCATATCTAGAGCATTCTTCGTAGCTTTTTCACAGCAACTTAATAGAGTATGTCCTAATAAACTCTGAGGAAACTTATTTCCTAGGCTATCCAGCCATTCTGTCTCCATCCTAATGGGATGAAACCACTTAAGGCAATCCTGAGTACCTGGTACAGACTCCTCTGAGGAAGACACCTCCACAACCTCCAAAACATTTTGTTCTGACATGACACTGACCAGTGATACTGAGCACTGATGAGGATACTCGAACTGACACTGGGCAGCGAGAACAGCACTGGACTACTGTACTGTAGTATTATATACCGGTCACCACAATGCAGCACTGATACTGAGCACAGATATTGAGCACTGTTCAGGATACTAGAACTGACACGGAGTAGCTAGATACAGCAATGGACTACTGTACTATACTACTATATACTGGTCACCACAGGGGCGGATTCAGAAGAAAATGAAAGGGGGGCACCATGATAGGGGAACGGTAATGGTTATATTTACATGCACCTAAGGGACGCGTGCTCCCATATAAGGGGTGTGGTATCACGGGGCGTGGCCTCACAGAATACGCCATCAGGTAATAATTGGCTGTAGGAGTGCATCCTGGTTTATTGCCAATGTTTCACCCTGATGAAAAGGCTGATTGTGCCTTGAAATGTTGGTCACCTGTTCCATTAGTTATGGGAGCCTGGAATGCACCCCAGCACAATATAATTATTATAGTTTTTAGTTGGTGGTGGCAGGTGCAGCATACCTTGTTTTGGGCACTGCACTGAGACTCAGACTGCAGGACACGAACTGCCCATCTTTGATTAGCAGAAGCAGCCAGCTGGAGCTCCAACAAGCAGCATAAGACATCTGCAGGACAGCCCTGTCACAATCACATGGGCCGCCTTCTCAAAGCTGAGGCTGAGTTTGACCGCTCCTAGCACGGTGGTAAAGGAAGTGGAGGAGGAAGTGCTGGGTAACTATGTGGTGCAGTGAGGGCTAATGAAGCCTTCTGTGCCATCATAAGTAACAGTCTTACTCGATGCTGGCATTTGAACACTGTGCCTGGGCTGAACTCTGGCCGGCTGGCAGTGGGGGAGGTAGGTTGTGGTGTGAGCAGGGGGAGGCTGGAGCTGCCCATTGGTTACCACACGGACTTGCTGCTAGAGCCGTGGCGGGTCCCAGTGCCTGCCGGCTCTTATATCAAATCTGACTGACATAAATAGCAGTAGTGCTGCAGCTGTTCTCCTTTTGAAAAAAAAGAAGAAGTCAGAAAAGACAGGGGTGGCACGGGCCCGAGTGCCCCCCCCCTGGATCCGCCTATGAGTCACCACAATGCAGTACTGATACTGAGCACAGATATTGAGCACTGTTCAGGATACTAGAACTGACACAGAGCAGCGAGAACAGCACTGGATACTGTACTGTAGTATTATATACTGGTCACCACAATGCAGCACTGATACTGAGCACAGATATTGAGCACTGTTCAGGATACTAGAACTGACATGGAGCAGCTAGATACAGCAATGGACTACTGTACTGTACTACTATATACTGGTCACCACAATGCAGCACTGATACTGAGCACAGATATTGAGCACTGTTCAGGATACTAGAACTGACACGGAGCAGCTAGATACAGCAATGGACTACTGTACTGTACTACTATATACTGGTCACCATGCAGCACTGATACTGAGCACATATATTAAGCACTGTTCAGGATACTAGAACTGACACGGAGCAGCTAGATACAGCAATGGACTACTGTACTGTACTACTATATACTGGTCACCACAATGCAGCACTGATACTGAGCACAGATATTGAGCACTGTTCAGGATACTAGAACTGACACAGAGCAGCTAGATACAGCAATGGACTACTGTACTGTACTGCTATATACTGGTCACAACAATGCAGCACTGATACTGAGCACAGATATTGAGCACTGTTCAGGATAATAGAACTGACACTGAGCAGCAAGATACAGCATTTGACTACTGTACTGTACTACTATATACTGGTCACCACAATGCAGCACTGATACTGAGCACAGATATTAAGCTGATATTTAGCTGATATTGGGCTATTCAGGCAGAGATCGTAGCCGCGTCCTCTCTGCTCAATCTACAATGCACGAGTAAAAATGGCGGTGACGCGCGGCTCTTTATATGGAATCCGAATCTCGCGAGAATCCTACAGTGGGATGATGACGTTTTGCCTCGTACGGGTTTTGCGAGTAAGGTGGGAAGAACCGAGGCTACCTCGGACCCATGTAAACCACGTGAAGTTTGGGGGGATTCGGATCTCGACGAACCGAACCCGCTCATCTCTAGTTAGATTATATGATTCTTTCTATAACAGAAAATACTTAGGGACATGGTTTTGTATTTACTCTAAAATATATTACAGGTTGAGTATCCCATATCCAAATATTCCGAAATACAGAATATTCCGAAATACTATTTTTTTTAAGTGAGACTGAGATAGTGAAATGTTTGTTTTCTGATGGCTCAATGTATACAAACTTTGTTTAATACACAAAGTTATTACACATATTGTATTATATGACCTTCAGGCTGTGTGTATAAGGTGTATATGGAACATAAATGTATTGTGTATATGTACACAAACTGTTTAACGCACAAAATCATTTAAAATATTGGCTAAAATAATTTTTAGGCTGTGTGTATAAGTTATATATGAAACATAAATGCATTCTGTGCTTAGACTTGGGTCCCATCGCCATGATATCTCATTATGGTATGCAATTATTCCAAAATATGGATAAAAATCCGATATCCAAAATACTTCTGGTCCCAAGCATTTGGATATGGGCTATGCAACCTGTATTGAGGTTTTGTGGGGGTTTTTGCAAAATCTCTGGATCATCTGAAAATGATTTTCAAAATGTTCTTTAAAATATATCTTAAAATTATTTGGTAACAATGTATTTTTTGCGAGAAAAACAGAAAAAAAACATTAGAGTGCTCTGTGAAAGATTAGATTTTACAATTCCCATTCATTTTAAATGGCAGAAATGTATAAATAATAAAGAATGTAGAATTATAACTCTGAAGGTGCATAATAGCTGAATCATGTTGCTCTGCAAATATAAGTGCGCAGACAGATTCAGAGTTGGAAGGGCATCCTAGCTCAGCTCTACAGTACATCACGGTGTAAAATATAAGTGCGCAGACAGATTCATAGTTGGGAGGGCATCCTAGCTCAGCTCTACAGTACATCACGGTGTAAAATATAAGTATGCAGACAGATTCAGAGTTGGGAAGGCGTCCTAGCTCAACGCTACAGTACATCACTGTGTAAAATATAAGTGTGCAGAAAGATTCAGAGTTGGAAGGGCATCCTAGCTCAGCTCTACAGTACATCACTGTGTAAAATATAAGTGCGCAGACAGATTCAGAGTTGGGAGGGCATCCTAGCTCAGCGCTACAGTAAATCACTGTGTAAAATATAAGTGCGCAGAAAGATTCAGAGTTGGAGGGCATCCTAGCTCAGCTCTACAGTACATCATGGTGTAAAATATAAGTGCGCAGACAGATTCAGAGTTGGGAGGGCATCCTAGCTCAGCGCTAAAGTACATCACTTTGTAAAATATAAGTGCGCAGACAGATTCAGAATTGGAAGGGCATCCTAGCTCAGCGCTACAGTACATCATTGTGTAAAATATAAGTGCACAGACAGATTCAGAGTTGGAAGGGCACCCTAGCTCAGCGCTACAGTACATCACTGTGTAAAATATAAGTGCGCAGACAGATTCAGAGTTGGGAGGGTATCTTAGCTCAGTGCTACAGTACATCATGGTGTAAAATATAAGTGTGCAAACAGATTCAGAGTTGGAAGGGCATCCTAGCTCAACGTTACAGTACATCATGGTGTAAAATATAAGTGTGCAGACAGAATTAGAGTTGGGAGGGCATCCTAGCTCAGCGCTACAGTATATCTCAGTATAAAATATAAAGCTGCCTATTTTTTGTACTACATTCAAAATCAGGCAGTACTTGCTGGCAAAAACAGATGGCATTTGCTTTCTCCCCATGATCTATCCAGGTGCAATCCCCATATTGGTTTGCTCCTATCGCTAAATGAGGCCCAAAACATACATAATTAGCAATGAGGTCTGTGTCTCATTTAACATATTATGACACAGACAGTAAAACTGAAACAATAACATGTACAGTAATTACGTCTAGACACTAGAAGCATAACTAGTGTACTTTAAGATTAGCTGTATAGGTAGAATTTTACACTCATAAAATAAATCCCCAACCTATTGTATTTCATCATAAATGTAAACTGTGCCGTAAAATGATCTGCTTGCATTTTACCAAAGCAAAATATGCGGATTGGAGCAATTTATTACTTACAAATACCTCTTGCCTCTTGTTGATTTGGTCATATTCAGTGACATTTCTTTGTTTATTTTGGAAAAATGACTCATTTCCAGTTAAATCATTGCCAAACTCTATGTGGCCTCTTAACCCTAATCCCCCTGGATTACTGGTTAATTATTCAAAGATTAAAATGTATTGTATAACCGTAAAATGTAAAAAAATGACGAGCTGAGACAGAAATTTTCAGGCAATATATCTGCTATGGTTTACAGTTGGAAAACAACTGCATTAGCTTACTGCATTGCTTCACTTTGATTTACCTCAATTATATTTTATTCCGCTCAATAAATGTATTGCACATTTTAGTGTTAATTGGACAAAATGGTGTATAAATATATATATATATATATATATATATATAAAATTATATATATGTAGGTACACATCTGCACACTCCAGCATATAGTAACACGCGGTGCTCCCTTAAGTCTGTGCCAAACTGGTCCAGAAAAAAACAAAAAGGAGAAAGGACACTCAAAACTGTGTCAAAGCAAAATACATTTATTTTCATTCAGGTAGGGCACTTTAAAAAACGTCTCAAATTGTGAAGGCTCATAATCAATGTCCAAATATCCATTATTGCACTTATGGTGCCTCAGACATCACTTCAATAATGCATAGTGCGAAAAATTGATCACTTATATATATAGTGAACCCACAGGACATAATGGTGACTTTGAATATCATTTTAATTTAACAGTAATGTGTACATCATAATACAGGTTGAGTATCCCATATCCAAATATCCGAAATACGGAATATTCCGAAATACGGACTTTTTGGAGTGAGAGTGAGATAGTGAATCCTTTGTTTTTTGATGACTCAATGTACACAAACTTTGTTTAATACACAAAGTTATTAAAAATATTGTATTAAATGACCTTCAGGCTGTGTGTATAAGGTGTATATGAAACATAAATGAATTGTGTGAATGTACACACACTTTGTTTAATGCACAAAGTTATAAAAAATATTGGCTAAAATGACCTTCAGGCTGTGTGTATAAGGTGTATATAAAACATAAATACATTCTGTGCTTAGACTTGGGTCCCATCGCCATGATATCTCATTATGGTATCTAATTATTCCAAACTACGGAAAAATCCCATATCCAAAATACCTCTGGTCCCAAGCGTTTTGGATAAGGGATACTCAACCTGTATAACCATATTTTCTGTATACTCTGAAGTTTCAATTTAAAATGTAGCAGTGAGCTTTTATGAGATGACCTTCATATCCTTTGACATCACTGCTCACCAAGTAAATTAGTGCATAACGACTCCTGTATAATACAACATCATTAATAGCCACATTTAAGAAGCAACAATCTTTGTTCTGTATGTATGTGGTATGGCATATGTGGGCAATATATACACAAATGTTAATATGGATGAATGATAGATTACATTATTAAAAAAACAAGTTCCCACAATGGATTCATGCTCATGCCTACTTTACATAATGTGTTTGTCAATGTGCTGTGACCCTGCCTAGTTGTCTATACAGTACTTACTGTATGAGTTAGTTCTGAAAATCTTATGTAATTGTCATTTATCTCACATACAGTACTTACATTATGTATGTAAAGAGTAAAGGAAGAGTTAACACTAAAAAAATTAATTTCATACATAATAATAATAATAATAAGAAGAAGAAGAAGAAGAAGAAGAAGAAGAAGAAGAACAACAACAACAACAACATAAATGCAATTACCTGAATTATTGAAGATTCACAGACATGTCCTCAAAGAAATTATCTTCAATAACATTAATGTCTGTTCTGCAAAACATTATCAAGGACAAAAACAACTAATTTGTTTTTGTCCTATTGTGTTTTGCGTTGTTTTTGTGAATTTCTAGGTATCCTAAAAACTAATTGTTGCTCCATGCTCCGCAGTATTACCAATATTTTTTCTCAGGTATGTACTGTAGGTATGCCAGTGATATAATAAAACGACAATATTGTCATTTTAAACTACAGTACTAATACTGATTTTTAATTTTCATTCCAAATACACCTGGGGAAAATTACAGAGCTCTATGCGATGGGGAAAATGTTAAATCTCAGAATTCCCCCCCACCTTCCTCCTCCCTTACCTTACTTTTTAGCAGTATTCAGCACTACTGCCAGTGGCACAGTGTTGCTTGGTGACTGCTGTGTAAAGTAGAAAAATAAGTGTCAGTTTCCCTATCCATGTAGTAGACAGTTCTTTCAGAAGCAATATATATGTCAATCAGCCGATCATCAGTGAAATGTATATGGGTTATTGAGTTTAATAAAGTATATTAAACTCTCCCTTTAAAATATTTAGGACAGTTTATGTGTTGCAAAAATTAGCTGTCACAATGCTACTGTTATATATAACAACGACGGTGACATGAAATACTGTATACAGTATAACAAATCCTCTTATAATCCAGGCAATTGCAGCAGTCTTATATAATAAGATGATGCAATATGAAAAAGTGGCCTTTAATTTATAGTAACTAATCAATTTTCACTTTCTGAACTACAATATGCTAGAATGATAGCTACTATCTGACATGTTATTAAAATAAGCCCAATGTGAAATGTGGACAGAAACAAAAGAGGTTACTACCATTCCAAAAACATTTTAACACATAAACTATAAGGTTCATTTACAAAGCTTTAAAACTGAAGAGTGAAAGTCCAGTGGTGTAAGATGGTGTTGACAGTGAGGTAAAGCCCTATGTTATGTATTTTATACAGGTTATGGACCTTAATCAGTAAGGATTGCAGATTCTGCAGACCTTTCAATCGCATGCAGGGGGCCAACCATCGCAGGGCAAGGCTGTCCAGCATGCTACCCATTGCCCACCCACTGCGCCGATTATGCTTTAATTGTGATTGCAATGCAGTTAGAGCATGGTCGCAGAAACTATGGAAGCCTCCTACTGGTGCAGCCTGGCTGCGATGCCAGGAGTCCCGCCGCCATTTTTTTAACCGAAGCGGCTGCGTATGATGACATGCAGCCACACAAAAATGCTGTCGACAGACTCGACACTCCCCCGTTTTCCTGGCACCACCCTGAAAATGCTCGGTCACCGCCCCCCGCCCACCTCGCGGACACCACTGCCCTGTCATTCAGGCGGAGGCATTCACAGTTATTCAGGCATTCTCAGTTAATCATTTAATCAGGCTAGCGTGCACACTGCTAGCCCCTGATCTCAAAAGTGACCTGAATCAGGCCCTATGTGCGGTATTGTAATTTGTAACTCATATAGCACCAACATGGAAAAATTAAGTTCCGTAGTACAGTATATGCAAGATCTTTACATTAGCCTTATAGGATGGAAATTGTGCGTTTTGATTGTGTACTCCAGTTTAGTGGGGTCGCCACACAATCTCTTTTTACTTTGCAAAACAAACTGATGCACTTCCTTGGCTATGCCAGTAAATCTGTCATTGCCCTATTTTTTAAATGGATGCCTTTATTACCAACCAGATGCAGTTTGTACAGGAATGTAGGGGATGTGCTTTTTTAGAGCCTATTCCGCCAATGTAAAATATTACAAACTAGAAAAGAAAATTAAATGCAGACTTAAACTAGACATTTTTAATTGTTGAAATGGATATCCAAAAGAGATTTACATACAGTAGGGGCATATTTATTAAATAATATTTGTGAGATATCCCACTGGATCCCTATGTCAGCCCCCACTGATGCATGAGCAGGCCGAGGCCAAACCTAGAAGCAAACTAACATGCTGCTTATACAGTATTTTAACTCTTAACTGGAATGGGCTTTATCAGAGACCATGCCCTGGCAACTGATTACTGCTATATACAAATGAAAATTTTCATTTTGAGAATTTAGTTGATTCTGTATTATCATATATTCACCACATTTAATCTGTGGGAAATGATACAGTTAATGAGCCCACTAGGGATGTATATTCACTATTTGCACCATTCAGTGCCTTTTGTGCCTCAAATGAAATCACACATATTGATGTGCTAAAAAAAAATCATTTTTGTAACAAAATAGTCAAATGCTAAATACTTTATTTATAATTTAAACTAAATCATTATATGATCAAAAGAGTCTAGGGACTTTCAGGACACCTAAAGTCAACTAAAAACTATGGAGGACCAAATCTAATCTGGGGCTGAAGCAGTGGCAGATTTAAAGGGGGGCAATGGGAGCAATGTTTTTTTTATGGGAGAGGCCAAGACTGGAAGTAGGAGGAGTAATGAATAGAGAGGGGAGGAGTCAGGATTAATTCTTAAACCACCCTCCTAAAACAAGTCTAGTCCGCCCTGTGCTGACGAGCCTTGTTGTAGTCAGATATGTTTATTTTGACAATGCCAGTATTGATAGACCACCATATAAGAATCTGTGCACTAATGTATTCTATAGCCGTGCACTACAGGTAACATTAGCTTTTACCTATCTATGGGACTGTCTTTATTGCACATTTTATCTTGCATATAGCAAATATGTACCTAATAGATTACATCATTATCATAATGCTTCAATGCTGTGACTTTCAGCAAAACGTGCGCCTAGGTGTCCGACGAAGATGACATTGTCAACCCCAAATTTTAGAATGCATATTGCGCTGTGCTGAGCGGGGGGAGAGATGTGTGCTGAGCGGTCTGTGTTAAGATCACTCAGCACACATCTCTACTGTCAGTACCCCCCTTAACTCTCTCCAAGGCTTAGTACAATAATAGACCCCTGAGTCTGGTGTACATTTTAATTAACATTTAGTTTATTGCTGGTTTCAATATTATAATATATCACGGATAATGAATTCCCACCTTAAGAGGTATGTCCCACTTTAAAAGGTATGGATAGTTATGTTTTGTGTACTCTACTTCTTCTACTAACTCTTTGTTTCTGCAGGTGACTGCCCAAAAGTAGCAGGGGGGTATTGTAATTGTTTCCACAATCAGAAAATGACAGGACAAGGCTCATTGCCTTTTTAATAAATTGTTGTTTTCCATTTCTCCAGCCTATGGTGACATGATGCTATTAAAATGTTTGCTTAAGAAAAGTATTTTTCTTAATTATTTTGTTTACTACACATGCCAAAATATCACATAAACAACTTCTTTATACCACCTGTAGCCAGAATCTTTGTGCACACAGGCATATTTGCAGCAAAGGATGTTATTACAATGAGTTTAGTTTGGAAAGATTGAATTTTTTAACCTTTGGATTAAAATTAATATTTAGATTTTCCATCTCTAATAATGATGTTAAACTTATGGGATGTTTAGATATTTTAGCCATGAGAATGTTCCTATTTAGACTGTAGTGGGCCACACACATTTAATCACAATAAATAGCATTTAATATGTTTACAGTAATGGAAAAATGAGTTAAACTTCTGTTTTTAAGTTATGAACTCAGCTGTTCTCTGATTTAGGTTGTTTACGATCAACTCCATTTTCTTTTGTTTTGCATTCAAATTCAGAAAAGGCTTTTTGTACCATTACCACAGAACAAGAAAAAATATTTAATTTAACAAATAACTCGAGACAGTCGTCTCTACTCAGTAAATGAAAAGACAGACTAGTTAATGCTGCCTTTTATGTTTCCATCCCTAATTTAAAGAAGGTATATGATGGAATTGTCCAAAACAGTTTAATAAACTTGTGATGCATTTTAGGAATTTTGAGTAATTATCAACAAAATACATTTTCGTTATTGAGACGCCAGATTTATTATTACTTGGTTTGTATATTTGTTACACAAACAAACAAGTCTATACCTCAGGAAGTATCTATGAGCTAAGAACCATAATATGCCTTTGGGTATAGCAGCGATGGGTGGCCTGGAAGAAAGATCCTATTAGCAAATTTCATCAAAAGATAAATCTGGTTGGGGGATTCAATTCTGTTACTGTTAATCACTCTAAACTAGGGGTAGTCAAACTTTCATGAATAACGTGTCAGCGTTATTTGCCACAGCAACCCTAGGTCAAAAGATTCTTATTGAGGAACTAAATTAAGTATATTGTGCTTGTCATTCCTAGGTTCAGTTATGTAGTGATGGACATGGCTATGTTTCTGTTTGTCCATATATTTTATGATTGGCAGCAACCAACACTGGTTTTGCCTATCACATTGGCCAAAAATAATTTATTTGGTACTGAACCACCAACCCATGACACCTCTGCAATTCCCTCAGGTACCCAGTTCTGAAACCATAGTTCTAACCAAAGGAAAATTGCACAGATGTAAAGTCTCCAGGCAATGTCCTACTTCCATCAGTGGTGGGCACTTACAAGTCAGGACTTTTTAAACCCAGGTAAAATATATAAATTTAGAAACGGTGGAAGGCTACACTCCACTGTGCTGCCTGCAGGGTTGTAGCTAGCAATGCAGGGTACCCACAGCAAAATACTACATGGGCCCCCAAAATCCACCCAATGGTAAAAAAAAATCATTACTTACATGGGAAATACACTTTTCTCAGGCTTCTTATGCTTTAGAACCACTTGTCATGTTGTTGGGTTTTATAGCATACACAGATGAGACTGTCCTCACTCCAGCTATTACATTCTACAGAAAATGGAAAATTCTAAGTTAACTTTGAACTTAATTGAACCTGCTACTCCCTATATCACCCATTTCATCTAGAAGACATGTGTAGCAAGAAAAGCCCCACCCGCTCTCCATTTACTGCACCCAATATCCCACTTCCAAAGAATCATACCACATTGTACCTCTCTGTTATGAAGTTGTGGAGCTGATTAATTTAATGCTTACATAGGAGTGGATTTAATTATGTGCAAGGTTTCATCCAAACATTAACAAAATGTGTAGCTGCACACATACAGTAGGGCCTGACTCTGAGTTGGTAACAAAAATGCATATGGATCTCATGAATTGCAGCATACTGTGCATGCACCAAAGTAAGAAATTGGCAATTGTGCATGCGACGAGATCAGGTATGTGCACACAGATGGAGATAGCTAGTGTGTATGGACTGATTGATCCATTCATCCACTGATGGTCGCAATTGGAATTTGATGCTACATCTTCAGACACTGGGGGTCATTCCAACCCGATCGCTCGCTGCAGTTTATCGCAGTGCAACGATCAGGTCAGAATTGCGCATGCGCCGGCGCCGCAGTGCACTGGCGCATGCTGGACGGCCGAAGGCCGTCATTCAGTAGCGATTGCCTCTGCCTGATTGACAGGCAGAGGTGGTCGCAGGGCGGGAGGGGGCTGGACGGCGGCATTAAGCCGCCGTTTAGGGGGCATGGTCCGGCCATCGCAGGTGTAGCCGGAACGAACGGGGGGCGGGCCGCAGCGGCTGCGTGATGTCACACGCAGCCGATGCGGACTGGGGAGCGATGAGTAGCTCCCGGCCAGCACGCTAAAGCTGCGCTGGTCAGGAGCTACTCTTGAAGTGCAAAGGCATCGCCGTTGTGCGATGCCTTTGCACTTCTGCGGAGGGGGGGGCTGCACTGACATGCGGGCAGGATAGCCCTGTGCTGGGCGTCCCCCCGCATGTCAGGGAAGATGATCGTAGCTGTACTAAATTTAGCACAAGTACGATCACCTCGGAATGACCCCCACAGTACTCAGATCTGCAGCATTAGCATATTTTCGCATTACTGCTTTGTCCAAAGACAAAGCAGCTATGCAAATAGTGTCCACCTTATATTCAGTTTGTGGTCTTTGCCTTCAGTTACCTCCTGGTCTTGTACATGTAACTATTGTCACTGACCAGTTTTCTAAGTAGTGAAAGTGTAGATCAGCAGCAGTAATCCAATTAAAAACAACCAGCTCAAGAAGCAGGACTCATAACACCCATAACACATTAGATAGATAGATAGATAGATAGATAGATAGATAGAGATGTAGCCACTCTCATCTAATCTCCTTATGGCACATAGATTGATACAGTAGTCTCACTGCGCCTAGTTGCAGTGTGGCATATTACATTGCAGCGTGGCACATTGAGGATTAGTGTGGCATATGTAGTTGTCGGCGAGTATAATACGTTCCTCCACCAGATGTTTTTGAAAATTACCATTGCACATGCGTGAGGTCTTCAATGAAATACAATACAGTAATACATACATATATCGCCGATGATTACCATGCCCTTACCTTAGGGTTCGATTCCCACATATGACACAAGGTGAACACTGTGACAAATAATAACACAATTTTATGCAGGATGGTAGATAGATAGATAGATAGATAGATAGATAGATAGATAGATAGATAGAAAGAAAGATAGATAGATAGATAGATAGATAGATAGATAGATAGATAGATAGATAGATAGATGTGGCAGATCTAGGTGTATCTAACAATTAAATATGGGGATTCTCTTAATATTTTGATCAATGAATAAGCTTACAGCTTCTCGTTAATCGTTCCCAATCTCTGCACGTTCCTACACTAGAATAAGTACCCATTAAATTGCAGTCAAATGCACTAATGTTTTAGATACAGAGGGTAAAATCTGGACAAGAGCTAGACAAGATCTGGCTTGTAACCCACACTACACACAACTACAGTAAGGGCCCAATTCAGAACTGATCGCTGTGTTGCAAATTACACTGTCCTGCGATCAGATAGTTGCCGCCCAGGGGGAGTGAAAATTTGCCATGCAAGTGTGCAAATGCATGTGTACGCTGTGCAAGATATCCCCTCAGCTGTAAAAGCGTTCGCATCACACTTACCACTCCCATTCTGTGCAGTGTGCAGTCTGTGCGTAGCTCTTCCAGCTCTTTGCTCTTCCAGTGCAAAGAAATCAGGCTGATCGGGGCCAGAGCTGATGTCACACACCCTCCCTGAAAATGCTTGGGAATGCCTGCGTTTTTCCAAACACTCCCAGAAAATGGGCAGTTACACCACCCACAAACGTCCTCTACCAATCAATCACCTCTGGCTGCATGGAGTTAATAATTAAAAGGGGGCTTGTCCCAGCTGGTCTCCAGATTGTCTCTCTTCTCCTTTATCTTCCAAACACTACTGTCTGACTTTGCTGGTTATAGTCCTCTGTTATCACGGGATCCCTTGTTGCTCTGCATTGTACTACAGATCTATCTGGCTTCACCTGTCTGCCGCATCTGTTTCTGAATTCCTGGCCTGTCTGTTAATATCCTGTTTTGCCAAGCTGTAGCTGCTCTTGTTTACCTGGTTGGACTGCTAACAACCTGCAAGGAGGTAACCACAGCTGCTCTTGAATATCAAGCCTGCTTACCAACATCTTGCAAGACTAAGACACATTTGTTTCTTAAAACCTGTCCTGTCCACTAACAGACTTTAAGGCTAAGCTTAAGCGATTCCTTTAAACCTGGCCTGACTGCTAATTTCCAGCAAGACCAAGTCACGGCCATTCCTTTACCACTGGCCTGCAAACTCACACCCTGCACGCCTGATCCGCAGCTGCACCTGTACTACTGGCCTGTTTGTTGAAATCCTGCTCATCCATACTGCAGTTGTTTCTAAATCTTTGGTTTGTTAGCCTACATCCTGAATGGCAAAGTCACAGATGTTCTAGAAATACTGGCCAGTCTGCATCAGCCTACGTCTTGCTCTACTGCCCCGCTACTGCAGCAGAATTGATTAGGGGCTGTAGTCACTCCAGAGATTTTGACCATTCAAACTGGCCATAGCACCATCATGCCTCTAGCCATTGTACAGTTGAAGTTGTCTTCCTCCACTCACGAATCTGTCTCCGGTCTTTTATGCTCCATTGGCGGAATCTGTAAAACTCAACATTACTGAAGCTCAATCATATCATCTCTTTAGTACCAAAGCACTGCAGTCTTATTACTGTCAAAGCCATTACCCAGTGTCTTCCGGGGTCTTTAGTCTATTGGGTGAGCTACTACTGGAGGTATAAAGTCCAGGGGTCTCCCTAAGTACTGATATGTGCAACTAGCACTGTGGAACAGCGGGGGGTTGCTAATGTTGAAAATCCTCTTGAAGGCTCTAGGAGTCTCAACCCAATAGTACTAGAGCTCCCCACTCCTTCAAGCAAGTCAAAGCATTCTAATATTCTCATGTCTTCAAGCAAGCCCAAGCATCCAAACATTCTCACAAGCAAGTCCAAGTTTCCTAACAAAAAGAAATATACCCATGCACGGTTTTATCCACATTGTACATGGTACAATGCTATATACTATATGTATACAAAACAAAAATACTTTTGTTATTGGCACTAACAATAACAAACTGCAAATATGGGTGTAGCTAGCAAAACCCCCCACAAAGATTAGTTCATATTTTGATTAAGCTTGCATGTGGTCTCCCGATGGAAGGATGGGGGATGTATGGCTGATGCTTAAGGAGTGTGGAGTAGCACAGAGGGAAAACCATTTGCACCCAAATCTCTTCTGCCTGTACTGGCTGTGTTGTCTCATGGATTGGCACATGTGGGTAAGAGAAGAAGAATAATTCTAAAACATACTGACATGCACCAGGGTTCTCTACATTTTTTTCTCTAAAGACTAATGCATGCAGACCTGTGCATATGGAACCATCCTAAATTGCATATACTGAGGGACCATTGCAGGTTATACAAATTAACTTCATCCAACTCCCAAAGGTAAGAGTGCTGAAAAATGTTCTTATATGTGTGAACCTGTTCTCTGGGTGGGTGGAATCATACCATGCTCTCTCAAAGAGAGCCAGTTTAACAGCTAAGAAATTTACACAATATTTTGTGGACTGATAAGGAATACATCAGGCAATTTCCTCTGAGTAAGGTACACATTTTACTAAACTTGTAGTTAAGAAAATACATGACCTGTTAGGAATTAAGAAACTAGCTTACCACCAACGCCTCTGAGAGAGGTCATCAATTAAAAAAAAAGAGTATTTGTTTCTTTATAATGAATATCTATTACATCCCCTGAATGTTCAATTATTTCAGGGATAGGTTATCTTACTACTTATCTGCTTTTGTCAGTTCACAGCTTCAGCAGCATGTTGTTTCCTTTAATATTACATTAGGGATACAACTCTTTTCTTTAAATTTGATTAAAGATAAACATTGGAAAGAAAATCCAAAGTTGTAGAATCATTATGTGATATAGAATCATTATATACTAAAATACATAATTCAGAAAGAGTGTTAGCACTGGTATATTATATAAACTCGGATGTTGGACTGAGAGACTCACATCTGAGATTTAGTTTGGATTTGGTGTTATTTATTTTGCACATAATTATTTTATTATTGACACACAATATTATGTACAGATTCAGTGGACTACCATGGGCACCAAGTTTGCCCCCAAGTTCTGCTAATCTATATATGGGAGTCTTCGAAAAATCAATTTATTTGGGTGGTCCCTTTGGGGGGAACTTGGTGTTATATGGCTGATTTATTGATGATTTATTTATTATATGGGAAGGGGACATAGAATTGGTTTCTTTCTTTATAGCACATCTTAATAACATATTGTTTTCAGTTTAAAGTTCACAAGCACTTGTCATAATACACATACTACTATTTTTTTTAGATATTACCCTTCAAATCTGTTGTTTGAATAAGATGGAAAATATAATAGAAGAATAAGAATTTTTTGAGTGGGTTTCGAATTGGCAACCTGGTATTGGCCAGTGAGCTGTATTATGGTATTACACCATCGTGTCCCACAATGTTTAACCTACTTTTAAAATACATATATCATCTTCAGAGTGTATAATCAAACATGTAGCTCTAGAGGGTTGTATCATCTTTTAAGATAGTGTTAGATAAAAGACAAAAAAAGTAAGCAAGATGTTTAAGTGAAGTCTACTTTATTGTAAAAATGTTTAGGAATTATCTAGAATTAATAGAATAAGATCAGGTAGGATTAGAACTTGTGACACTTTGTTGACTTTGCTGCTGCATTAGTCCATTGGTCCATCACAGTCTATGTTATATGCTGTTGATTTAAGATACAGTGGTGCTTGAAAGTTTGTTAACCCTTCAGAATTTTCTATAGTTCTGCTAAAATTTATCCTAAAACTACCTCAGATTTTCACACAGGTCCTAAGAGTAGATAAAGAGAACCAAATCAAACAAAAAAAAAAATAGATGTACTCTTGTTTTATTTTGGAAAATTATCCAAATTCACATATCTGTGAGTGGCAAAAATATGTGAACCTCTGCTTTCAGTATCTGTTATGACTCCCTTGTGCAGCAATAACTACATGTAAACATTTCCAGTAATTGTTGATTAGTCCTGAACATCAGCTTGGAGGAATTTGAACCCAACCCCCCATACAAAAAGGCTTCAGCTCTAATGTTAGTGGGTTTCCTCCCATGAACTGCTCGCTTCCGGTCCCTTCACAACATTTCTATTGGATTCAGGTCAGGACTTTGACTTGGCCTTTCCAAAATTTTACATTTATTCTTCTTTAACCATTCTTTGGTTGAATGACTTGTGTGTTTTTAGGTCATTGTCTTGCTACATGACCCACATTCTCTTGAGATGCAGCTCATGGACAAATGTCCTGATATTTTTCTTTAGAATATTCTGGAATAATTCAGAATTCATTGTACCATCAATGATGGCAAGTCGCCCTGGGCTAGATGTAGCAAAACAGGCGCAAACCATGATACCACCAACACAGTGTTTCACAGATGGTATAAGGTTTGTATGCTGGAATGTAGTTTTACTTCTTTCTCCAAACACAACACCTCATTTATACCAAAAAACTCTATTTTGGACTCATCTGTTCACAGAACATTGTTCCAATAGCCTTCTGATTTATCCAGGTGATCTTTAGCAAACTCCAAATGAGTGGCAATGTACATTTTGGATAGCAGCAGCTTTCTCCTTGCAATCCTGCCATGTACACCATAGTTGTTCAGTGTCCTCCTGATGGTGGACTAATGAACATTAACATTAGCTAATGTAAGAAAGCATTAAGTTGCTTATAGGTTACCTTGGGTTCCTTTGTGTCCTTGCAAACTATTAGATGCCTTGCTCTTGGCATGATCTTTGTTGGTCGACCACTCCTGTGCAGGGTAATGATGGTCAGGAATTTCCTACATTTGTACACAATCTGTCTTTCTGTTGATTGATGGAGACCAAACTCTTTAAAGATGGTTTTGTAACCTTTCCCAGCCAGATAAGCATCAACAACTCTTCATCTGGGGTCCTCAGAAATCTCCATTGTTCGTGGCATGATACCCTTCCACAAATGTGTTGTGAACATCAGACTTTGGGGCAGATGTATTAAGCCTGGAGAAGTGATAAAGCAGTGTTAATTGTAAGGTAATAACGCACCAGCCAATGAGATCCTAACTGTCAATTTACATATTGGAGCTGATTGGCTGCTGCTAATCACCTTGCATTTCTACCTGCTTTATCACTTCCTTATGCTGTCTCCAGGTTAATACATCTGCCCCTTTGATACATCCCTGTTCTTTTAAAAAGACACTCACACCTAGTTGTCATCTCATAGGTTGAAAATACTTGACTCTAACCTCACCTTCAAAATATCTGCTAAGCCAAAGGTTCACATACTTTTGTCACTCACAGATATGTGATATTTGATCATTTTCCTAAATAAAAAAATGAGCATGTCTAATTTTTTGGTCTCATTTATTTGATTTGGTTCTCTTTATCTACTTGTAGGACTTGTGTGAGACTCTGAGGTAGTTGAGGACAAATTTCAGCAGAAATATAGACAATTTTGAAGGGTTCACAAACTTTAAAGCACTCAATAAGATAAAGTGTGATTCAATTCTGTAACCCCCTGTTTAGTTTGCTGCTACCTTAGCCCACTGACCCATTGCAACTTATACAGGGGCGTTTTAACAGAGGTGGGGGTCCGTGTGCTGACTCTGGGTGTGCCCCCTCCTCTTCATGGTGCAGTAGACTATGGCATCATGCTAGAGTCTACTATGCATGCATAGGTCTCCAGGAACGGGATTTAGTTATGTGACCGGCAGTCAGGAAACTGCGGTCACAATAACTCCACTTGCACCCTACCCACTGAAAATCCAGACAGTCGACATGTCGACTAAAAGGGACTATTTCGACTTGTGGTTGTCCATGGCACCCATAGAGTGGGAATATAACCTGTGGCGAGAACAGCTCCCCAACGAGCCCGCAAGTGGCTTGTTGTGCTCGCCCCCTGCTGGCATTCTGCTGCCAGAATCCCGCTGATAGTGTACTGACCACTGGGATCCACAGCTGCGGTCACACATACCCAATCCCCAGGAACATGGCGCTACCCTTGTTCCGGAGATTAAAACCCTACTATGCATGTATGGCGGCTATTTTGCCAGTGATTTTTTTTTTTACTGCGGCTGCAGCTCTGATGCAGGACTCCAGAAAGGTAAGTAATAAAACATGGGTGCAGTATGTGCGGTGTGGCCCCCCCCTGGACCCAAGGGCCTATGTGTACCACACACATTGCACCCATTTTAGAAAGAACAATGTGCAAATACGATATGTTATTGATTTGAGACATATTAACTACAGATTGTAAATTCCTAAGCGATGCCTTTTTTCTTTCTGAATTTTTTATGGATTCTTTTTTAAGCAAACAAAGGTTGATATTTTGTATTGCTGCAGTAATTTTGTTTGTACAGTCAGTTTATTCTTAACAATTATACTGATCTCCTGTTCTTCATGCATTGAAACAAAGCACTTTATTAAATTCAGGTGTCGATTAGTAAATGAATCATGCCATTGGCTAATTTACTGTAGGTACCAATATAGAGTCTGAGCAACCAAAACTTTATGCACCAAATTATTAGATGAAACTGCTGTCGAGTGAAAGCAGAGAAACTGGTCAGGGTCCCAATTACACCGAAACCTAAACACCGTGGAAATGGTTACAAACCTGCTACCGCTCCCGTGGAGGCTGATCTTCTACCTTGTATAAGCCAGCGGCACGCACCCACCGTCCTATTGCACTGCAAGGATTGCTAGAACTGCCAGCAAACGACTGGGCAGGATTATCAGCATGATGTCACGATCCAGGTAACTAGACGCCGGTTCCTACCTATTAGGTGCCTCCTGAGGTTGGCTCAGCGAGCCAGGGCCGGGCTATAGCCATGTTTGGTTATTGCCTGCAGCGCTGGTTTTAGCGGCCCCCTCGGTGACTGCACTTGCGGTGGTGCAGCGCTCTTGGTTCCATCGCGGCTGTCACCGCTGCGCCCGTGGTCCTCTGCTGGATGTGCGCCTCTGTGTGCTCTGGCCGCCGCTTCCATTCCTGTGGCCGCTGTGGAGTTTCTACTGCTGCGGCCTCCGCCGCCATTATTGTTTAACACATGGTTTCAGTTTGCTTCTTTCCCCTTCAGTTACTGTCTATGGGCGCAGCCATCTTGGACTCAGATCACGTCATCATTCTCTCCTATCCACAGCTCCGCTGGAGTCAGGGCATAATTGTCAGCCAATCCCTGCTATCCAGCAGGTATAAATATCCAATATCCTGTCCCAGCACCCAGAAGGTTGTCAGTGCTTCAATTGTCCCTCCTGCGATTCCAGTGTGCAGATCACTGTGGACTCTCCTGTGGACCTTTCCTGTAGCCCAACCTGATTCCCTGGTGGTTTCCCTCTGCAGTGCAGTTCCATCTTTTCTGTACTAGAGCCCTGTGGTGCAACCTGCCTCTTTGTTCCAGCAACCAGCACTTGCAGAGTGTATTACTCCGGTTTTCCAGCAGCCACTCTCCAGCAGTCCTCTGTGTATCCTCCTGCCGCTACTCATTATCTTTGTGGAGTACAAATCCTGCGAACCCCAGCTTCATTCACAGTTTATCTTCGAACCCCAGCTTCATTCACAGTTTATCTTCGAACCCCAGCTTCATTCACAGTTTATCCGTGAACCCCAGCTTTATTCACAGTTTATCTGCGAACCCCAGCTTCATTCACAGTTTATCTGCGAACCCCAGCTTCATTCACAGTTTTCCTGCGAACCCCAGCTTCATTTACAGCTAACCTGTGAACTCCAGCTTCACTCACAGCTTCACCTGTTTCACTCCCAGTTTTATGTAGGATTCCCACTTATACTCCAGATTACTGGTCTTAACCAGTTGTGTGCTTGTTTGTGACTTTATTGTTTGGTTGCACCTTATTGACTTTTATGATTTAATAAAAACCTTCAAAGGCATCTTCTGTTGTCGTTGTCACGCCTTCGGGCATCTGGTACTACATGTCTAGGAGTCCTCTCTCACCTCCTAAATTCCGGTACCCGTCAGCCCCTATAACTAAGGCTTCCAGTTACCAACACCAGCCCTCAGTTGTGACACATGGAAAGCCTTCTAGAAGTGATTCTGTACATGGGGGAAGTTGAGGAGAGTGCAGGGCTGTATGCTCACCTGGCAATTGCCTGCATTTAGCATATAAGGTGCCAAATACTGTATTCCATCTTATGGAACGTCTGGCACTTTATAATTAATTAAACAAAGTAACCACAGTGTGCTTCTTAATAAGCATTTTTTTTAGATAATCAGTGTGACTTTTGATATTAATTTTGCAGAAGCTGGATGAACTTTAAGCATCAAATATCTAACTGCAGTTCAACAGTTGCTTTGGAGCAATTATTTGTCCTAAACATTGAATTGCAAGTATGAATTTGATGGCAGAGATATTAATTAGTTCCTTCAATGGCATTTTAATTAGTTTTTATTTTGTGCTTTGTACTGTGTATGGATTTTCTCCTATTTATATTAATTTTATATTTTAATGACATCTAATAACAAAATAATATCTACAGTATATATTTCATGGGCTAAGCAATTTTTCGGTGAAAGCTACTTTTCCGCAATGACAACACCGATTTTGATGGTTCAGGTGTCATTCGATATGGTGTGTGATGTAGATGTGCAATAAGGGTGCAGAATATTGACACGTGGTCAGATTGTTGAGGAATAATGTGTCAAAGTTGTGATTGTTTCCCATAGAAAAAGCATTGGGGGGGAGGGGGTGCTTCCTTTTTCCCTTTCAGTTGTAAATTGCAGAGAAGCCCTTGCCACTTTTTTCTGCCCTAAATTAAATTTATTTAATGAAGTATTTCTAACACTGTTGGTATACAGCAAAGTTTTGGGATACTGTTACATTTTGGAATACATTAAACTGTTGGGATATAGTAAACTTTAGAAAATAAGTAATTGGTGTTACATATGCTGTGCATGAAGAGGTTAGCAAAAGTCCCCGTGTTTAAACTTAACAATGGCGGACAGGGTAAATTTCAGTATGAAAATCGTCTATTACAATATGTGAAATAAATATAAGTGGCACAGTGCAAATATGACTCAGCAGTCAAAAGTCCATATGGATCTCTCACCCTTTAATGATGCCGCAGTGGACTAGCTTATATATAAGTAGAATGGTCCTGGCTGAGGAGCTCAGCACCACTGCAGGAGGCTTTCTCAGACCTTGAAAGAGTCCACTGTGAAGTTCACGATCCAGGGCATGCACTCCGTACAACGCGTTTGGTACTCTGACCTTTTTCAAGAACGGATCATCAATTTCCATTCTTGAAAAAGGTAAGAGTACCAAAATGCATTACCCAGTCTGTCATTGATTAAGTTTAAAAGTGGGGACTTTTGCTAATTTCTTCATGCACATAAGCATCAGCATATAATGTGCCACCATTTACTTATTTTCTATGCATTTGGGAATCAGGTGTTTATTCCCTTCCAGTACAGAGAGGCTGCTATTGCATGTTAACAACACAAAAGTGTATATAAAATTGTCATTGTTGTTATATAGTAAACTTTTGTAGAGCACACAATAATTATTTTGCTCAATTTAGAGCAATGCAGTTGACCAGTCTAATTGTATTTTCTGAAAGTATATGAGCTCTTTTCTGTGAAGTTATATATAATCCTCTAGATATTTGATAATTATAAATAAAAGTTACTCTTAAATGAGTGATAATTAATAAAAACTGGAGATCAGGAGACAAATATATATATATTTTAGAGATTAGCGGGCTTGGTTTTTTAAGAAACGAACCCACCAGAAACTTTTGTGAATGGAGTGAATCTAAGCGATGACTCAGATTTTCCCGCTTTGCTCAGATTCCAAATCAAGGCAAAATGTCATCATCCTGGAGGCAGATTCTTAAGGGTTTTGGATTGTACTGTGATTCGAGCACCATTTCAAACTGACTAGTCCACGCTACTGTGCTGTGTCCAGTGGCTGTTGTGCTGTGTCCATCCACTCAAGTGGCTGCTGTGTCCATCCTCTTCAGTGGCTGCTGCTGTGCTGTGTCCATTCAGTCCACTGGCTGGCCTGACCTATCTGTCCACTCCAGTACCCTTAGTGTTAATATTGGATTAGCTAGCTTTAGAGTACAGGCAAAGAGAAAGTGATTGTTTATTATTTTTTGATAGTACAGAAATTATTACTAGTCTAATTAGTCTGTCACATTGTGGTGCTGCAAAGTGACTCCAAATTCCATACCTCACTGCATTCATATAAATATATACGCAGTGTGACTTATCAGTGTCAGTTGTCATTTGAGAAAAAAAAAGTTTGTTTGTAAATACAACAGTATGTGTGCTGTCCCCCAGGGCATTTACATAGTTATATATATATATATATATATATATATATATATATATAACTATGTGGCTTTGCCGTGTAATTTCCTGCAAAAAAATAAAAAAGTTTAAAACAAACGTTTAACAAATAGTTTTTTTGTGCCAGTTCATGTGTGTGCTGTAACTCAGAGCATTTGTTCATGTACATATAAAAGCACTGTGACTCCAAGCAGTGGGAACAGAGCTTTGTGGATAATGATCAGTTGAAAGAAGAGCAGGAACAGCAACCCCCTACTAGTGCCACAGCTGCAGCCAATCATCATAGTACAACATCTATTAGAGGTGGTCAAGGGGCAGAAAATTTAGGGAAGAGCACGTGAAATTGATATCTTTCACAAAGTTACAAGAATAAGGGGTAGAGGTGTCACCTTAAAAAAACAAAAATCAGTGCAGAATATAAAAAGAACAAAAAGGCTCAAACTGTGTGTTAAGAAATACCTGAGGAGAGTCTAAGGGTGTCCAAGTTAGCTATGTGTGTCTGACATATCTCACACTATCCTCATAGAGAAACCTCTGTTGCTTCCTTCCACCATCTGCACATGTGGGAAGCAGTACAAGTAAATATCGTGATGAGGACATAATAGACATTGACAATGCTTGTGTGAAAGTGGAACAGTATGAGAGAAATAATAAGAATTTACTCACCGGTAATTCTATTTCTCGTAGTCCGTAGTGGATGCTGGGAACTCCGTAAGGACCATGGGGAATAGACGGGCTCCGCAGGAGACTGGGCACTCTAAGAAAGAATTAGGACTACTGGTGTGCACTGGCTCCTCCCTCTATGCCCCACCTCCAGACCTCAGTTAGGGAAAATGTGCCCGGAAGAGCTGACACAACAAGGAAAGGATTTGGAATCCCGGGTAAGACTCATACCAGCCACACCAATCACACCGTACAACTCGTGATACTATACCCAGTTAACAGTATGAATAACAACTGAGCCTCACGAACAGATGGCTCATAACAATAACCCTTTAGTTAGGCAATAACTATATACAAGTATTGCAGACAATCCGCACTTGGGATGGGCGCCCAGCATCCACTACGGACTACGAGAAATAGAATTACCGGTAAGTAAATTCTTATTTTCTCTGACGTCCTAGTGGATGCTGGGAACTCCGTAAGGACCATGGGGATTATACCAAAGCTCCCAAACAGGCGGGAGAGTGCGGATGACTCTGCAGCACCGAATGAGCAAACTCAAGGTCCTCCTCAGCCAGGGTATCAAACTTGTAGAATTTTGCAAACGTGTTTGATCCCGACCAGGTAGCAGCTCGGCAAAGTTGTAAAGCCGAGACCCCTCGGGCAGCCCACCTTCCTCGTGGAATGGGCTTTCACTGATTTAGGATGCGGCAGTCCAGCCGCGGAATGTGCAAGTTGAATCGTGGAGCAGATCCAGCAAGCAATAGTCTGCTTAGAAGCAGGAGCACCCAACTTGTTGGGTGCATGCAGGATAAACAGCGAGTCAGTATTTCTGACTCTAGCCGTCCTGGAAACATAGATTTTCAGGGCCCGGACTACGTCCAGCAACTTGGAAGCCTCCAAGTCCCGAGTAGCCACAGGCACCACAATAGGTTGGTTCAAATGAAACGCTGATACCACCTTAGGGAGGAATTGGGGACGCGTCCTCAATTCTGCTCTGTCCATATGGAAGATCAGATAGGGGCTTTTTCAGGACAAAGCTGCCAATTCTGACACCCGCCTAGCCGAAGCCAAGGCCAAAAGCATGACCACTTTCCACGTGAGATATTTTAATTCTATGGTCTGAAGTGGCTCAAACCAATGTGAGTTTAGGAAATCCAACACAACGTTGAGATCCCAAGGTGCCACTGGGGGCACAAAAGGGGGCTGAATATGCAGCACTCCCTTAACAAACGTCTAAACTTCAGGCAGTGAAGCCAGTTCTTTTTGAAAGAAAATAGACAGGGCTGAAATCTGGACTTTAATGGATCCCAATTTTAGGCCCATAGTCACTCCTGACTGTAGGAAGCGCAGAAATCGACTTAGCTGAAATTCTTCTGTGGGGGCCTTCATAGCCTCACACCAAGCAACATATTTTCGCCATATGCGGTGATAATGCTTTGCTGTCACATCTTTCCTAGCTTTTATCAGCGTAGGAATGACTTCAACCGGAATGCCCTTTTCCATCAGGATCCGGCGTTCAACCGCCATGCCGTCAAACGCAGCCGCGGTAAGTCTTGGAACAGACAGGGCCCCTGCTGTAGCAGGTCCAGTCTGAGAGGCAGAGGCCAAGGGTCCTCTGAGATAATTTCTTGTAGTTCCGGGTACCAAGTCCTTCTTGGCCAATCCGGAACGATGAGTATAGTTCTTACTCCTCTCTTTCTTATTATCCTCAGCACCTTTGGTATGAGAGGAAGAGGAGGGAACACATAAACCGACTGGTACACCCACGGTGTCACTAGAGCTTCCACAGCTATCGCCTGAGGGTCCCTTGACCTGGCGCAATATCTTTTTAGCTTTTTGTTTAGGCGGGACGCCATCATGTCCACCTGTGGCCTTTCCCAACGGTTTATAATTAGTTGGAAAACTTCTGGATGAAGTCCCCACTCTCCCGGGTGGAGGTCGTGCCTGCTGAGGAAGTCTGCTTCCCAGTTGTCCACTCCCGGAATGAACACTGCTGACAGTGCTATCACGTGATTTTCCGCCCATCGGAGAATCCTTGTGGCTTCTGCCATCGCCATCCTGCTTCTTGTGCCGCCCTGTCGGTTTACATGGGCGACCGCCGTGATGTTGTCTGACTGAATCAGCACCGGCTGGTTTTGAAGCAGGTGGTCTTGCCTGACTTAGGGCATTGTAAATGGCCCTTAGTTCCAGAATATTTATGTGTAGGGAAGCTTCCTGATTCGACCATTGTCCTTGGAAGTTTCTTTCCTGCGTGACTGCCCCCCAACCTCGGAGGCTTGCATCCGTGGTCACCAGGACCCAGTCCTGTATGCCGAATCCGCGGCCCTCTAGAAGATGAGCACTCTGCAGCCACCACAGCAGAGACACCCTGGCCTTCGGGGACAGGGTGAACAGCCGATGCATCTGAAGATGCGATCCGGACCACTTGTCTAACAGATCCCACTGAAAGATCCTTGCATGGAACCTGCCGAATGGAATTGCTTCATAAGAAGCTACCATCTTTCCCAGGACTCGCGTGCAGTGATGCACCGACACCTGTTTTGGTTTCAGGAGGTCTCTGACCAGAGATGACAACTCCTTGGCCTTCTCCTCCGGGAGAAACACCTTCTTCTGTTCTGTGTCCAGAATCATACCCAGGAACAGCAGACGCGTCGTAGGAACCAGCTGCGACTTTGGAATATTCAGAATCCAGCCGTGCTGTTGTAGCACTTCCAGAGATAGTGCTACTCCGACCAACAACTGCTCCCTGGACCTCGCCTTTATAAGGAGATCATCCAAGTATGGGATAATGAGAACTCCCTTCTTTCGAAGGAGTATCATCATTTCGGCCATTACCTTGGTAAATACCCTCGGTGCCGTGGACAGACCAAACAGCAACGTCTGGAATTGGTATTGGCAGTCTTGTACCACAGAACGGAGGTACACCTGGTGAGGTGGGTAAATGGGGACATGCAGGTAAGCATCCTTGATGTCCAGTGATACCATGTAATCCCCTTCTTCCAGGCTTGCAATAACCGCCCTGAGCGATTCCATTTTGAACTTGAACCTTCTTATATAAGTGTTCAAGGATTTTAAATTTAGAATGGGTCTCACCGAACCGTCTGGTTTCGGTACCACAAACATTGTGGAATAGTAACCCCGTCCCTGTTGAAGGAGGGGAACTTTTATTATCACCTGCTGGAGGTACAGCTTGTGAATTGCCGCCAGCACTACCTCCCTGTCCGGGGGAGTAGCTGGCAAGGCTGATTTGAGGTAACGGCAAGGGGGAGACGTCTCGAATTCTAGCTTGTATCCCTGAGATACCACTTGTAGAACCCAGGGATCCACCTGTGAGCGAACCCACCGGTCGCTGAAGTTCCAGAGACGGGCCCCCACCGCACCTGGCTCCACCAGTGGAGCCCCAGCGTCATGCAGTGGATTTAGTGGAAGCAGGGGAGGATTTCTGTTCTTGGGAACTGGCTGTATGGTGCAGCTTTTTCCCTCTACCCCTGCCTCTGGGCAGAAAGGACGCGCCTTTAACCCGCTTGCCTTTCTGTGGCCGAAAGGACTGTACCTGATAATACGGTGCTTTCTTTGGCTGTGAGGGAACCTGGGGTAAAAATGACGACTACCCAGCTGTCGCTGTGGAAACGAGGTCCGAGAGACCATCCCCAAACAATTCCTCACCCTTGTAAGGCAAAACCTCCATGTGCCTTTTAGAATCCGCATCACCTGTCCACTGCCGAGTCCATAATACTCTCCTGGCAGAAATGGACATTGCATTTATTCTAGATGCCAGCCGGCAAATATCCCTCTGTGCATCTCTCATGTATAAGACTACGTCTTTAATATGCTCTATGGTTAGCAATATAGTGTCCCTGTCAAGGGAATCAATATTATCAGACAGGGAATCAGACCACGCTGCTGCAGCACTGCACATCCATGCTGAAGCAATAGCAGGTCTCAGTATAGTACCTGAGTGTGTATATACAGACTTCAGGATAGCCTCCTGCTTTCTATCCGCAGGCTCCTTTAAGGCGGCCGTATCCTGAGACGGTAGTGCCACCTTTTTTGACAAGCGTGTGAGCGCTTTATTCACCCTCGGGGATGTCTCCCAACGTACCCTGTCCTCTGGCGGGAAAGGGTACGCCATTAGTAACTTTTTAGAAATCACTAGTTTTTTTATCAGGGGAAGCCCACGCTTCTTCACACACTTTATTTAACTCATCTGAAGGGGAAAAACCACTGGTTGCTTTTTCTCCCCAAACATAATACCCTTTTTAGTGGTACCTGGGTTAATGTCAGAAATGTGCAACACATTTTTCATTGCCGTAATCATGCAACGGATGGCCCTAGTGGAATGTACATTAGTCTCGTCGTCGTCGACACTGGAGTCAGACTCCGTGTCGACATCTGTGTCTGCCATCTGAGGTAGCGGGCGTTTTTGAGCCCCTGATGGCCTTTGAGGCGCCTGGGCAGGCACTGGCTGAGAAGCCGGCTGTCCCACAGCTGTTATGTCATCGAACCTTTTATGTAAGGAGTTGACACTGTCGGTTAATACCTTCCACATATCCATCCACTCTGGTGTCGACCCCGCAGGGGGTGACATCACATTTATCGGCACCTGCTCCGCCTCCACATAAGCCTCCTCATCAAACATGTCGACACAGCCGTACCGACACACCGCACACACACAGGGAATGCTCTGCCTGAGGACAGGACCCCACCAAGTCCTTTGGGGAGACAGAGAGAGAGTATGCCAGCACACACCACAGCGCTATATAACACAGGGATTTACACTAAAATCACATAAAAAGAACCCCATGTGATCCAAAACGCGTTAAGTGTGGCTGTGGATTATCTATTCTTGTGGACACTCGAGTACGTTGCACGATATCTCGTGGACTGGACGACTTCAAATTCCGGTACTGAGGCCGTCGTTACCATTTGGAAACCATCTGTGGATGTCCGTGAGCTTCTGTGCTGTGTTCCTGTGTGCCACTGGGTCCTTTTTATGTGATTTTAATTCTTTATTTCTGTAAATGCAACCTGTTATTAAAACATCAGCTTTGTTTTTACTACTGCACTATCATTGTTTCTATTCTTGTGGCTCCCATTCCGCTGCTATCAAGCACTGGTTTGGAACACATTTTTGCAGAATCGTTGCCATTTGGAATTGAATGAACTTCCAAATTCACCTTTGTGAACAAACCTGCAAAAGGAGTCGGACTGCTATATAAAGCTCAGTATACATATATTTGTGACTCTGTTTGTAATAAGGTGAAGGGTACACATGTTTCAAGCAGTTGTGCGCGGACTTTGAACACACTCCCTTTCTTTTTGTCTGTATCTTTGGAGTAGTGGGTGATTACTCTTTGTGTGTTCTTCTGCTGCAAAATACTGTTTGTTAACAGCGCACTATTATAACACCAATATTTTATATCACACTCTGAAACAGTCAGACTGCTACCTCTCCACCATGGTCAAGACCAGAGAGTTGTCTAAGGAAACCAGGGACAAAATTGTAGAGCTGCACAAGGCTGGGATGAGCTACTCGACAACAGGCAAGCATCTTGGTGAGAAGAGATCAACTGTTGGCGCAATTATTAAAAAATGGAAGAAATACAAGATCACTGATAATCTCCCTCAACCTGGGGCTATATGCAAGATCTCACCTCATGGGGTATCAATGATCTTGAGAACGGTGAGGAATCAGGCCAGAACTAAACAGGGGGACCTGGTCAATGACCTCAAGAGAGCTGGGACCACAGTCACAAAGGTTACTATTAGTAACACACTACGTCATCATGGATTGACATCCTGCAGCGCCCGAAAGGTCCCCCTGCTTAAGCCAGCACATGTCCAGGCCCGTCTAAAATTTGCCAGTGACCATCTGGATGATCCAGGGGAGGATTGGGGTAAATGTACAGTAATGTGTTCAGGTGAGAGCAAAATCGAACTTTTTGATATAAATCAACCTTAATATTGTTAATATATGCAATTGTGTTATGTTATCTATTACCCTTTAGATAATGTATTTATGTTAGGCCTAGTTTCCTATTGTTTTCATACACCACAGTGGACACTCAAAGGTTGAGTCATATATGGTTCTTTTGTCCCTTTTTGTTTACTCCCTATTGTCCAAATGTGAGCTGACCAGACAGGGTGGCTCTCTGGCTGATGTAATCACCTTGATTAGAATATGTATTGTATTCCAATGCTGTAAGAGCCTAAAGGGGGGTACTGATGGGAGAGATGTGTGATGAGCGATCTTAACACAGACCGCTCAGCCAGAGGCGTATCTAGCACGGGGCGAGCAGGGCACGTGCCCTGGGCGCCATGGCAGCCCCAACAGAGGGGGGCGCCACCGGCACCTGCACGGCCCACTCGCCCCATGCTTCAGGGATTCCGCCGGCGCTACCCGCGGCGCTTTCCCTGTCTCCCCGGCTGCTGTGCCTGTCACAATAGACAGGCAGCGGCAGCCAGGAGCCTCCCCCTACTCCCCCCTGCAAAAGTGTCTGTGTGTACGCGATCGCGACCGCGGAGGTGCACGCATGCGCGTGCGCGACCTCGGGGGGGCGTGCGGCCCCTGCCCTGAACAGCAGTAAGTGCAGGTGAGCGGGAAGGGGGTGCGGGACATTTTGTGTGTGTGTGTGTGTGTTAAGTGTGTGTGTGTCGGACAGTGTGCGTGTGACATTGTGTGTGGGACAGTGTGAGTGTGTTAATTGTGTGTGTGGGACAGTTTGAGTGTGTGTAAATTGTGTGTGTGTGTGGGACAGTGTGCGTGTGTTAATTGTGTGTGTGTGGGACAGTGTGTGTGTGTTAATTGTGTGTGTGTGTGTGTGAGTGTGTTAATTGTGTGTGTGGGACAGTGCGTGTTTGTTAATTGTGTGTGTGACAGTGTGAGTGTGTTAATTGTGTGTGTGGGACAGTTTTGAGTGCGTGTTAATTGTGTGTGTGTGTGGGACAGTGTGCGTGTGTTAATTGTGTATGTGTGGGACAGTGTGCGTGTGTTAATTGTGTATGTGTGGGACAGTGTGCGTGTGTTAATTGTGTATGTGTGGGACAGTGTGAGTGTGTTAATTGTGTGTGTGTGTGTGTGTGGGACAGTGTGAGTGTGTTAATTGTGTGTGTGTGGGACAGTTTGAGTGTGTGTTAATTGTGTGTGTGTGGAACAGTGTGCGTGTGTGTTAATTGTGTGTGTGTGGGACAGTGTGCGTGTGTATCAATTGTGTGTGTGTGGGACAGTGTGCGTGTGTGTTAATTGTGTGTGTGTGGGACAGTGTGCGTGTGTTAAGTGTGTGTGTGTGTGTGTGTGGGACAGTGTGAGTGTGTTAATTGTGTGTGTGTGGGACAGTGCGTGTTTGTTAATTGTGTGTGGGACAGTGTGCGTGTGTGATATTTGTGTGTGTGGGACAGTGTGCGTGCGTGTGTGTTAATTGTGTGTGGGACAGTGTGCGTGGGTTAATTGTGTGTGTGTGTGTTAATTGTCCCGGCGGTTATTGGCGTCTGTAGTGTGCGCCCCATCCTCCTCCGCTGCCGCTGACAGGAGCGGCGGTGTGCGGCTCTCCCCCTCCTCCGCCGGCTCCGTCCTCCCGTCGTGGCCCTGCAGTGTGTGCCGGTCTCCCCGGCAGCAGCAGCAGGTTAGTCTCTTCCCCCCCCCCCCCTCTCTCTCTCTCTCTCTCTCTCTCTCTCTCTCTCCTTCCTCCTGTGGATTGCAGTTTGTAAGTATCATTTTAATTTTTACAGGTACCCCTATTGAATTCTACTGGACAAGTGGACGTGACCGGCGTGGGATGTAGGTAAGTAATCTGTCTCTCATTTTTACAGGTACCCCTATTGGATTCTACTGGACAAGTGGACGTGACCGGCGTGGGATGTAGGTAAGTAATCTGTCTCTCATTTTTACAGGTACCCCTATTGAATTCTACTGGACAAGTGGACGTGACCAGCGTGGGATGTAGGTAAGTATTCTGTCTCTCATTTTTACAGGTACCCCTATTGAATTCTACTGGACAAGTGGACGTGACCAGCGTGGGATGTAGGTAAGTAATCTGTCTCTCATTTTTACAGGTACCCCTATTGAATTCTACTGGACAAGTGGACGTGACCAGCGTGGGATGTAGGTAAGTAATCTGTCTCTCATTTTTACAGGTACCCCTATTGGATTCTACTGGACAAGTGGACGTGATCGGCGTGGGATGTAGGTAAGTAATCTGTCTCTCATTTTTACAGATTCCCCTACTGGATTCTACTGGACAAGTGGACGTGACCAGTGTGGGATGTAGGTAAGTAATCTGTCTCTCATTTTTACAGATTCCCCTACTGGATTCTACTGGACAAGTGGACGTGACCAGCGTGGGATGTAGGTAAGTAATCTGTCTCTCATTTTTACAGGTACCCCTATTGAATTCTACTGGACAAGTGGACGTGACCAGCGTGGGATGTAGGTAAGTAATCTGTCTCTCATTTTTACAGGTACCCCTATTGAATTCTACTGGACAAGTGGACGTGACCGGCGTGGGATGTAGGTAAGTAATCTGTCTCTCATTTTTACAGGTACCCCTATTGGATTCTACTGGACAAGTGGACGTGATCGGCGTGGGATGTAGGTAAGTAATCTGTCTCTCATTTTTACAGGTACCCCTATTGGATTCTACTGGACAAGTGGACGTGACCGGCGTGGGATGTAGGTAAGTAATCTGTCTCTCATTTTTACAGATTCCCCTACTGGATTCTACTGGACAAGTGGACGTGACCAGCGTGGGATGTAGGTAAGTAATCTGTCTCTCATTTTTACAGATTCCCCTACTGGATTCTACTGGACAAGTGGACGTGACCAGCGTGGGATGTAGGTAAGTAATCTGTCTCTCATTTTTACAGGTACCCCTATTGAATTCTACTGGACAAGTGGACGTGACCGGCGTGGGATGTAGGTAAGTAATCTGTCTCTCATTTTTACAGGTACCCCTATTGGATTCTACTGGACAAGTGGACGTGACTGGCGTGGGATGTAGGTAAGTAATCTGTCTCTCATTTTTACAGATTCCCCTACTGGATTCTACTGGACAAGTGGACGTGACCGGCGTGGGATGTAGGTAAGTAATGTGTCTCTCATTTTTACAGCTACCCCTATTGGATTCTACTGGACAAGTGGACGTGACCGGCGTGGGATATAGGTAAGTATGTGTGAGTGTGTCAGTGTGCTTTAATAAATTTTTATTGTCACGGTGTGTGAGTTGTGTTTTTATTTGGGTATTTTTTCTGTTGTAGAATTACAGGTACCGGCGGGCCCGTTATTTCCCTGCATGTTGGTACTTGAGGTTCTCCAAGTACCAGCAAGCGGGGGAGGCTTTCTGGGCCTTGTAGTTCCACAACAAAAAACAATATTCTTTTTTTACTTACATGGCTATCAGCCTCCCATCCACAGCCCACGGATGGGGGGGACAGCCTCGGGCTTCACCCCTGGCCCTTGGGTGCCTGGAGGGGGGGTGACCCCTTGATTTAAGGGGTCCCCACTCCTCCAGGGAACCCCGGCCAGTGGTGACTAGTTGGGGGGGTAATGCCACGGCCGCAGGGACCTACATAAATGTGTCCCCCGGCTGTGGCATTATGTCCCTGGCTAGTGGAGCCCGGTGCTGGTTTTAAAAATACGGGGGGACCCCTACATCTTTTGTCCCCCGTATTTTTGGAACCAGGACCGGACTAAGAGCCCGATGCTGGTTGTCTAAATACGGGGAACCCCTGTCCAATTTTTTCCCAGTATTTAAACAACCAGGACCGGCTCAAAGAGCCCGAGGCTGGTTATACTTAGGAGGGGGACCTCATGCAGTTTTTTTTTACATTTTTAACCCATTCAGACCCTTCTCCATTAAGTTAATGGAAACCCTGGACAACAAAATTGCATTCATGTCCTCCTCCCACTCCCTTCCCAGTCCCAAACACTGATTATTATTTTTTTCTATAAAAATGTACAATACAACATCACAAGTATGATGAGCAGGCATGCAGCGGGCATTGGCAACTTTGGACTGAGTTGCAAATTAGTGGCGGAGGGCTGGGTCAGTTGATGGTGGGCGAGTTTGTAAGCCATTGGTGGTGGCATCGGCTCAGAGGCAGTGGCGGGCATTGGCTCGGTGGCGGTAGGGTTCATCGACAGGATTCGGCGGACATTATGGCTGTAGTGCCTCACCGCACGCCACTGACCTCACCGCACGCCACTGGTGTGTGGGACAGTGTGCGTGTGTGTTAATTGTGTGTGTGGGACAGTGTGAGTGTGTGTTAATTGTGTGTGTGTGGAACAGTGTCAGTGTGTGTAAATTTTTGCAGTCCAGTGTGTGTGTGGGGGAGAGGAAAGTATGAGAATGTGTGTGTGTGTGTGTGTGTGTGTAGTCTGAGTGGGTGTGTGTAGGATTTGGGGGTGGCCAGTCTGTGTGTGTGTAATCAGTGTGTGTGGGATGTACTAATGGCCATTTACCGAAGAGAGATATGTATTAAACCACGGGCACTGAGATGCCCTTCTTACTCACCATCCAGCTGGGTGGGCGAGCCGGGCGGGTGGAAAGCCAGCAGCAGGGGCAGCATGCCAGATATCAGCAGCCGAGGGTGGGGGCTGTAATGCACATGCGGAGCCCAAAGCCGGAGATCAGCAGCATGCTGACCGGCAATAAGCAGCTTCTGCTTCCGCGTTCAACATGCTGCTGATCTCCGGCTTTGGGCTACGCAGGGTTTGGGGGATGGTGTCCTCTGCCGGTGTACTGCAGCTCCGGGGGTGCGGGCTCCGGAGGCTTTCAGCACTGTTGAATATCCAGCTGCCCCAAGTATGTACAGCCCGCACCCTCTGCAGCTGATATCCGGTATGCTGCTGCTGGCTGTCCCCCCGCCCGGCTCGGCCACACAGCTGTATGGTGAGAAGGGCATCTCAGTTCCTGAGGTTTAACACATATGCCTCAGAAAATGGCCTCTGCGGTAAACGATACTAATGCTTACCGTGACAGTAACAGCGGGGAGGAAGGCGCACATCGGGATCCTGCAGCATGAAACAAGAACCCCTTCGGAGCGCAGCAGGCCACACTGAAAAGGGTGCATACCCGGTGCGGTGCTCTGCATCCCGGGTGGTGCCGAAGATGTGGAGTGTCGGAGGTGGCAGAAGCGCCGCAGCTTGGGGTGAGAAACTGCTGCAGCCCTTCCGCTGCTAAACTCTGCAATTAGTCTATTAAGGGGGTGGGCTCCCCTCATCATAGTGCCCCACAGGCCATGTTAATTCTGGGGGTAGGATCCCCTAACTCTATAATGGGAATTTTGGCTCATATCATGTGCTGTAACGTGAATTTTGGCTAATACCGTGTGCTATAATGTGAATTTCGGCTCATACTATGTGGGGTAATGTGAATTTTGGCTCATTCCGTGTGCTGTAATGTGAATTTCGGCTCATACCGTGTGCTGTAATGTGAATTTCTGCTCATACCATGTGGGGAAATGTGAATTTCTGCACATACCATGTGGGGAAATGTGAATTTTGGCTCATACCATGTGGAGTAATGTGAATTTTGGCTCATACCGTGTGCTATAATGTGAATTTCGGCTCATACCGTGTGCTATAATGTGAATTTTGGCTCATACCATGTGGGGTAATGTGAATTTCGGCTCATACTGTGTGCTATAATGTGAATTTCGGCTCATGCCGTGTGGGGCAATGTGAATTTCGGCTCATACTGTGTGCTATAATGTGAATTTCGACTCATACCGTGTGCTATAATGTGAAAGGGGCACCAGTACTAGATAGTATAAGGGGTACTACTATACTGAAGGACACGCCCCTTTTGAGTGACCACGCCCCTTTTCCGGAGCGCGCGCGCCGAAGGCGCGCGCATAATTGCTATCTGCACTCTTTCATTCCACCTTCAAAAATTCAACTTCGACCACTGCACCTACATACACATACATACACACCCTGACATCTTTATATGCAGTCACACCGGTGGCGTCTGCACATACTTTCCTTTTGTATTTTTTTTTTCATTATCATTTTATTAATTTATTTTATTAAGAAAAAATTATTTATTTATTTTTTTTTTTGGGGGGGGGGCGCCATTATTGATCTTGCCCTGGGCTCCAAAAACCCTAGTTACGCCTCTGCGCTCAGCACACATCTCTCCCCCCACTCAGCACAGCGAGGGGAAGGACGGACAGGGGACCGCTCACTTCACCGTTGTGTGAAGTGAGCAGCCCCCTGTCTGTCCTTCCCCTCGCTCAGCACATCACACTGTGCTGAGTGGGGGGAGAGATGCATGCAGGCTCAATGTAGCACCCCGCGCATCGCTATCGCTGGGGGGCATACACACGACAGATCCCTGCTTAAAATCTAAGCAATCTAGTCAGATTGCTTAAATTTTAAACACGGGTCTCTCCATGTGTACCCCCTTAAGACACAGAGGTCACACACACCCCTGTAATATGAAGCTTCTGGAGGTAGAAGTAGAGCTACCCAGAGAGGTGAAGAGAGATTCTTTGTCCCTAGGCCTAAGAAGTAATGTTCTGCCAGGGATCTGCTGTGAAGTACATTATATTGGATTTATCTGGGATTCTGTGTTACTGGAAGAGATTCTTTGACCCTAGGCTAAGAAGTAATGTTCTGTCAGGGATCTGCTGTGAAACCCATTATACTGAATTTATCTGGGACTCTGTGTTGCTGGGAGAGATTCTCTGCTCCAAGACTAAAAAGTAATATTCTGTCAGGAGTTTGTGGTGGGAATTGTCATGTGGAATTGGATTATAGAAATGTGCTGAGCTGTTTACAACCCATTCTGTTCAAAAAACCACTGTTGGTTTTTCATCTACCACTGTGCCTGAGTGATTTGGAACCCGGTATCTTCACAAGCAGTAATAAAGAAAATACATAAGCTTTTGCTTGAAGAAGGGTATGACTTAATTTTACATTTACACCACAAAGTCTCAACAGACAGCAATAAGACTACTCTCTGGATATGTTCACACTTGCCCCTTAGTGTTGCCAGATATATTCCATTAATAACACACCCAGTGAGTCTGAATGATATGATACGTAAGAATTGGGCCAATCCATACACACAAGATAAATATCCATGGTACTGTAGCAAATGCAGGAATACTTAATTCCCCTTATTTGAATATTATAGCAAGGACCAACCTTTGCATTTTTGTATGGATGTAAAGGATGCTGCCAGCCTAGGTACTAGGGTAATAGTAAAACAAAGACGACAGAATGACTATAAATTAAAATGATAACTTTTGTACTGTAGGCCAGAACCTAGGCACTACTGGATGTCGGAACCCAAGAAATTTAACAAAATGTCAAAAATAGAATTTACAGGAGGGAAAAAGATGATTTTCAATTCAGTAAGGCAAGGTTAAAAAGTATATGACCATTAAACTTTTATACAGGATCTTATTACTTGCCTCTCTCATGGTCTTTGCATGGCAAGTGTAAGTATTTATCCCATCTTAATGAATCCTCCTTTCATCTTTGTTATTTGTATCCCATATCATGGCATGATTTGAGGCTAGGTGCATCAAATATATTTATTTACAGTATCTATCTACACTATCTATCTATCTATCTATCTATCTATCTATCTATCTATCTCTATCTGTGACATGCGGTGAGTTGAGGCAGGTGAGGCAGAGCCTTTCCTATCATACTAACATATACATCAGAGTTTTTATTATATTAGAAATATATTTGTATTATTCTAATCATTTTTATAGTCAAAAATCTAGAGTAAAAAGTCTTTGGCAGGTGAGGCATTGCCTATCTTTTCCGCACATCTCTGACCAAAGCTCACCAAATTTCCAGCAGTATATACTGCTGCATCTGTGTATAATGCCCACAGGAACCCTTTGGCTCATATATTGTGTGTAAATCTGGCTCTGGTACTAGCCAGTGCCTCCTGAGCTAGTTACCTCACTACATATCCTTTCTATCTATCTATCTATCTATCTATCTATCTATCTATCTATCTATCTATCTATCTATCTATCTATCTATCATATACGTATACATAGAGAACCATCCTGTTTAGCTTATTATATATCTTTATATATCTTATTTATATAACAGATCTTACAACTTGTTTGTAGTGTTCCAACAGCAGATATGATTAGAGGTATTAATCTCTAGTGAACCTAGTATGTAGTGACTAGGACATCAGGATACTTGGAAGTCAAAGGTTACCAACGAACATGGCAACAGTTCAGTTAGAATTCAGGAAATAATAAGAGAACAAGGTCAAAATTAAAGTAAAAGGTTTCATACATCTGAGAGACAAAGAATAATCATAAAAAATGGTCAGGATTTAAACCAAAGGTAGGGTACACTGAGGGGCAGAACTAGTGGTGGTGCATTGCATTGGGGCCTGCTGCAATGGAGGAGCCTGGAGCCAGTTGCATTATACGAGTGAGAATGACTCATGTTTTGGGCTGTAACACTAAATTGCCTTAAGGTTCTGATTTTAAATCCAAATTGTGAACCCAGTATATAATGTACATGCATACCTTCTGAACAAGAGCACTCAATAAAAAGCCCAGAATCTATCACAGATACCACTAGGACAAAGTTTCCCAGATGCATATCTTATCACAACATAGCAATGCTCTCTACCAAACCAAAACTTATCTGTGATTTAAAGTGAAATCTAATGGTTTCCAGCCAAAACCAGTTACAAATAACTTCCTTATACTTTCTTCTCTTATTTTTTTGACTTGTCTCAATACTGTATATCTTATTTTGGGAATGAGAGGACTTTACAAAGCACTCTACAAAGACATCTAGCTTCCACAGTATTTTATTATTGTTATGTTTAAGTGTTTTACATTTAGGATGGGATGTAATGAAGTCCTAGTTGAGCGGTCGTGCGGGATACTGGCCGAAATTGGACATTTTTTAAAGGGGCAATCATGTACAATTCTAAACCATGCCTTGCACATGATTTCCCCTTTAAAAAAATGTTTGAGTTTCGCCGGCATCCCGCGCAACCGCCGAACTCGGACTTCATTACATCCCACCCTTAGTGTTTGTTGTTATAATGTCTTACCATTTGGTATTATTAGCTACATGTTTGCTGGTATTTTCCTTGTGCAGTAATTCTGCTGTTGCATTGCAAAGAATATATAAATATAATATATAACGTGAAAAGTACGCCAAAACTATTTGACAGTATATTAGTCTAATTAACTGAGCTGTCATATATAACCAAAATATTCAGCTAAAACTGAATTTGATAGAGTACAGTTGCCTGAGATACTTAATAAACTGCAGGCATATGTATGTGTCATTATTTCTTATATAACAGGAAAGCCGTATAATTCATTCATTGTTACGATTACAATGAGCAGCAGACAAATTAATACAAATTAAGTTGTACCATATTTGATTTATTCCTTCCAATTACATGAACACACTAATTTCAATAGCTTGCCAGATTCAGTGGTTCTCCTTAATGCGGAGTGCCATTAATCTCATTCGTAATCATTATGAATATAATTTTATCGTGCAGTTCCGTTCTATAGATAGATGACAAAACATAATGAACTGCAGCATTAGCCTCAGATCATCACTACATTAATTTCACATTGTCTCTTATTTCAATTTAGTTTAACAGCAGCATGATCTTGTTTGCTACTGACAGCTGTTTCATGTACAGGTGCTTCTTAGAAAGTCAGTGACAAAAGAAATAACAGGTTTAAGTATGTGTTAACACTCTGATCGCATGTATAATTGCAATATGGCAATGTGTAATGAAGATTAATTTAGTCCGCAGCATATGCAAGTACATAATTAAGCAGTAGACAAAATCAGTGAATATGAATTCCGTGGGGACGCATTCACTGGGTAATACAGCAATAATTTAATTTGGTCGTATGCAAATACATTTAACTATGTGGTTAATTTTCTTGGCCTTGTACATTCAACTGTGTTACGCTACAGTTCCGATATATTCATACAGTACCTAGAAGTGTTCAAGGTTGCAACTAAAATTAGGACAATGCAGGTAGCATTTTTACAGTGCAACAAAATGAATAGTGTCAATTTACACAAATAAATGCTAATTCGCTTGATGCTAAATTAAATTAGTGATATTTACCTTCTTATAATAATGTTTAAAATAATAAAAAAATATTTTAACGTACCCCCGGCATTCCAGTTTTTGAGAATGTCCATGCTTATACACATGATGTTCAATGTGGAACCCTGGCTTAAATTAGACATTACCGAACAAAGGATTATAAAAACAGGAAGCGTCTAGCATCCCGCTGGTCAGGATGTCAGCAGTCGTGTGGCTGACGCCGGAATCCCAACATCACCCGGAACCCCGGTGCCAAAACACCGACCGCCAACATCCTGAAGGTAAGTATCAGGGTGATAGTTGTGGTTTGCAGGGCCGGCTCCAGACCTACTAGCACCCTGAGCGCAATATTTTTTAAGGCTCCCCCCATGCGCACGTGCTCCAGGAAAAGTGAGCGTGGCCCTGCAACTTCATATTATCATACTATAAATAAATAAATATATTTTCACACCCCCTCTACACACACAATTAGCAGCCTTACACATAACAGCCACAGTAGTGTACCTAACACATAATGTTTCCAGTATGGTGTCAGATACACATAATGACCCCAGTAGTACAGTGCCAGATAGACATGATATGCCCCCCAGCAGTGCCAGATAGACATGATATGCCCCCCAGCAGTGCCAAATACACATGATGTGCCCCCCAGCAGTGCCAGATATACATGATATGCCCCCAGCAGTGCCAGATACACATACACATGATATGCCCCCCAGCAGTGCCAGATACACATGATATGACCCGCAGCAGTGCCAGATACACATAATATGCCCCCCAGCAGTGCCAGATACACATGAGATGCTCCCCTGCAGTGCCAGATACACGATATGCCCCCAGCAGTGCCAGATACATCTATGTCCCACAGTGCCAGATACATATATGCCCAAAGTGCCAGATACACATGCCCCCACAGTGCCAGTTACATATATGTCCCACAATGCCAGATACATATATGCCCCAGTGCCAAATATTCAATACAAATATTAAAAATATGTGTGTGCGCTGTCTGAAGACATTTTCATTCATTGCGGACTTTTCATTTCATTCATTGCGGACTCTTTTTCATCACCTGATGGACACTCAATGAACAATATACATCCTCCAGCGGAAAGCTCCTAAATCTTTGCACAGTTTGAAGACACCCCTAGGGCACTTCCATCTTGGAATACAGTTGCATGCTCATCAATTGGGGACCACATCTTGTTGGACAACTTCAGCCACTCTTGTGCTTACAGGAGGAATGCGGAGAGGGTCCTAAGTCCATATGGTGAATATTACAAGGAGTCAGATATGCAATGCAATTTTAACTCATGATACCTGTTTAAAGTTCTTTTAAATCACTGTATATTAATTCAAGTAATATTTTATACTTACCATCTAGCAATATCTATTAATTCATTTTATAATCCAATAGTGCTGGTTATTTTCCTTAATAATTACCAGTGACAAATATGCCCCCAGTGCCAGATACACATGTCCCAGCAGTGCCAGATACACATGTCCCCACAGTGGCAGATATGCCCCCAATGCCAGATACACATGTTTCCACACAGTGCCAGATATACCCCCAATGCAGTGCCAGATATGCCAATGCCACATTCACATGGCCTCACACTGTGCCAGATATGCCCACAATGCCAGATACACATGATATGCCCCCCCCCCCCATATGTGCTGCTCATCATGCTGCTGCCTGTTCTTGAGGGCGGGGAGGAGAGCACATCGTGCTCCAATATGGCGGCGAGAGCTAGCAGCGCCCATTAAGTGTGGCGCCCTGTTCAGCTGCTCTATTGGAACATGCCTGGAGCCGACCCTGATGGTTTGGGCACGGGGGAGGGGTTAGGGTTAGGCAATAGAGAGGGAGGTTAGCCATAGCTGCCAACCCCCGAGGCTTAGCCCTAACCACCCCCGTCACCCCCCAAATTTTAGCCCTACCCACCACCCCGGGCAGGTTAGGTGAGGGGCAGGGGAAGGGTAAAATAATTACCCAGTCCCATGTCGGCATTCTGATGGTCTGGATGCTGGTGTTGGTCATGTAACCGCTGGCTTCCCTACCGCTGGTATAATGTATCACACTTATACAAACTAGTACTTCCACCCCAGTCTGTGTATCTGCTACCAGCTCTCCAGGGGCTGACTTGTCAAAAATCCTGTAAGCAACAACTAGCTACAGTACTATTCAGACATATACCATAACACTCTTCACACCTACTGTGCATTATTAAAGAAAATACTGTAGGTGATTTTCAGTAACAGTACATACATGCATTCTATTGTACTCTGAGGAATAATTAACAAAAAAATATTGTTCAGGATCTGTAATTACAGCATGTTCAAATTCCTAGGGAAAATGGATAATTCACAAAATGGAAAGCTGCTCAATCAGATTGTAATGTCACTCAGGTGCTAAAAGGGAGGGGTAATTCTGTGTAGGAAAAACAATATGTTCCCTAATGCACACCGAGTGAAAAATATTACTACATAATAGTCAGATAATACGGAGATCTTAGTTGCGTATATCTGCAGATATAGGGTTAAGCCCCCTGGCCAATCGACAAGGCTTCTCCGTCACTGGGGGTCCCTAATACTAGGTATGGGTCCAGGGTGCAGGACCCCATGATGTCGGCACAGGCCGGCCACCCCAGGTCAGCACACAGGTGAGAATTAATAAGGGTTAATAAGAAGCACAGAAGTGCTATGTAAGTGGTGTGATTAAAATAATATATACAAAGTGATAGGGAAAATCATAAGTGTTAATAAAGTGTTAGGGTGTGCCGACCTGAAGCAGCCCAGCCACACCGACACAGGGGCCACCGCACCCCACACCCACCCCATAAATAATTACAAATATGTCTGGGTTAAATTCCCAGTGTAAGGCCACATGGTAATGGCTCCTACAGCATCTGAGAGCCAGCTTACCTGGAGATACACCTGGCTTCCCCTATGGCACTCTGGAGTCAGCAATCCCTCCTAATGCTGACCCATCCATGCCTCTCTAAATACAATGCACAAAATGGAAAGCTGCTCAATCAGATTGTAATGTCACTCAGGTGCTAAAAGGGAGGGGTAATTCTGTGTAGGAAAAAATAAGAATTTACTTACCGATAATTCTATTTCTCGTAGTCCGTAGTGGATGCTGGGAACTCCGTAAGGACCATGGGGAATAGCGGCTCCGCAGGAGACTGGGCACATCTAAAGAAAGCTTTAGGATCACCTGGTGTGCACTGGCTCCTCCCCCTATGACCCTCCTCCAAGCCTCAGTTAGGATACTGTGCCCGGACGAGCGTACACAATAAGGAAGGATTTTGAATCCCGGGTAAGACTCATACCAGCCACACCAATCACACTGTACAACTTGTGATCTGAACCCAGTTAACAGCATGATAATAGAGGAGCCTCTAGAAAAGATGGCTCACTACAACAATAACCCGAATTTTGTGGTAACAATAATTATGTACCAGTATTGCAGACAATCCGCACTTGGGATGGGCGCCCAGCATCCACTACGGACTACGAGAAATAGAATTATCGGTAAGTAAATTCTTATTTTCTCTGACGTCCTAGTGGATGCTGGGAACTCCGTAAGGACCATGGGGATTATACCAAAGCTCCCAAACGGGCGGGAGAGTGCGGATGACTCTGCAGCACCGAATGAGAGAACTCCAGGTCCTCCTCAGCCAAGATATCAAATTTGTAGAATTTTACAAACGTATTTGCTCCTGACCAAGTAACTGCTCGGCAAAGTTGTAAAGACGAGACCCCTCGGGCAGCTGCCCAAGATGAGCCCACCTTCCTTGTGGAGTGGGCATTTTAAGATTTTTGGCTGTGGCAGGCCTGCCACAGAATGTGCAAGCTGAATTGTACTACAAATCCAACGAGCAATCGTCTGCTTAGAAGCAGGAGCACCCAGTTTGTTGGGTGCATACAGGATAAACAGCGAGTCAGATTTTCTGACTCCAGCCGTCCTGGAAACATGTATTTTCAGGGTCCTGACCACGTCAAGCAACTTGGAATCCTCCAAGTCCTTAGTAGCCGCAGGTACCACAATAGGTTGGTTCATGTGAAATGCAGAAACCACCTTAGGTAGAAAATTTGAGGACGAGTCCTCAATTCTGCCCTTTCAGAATGAAATATTAAGTAAGGGCTTTTATATGATAAAGCCGCCAATTCTGACACCCGCCTGGCTGAAACCAGGGCTAACTCGTCACTTCCATGTGAGATATTTTAAGTCCACAGTGGTGAGTGGTTCAAACCAATGTGACTTTAGGAAACTCAACACAACATTGAGATCCCCAAGGTGCCACTGGAGGCACAAAAGGAGACTGTATATGCAGTACCCCTTTTACAAATGTCTGAACTTCAGGCACTGAAGCCAGTTCTTTTTGGAAGAAAATCGACAGGGCCGAAATTTGAACCTTAATGGACCCTAATTTTAGGCCCATAGACAGTCCTGTTTGCAGGAAATGGAGGAAACGACCCAGTTGAAATTCCTCTGTAGGGGCCTTCTTGGCCTCACCCCACGCAACATATTTTCGCCAAATGCGGTGATAATGTTTTGCGGTTACGTCTTTCCTGGCCTTGACCAGGGTAGGGATCTTCAGGATCCGGCGTTCAACCGCCATGCCGTCAAACGCAGCCGCGGTAAGTCTTGGAACAGACAAGGCCCTTGCTGGAGCAGGTCCTTTCTTAGAGGTAGAGGCCACGGTTCGTCCGTGAGCATCTCTTGAAGTTCCGGATACCAAGTCCTTCTTGGCCAATCCGGAACCACGAGTATAGTTCTTACTCCTCTCCTTCTTATGATTCTCAGTACTTTTGGTATGAGGGGCAGAGGAGGGAACACATACACTGACTGGTACACCCACGGTGTTACCAGAGCGTCCACCGCTATTGCCTGAGGGTCCCTTGACCTGGCGCAATATCTGTCTAGTTTTTTGTTTAGACGGGACGCCATTATGTCCACCTTTTGTTTTTCCCAACGGTTTACAATCAGGTGGAAGACTTCTGGGTGAAGTCCCCACTCTCCCGGGTGAAGGTCGTGTCTGCTGAGGAAGTCTGCTTCCCAGTTGTCCACTCCCGGAATGAACACTGCTGACAGTGCTATCACATGATTTTCCGCCCAGCGAAAATCCTTGCAGCTTCTGCCATTGCCCTCCTGCTTCTCGTGCCGCCCTGTCTGTTTACGTGGGCGACTGACGTGATGTTGTCCGATTGGATCAATACCGCCTGACCCTGAAGCAGGGGTTTCGCTTGACTTAGGGCATTGTAAATGACCCTTAGTTCCAGAATGTTTATATGAAGAGATGTCTCCAGGCTTGACCATAAGCCCTGGAAATTCCTTCCCTGTGTGACTGCTCCCCAGCCTCGCAGGCTGGCATCCGTGGCCACCAGGACCCAGTCCCGAATGCCGAATCTGCGGCCCTCTAGAAGATGAGCACTCTGCAACCACCACAGGAGGGATACCCTTGTCCCTGGTGACAGGGTTATCCGCTGAAGCATCTGAAGATGCGACCCGGACCATTTGTCCAGAAGGTTCCACTGTGCGTGGAATCTGCCGAATGGGATTGCTTCGTAGGAAGCCACCATTTTTACCCAGAACCCTTGTGCATTGATGCACTGAGACTTGGTTCGGTTTTAGGAGGTTCCTGACTAGCTCGGATAACTCCCTGGCTTTCTCCTCCGGGAGAAGCACCTTCTTTCTGGACTATGTCCAGAATCATCCCTTGGAACAGAATACAAGTCGTCGGAACCAGCTGCGATTTTGGAATATTGAAAATCCAATCGTGCTGCCGCAACACTACCTGATATAGTGCTACACCGATCTCCAACTGTTCCCTGGATCTTACCCTTATCAGGGAATCGTCCAAGTAAAGGATAACTAAAATTCCCTTCCTTCGAAGGAATATCATCATTTCGGTCATTACTTCAGTAAAGACCCGGGGTGCCGTGGACCATCCCTACGGCAGCGTCCGAACTGATACAGTTCTGTACCATAACCTGAAATACCCTTGGTGAGAAGGGTAAATTTTGACATGAAGGTAAGCCTCCTTGATGTCCCGAGACATCATGTAGTCCCCTTCTTCCAGGTTTGCAATCACTGCTCTGAGTGACTCAATTTTGAATTTGAACCTCTGTATGCAAGTGTTCAAAGATTTTAGATTTTAGATTTTAAAATCGGTCTCACGGAGCCGTCTGGCTTCGGTACCACAATAGTGTGGAATAATACCCCGTTCCCTGTTGCAGGAGGGGTACCTTGATTATCACCTGCTGGGAATACAGCTTGTGAATGGCTTCCAAAACTGCCTCCCTGTCAGCGGGAGACGTCGGTAAAACAGACTTTTGGAAACGGCGAGGGGAATACGTCTCGAATTCCAATTTGTACCCCTGAAATATTATCTGAAGGATCCAGGGGTCTACTTGCGAGTGAGCCCACTGCGCACTGAAATTCATTGAGAACGGGACCCCACCGTGCCTGAACTTGTAAAGCCCTAGCGTCATACTGAGGGCTTGGCAGCGGCGGAAAAGGGTTTCTGTTCCTTGGAACTGGCTGATCTCTGCAGCCATTTTCCTCTCCCTCTGTCACGAGCAGAAAAGAGGAACCCTTTTGTCCGCTTGCCAACCAGGACTGCGCCTGATAATACGGCATCTTATTTTGAGAGGCGACCTGGGGTACATCCCCTCTTTTAAGGCAATACTTCCAAATGCCGTTTGGAATCCGCATCACCTGACCACTTTACTGGAATAATTGGACAACGCACTTATACTTGATGCCAGTCGGCAAATATTCCGCTGTGCATCATGCATATATAGAAATGCATCTTTTAATTGCTCTATAGGCAATAATATACTGTCCTTATCTAGGATATCATATTTCCAGTCAGGGAATCCGACCACGCCAACCCAGCACTGCACATCCAGGCTGAGGCGATTGCTGGTCGCAGTATAACACCAGTATGTGTGTAAATACATTTTAGGATACGCTCCTGCTTTCTATCAGCAGGATCCTTAAGGGCGGCCATCTCAGGAGAGGGTAAACTAAAACTTTCACAAAGAGCTCAGGAGAGCCCCTAGTGTGCACCCTTCTCGTCGGGCACAGAAATCTAACTGAGGCTTGGAGGAGGGTCATAGGGGGAGGAGCCAGTGCACACCAGGTGATCCTAAAGCTTTCTTTAGATGTGCCCAGTCTCCTGCGGAGCCGCTATTCCCCATGGTCCTTACGGAGTTCCCAGCATCCATTAGGACGTCAGAGAAACAATATGTTCCCTAATGCACACCGAGTGAAAAATATTACTACATAATAGTCAGATAATACGGAGATCCTAGTTGCGTATATCTGCAGATATAGGGTTAAGCCCCCAGGCCAATCGACAAGGCTTCTCCGTCACTGGGGGTCCCTAATACTAGGTATGGGTCCAGGGTGCAGGACCCCATGATGTCGGCACAGGCCGGCCACCCCAGGTCAGCACACAGGTGAGGGTTAGGCAATAGAGAGGGAGGTTAGCCATAGCTGCCAACCCCCGAGGCTTAGCCCTAACCACCCCCGTCACCCCCCAAATTTTAGCCCTACCCACCACCCCGGGCTGGTTAGGTGAGGGGCAGGGGAAGGGTAAAATAATGACCCAGTCCCATGTCGGCATTCTGATGGTCTGGATGCTGGTGTTGGTCATGTAACCGCTGGCTTCCCAACCGCTGGTATAATGTATCACACTTATACAAACTAGTACTTCCACCCCAGTCTGTGTATCTGCTACCAGCTCTCCAGGGGCTGACTTGTCAAAAATCCTGTAAGCAACAACTAGCTACAGTACTATTCAGACATATACCATAACACTCTTCACACCTACTGTGCATTATTAAAGGAAATACTGTAGGTGATTTTCAGTAACAGTACATACATGCATACTATTGTACTCTGAGGAATAATTAACAAAAAAATATTGTTCAGGATCTGTAATTACAGCATGTTCAAATTCCTAGGGAAAATGGATAATTGTAAACATTCTCAACATATACAGTTACAAAGAACATTGTAATGGTATGAACAGGGTAACATAAGACAATTACAAGATAAGGAATATCCCCAAAATGTAACTGAATAACATATATCCACATAAATATAACTCTCTATATACTAACAGGCACCCACACTGCACTCACTTCCCCAAATATGACTATACTTTAATTATAACATTTAACTATATATATAACATATAACGCTATAACATTTACAACTGATGCTAGTTACACCACACAGTACTTTAATATAATTATGCGACAGGCACGTTCCACACAAAAAATACTGATAGCCATGCAGTATAGTATTCCTGCACATACTTTTCATAGCAACCCCTGTGGTTGATTGTGAGCTTGTTGCCCTGCTGACATAAATTACTTCAAGCTACTGTATTTACAGTGTATTCCTCATGAAAATAGTCTTCTACTATAACTTTATAGAGGTGGTCTGTATTGAACTTAAGGCCGCCTTAGCATAATTTGTAAGCGAATATAGATCTTGGTCCCTTTAATGGGATAAACCATTAATATTTATTCCTCCCATACTTTATAAAGGGAAAGAAAAAGGGGTGTGTTCTCCCAAGGAAGGGACGTGGCCACACATAGTACTCCCAATTCAAATTACGCCTTACACCGCATATGGGGTTCATTCCGAGATGATCGCACGTAGCAACTTTTTGCTGCTCGTGCGATCAACTTGAAGCCGCCTATGGGGGGGAGTGTATTTTAGCATAGCAGGGCTGCGAACGCTTGTGCAGCCCTGCTATGCTAAAAAAAGTTTTACGTAAAACAAGACCAGCCCTAGACCTACTTACCATTTGCGACAGATCCAGCGATGCAGGTCCCGGATTTGATGTCAGACATCCGCCCTCAAAATGCCTGGACACGCCTGTGTTCACTGCACCACTCCCGGAAAACGGTCAGTTGACGCCCCAACACGCCTTCCTCCTGTCAATCTTCTTGCGGTCGCTGCTGCAACCGCTTTCCTCGTTCCCGGCGTCGTTGCCTGGCAACATCCGTCGCCGTGCAACGTAGCGCGTGCGCAATGCACAGTTTCGACCCGATCGCACCACTGCGAAGAAGTGCATCGTGCGCTCGGGTCGGAATGACCCCCATAGTTACCCTGATTCTTATTACACCACACAGCAGTGCTCCATACTTATGTTATGTCACACAGTTGTGCCCTTTATACACAATACCCACAGTAGTGCGCCTTATACACAATACCCACAGTAGTAGTGCCCATTATACACATAATGCCCACAGTAGTAGTGCTCCTTGCACAGGGCAGCTGTAACTATAGTGACTACCCATGGATAACACAGGATGGGGAGAGAGACTGGGAGGAACACTGTATAACCAGTATATGCCAGAGTACTCATATTCACCCACTCCCCGGAGACTCATATGGACAGATTTATTAACATTTTGTTACTAAAATAATGTGGAAAAGGGTGTTTTCACATCTTTTTCACCTGATTTTAATTTCACTGAAATGTATTAAAGGACTTTTAAAGCAGTTTTCGTGGAAAAATCCCTTAAATTTTTTTTTTTTTTGTAATCAGATTGCATTTTCCATACTTCTAATGGGAAATGTGATCTAGACAAATTTACACAAAAAAAAAAGGAAAAAACATCTTCAGATAGCATAATCACAGGGCTCAATGCGACAGAGGTGTCACTAACCTCTCATACACCCGGAGTGGCCAAGCAAAAATGGGCGTGGCCTTGCGGGCATGGACACGGCTTCACGGGATGGGGTGTGGCTGCGTGGGGCAGGGCGTGGCCTGGTGTCCCGAGCCCCGTTTTTGATACATTGGGGTCTGGGACATGTGGCCTGGCCCCTGGGACTGGAATTTCTTCAGTGCCGGCATGGTGACAGGAGCTGGGTTGCTGCACATAATATTACAGTGCAGCACCCAGCTCCTTTCACTGTGCAGGAGCCGGCATATTGGTGTCACCCCCTTGGTGGGTCACACCCGGGTGCGGGCTAGACCCCCCGCACCCATCTTCTGATGCCACTGCACTATGGTATCCTGGCTCCTGCCAGCTTTCTGTGCCCGCTGACAGAGGACTTGACCTGTGTGATCAGCTATGTGTGTCTAATGGACACACAAGCTGATCACTATGTAAAAAAAATAGCTTACTATAAATCATACTTACCACAACCACAGGCAGGAGATTGATGATCTGATGAGGGTTACCGGTCATTGAATCCTCCTGCTGCCGCTGTGACCCCCGGTGCAGTAAAGTGATGCGGCAAAGCAACAGCAAGAAGAGGACTCAAAGACTGGCAGCCCTCCAATCACCAGCCCCTGGGTCTGCTGAGTTTGAGCAGAAGTGAAGGGGGGGTCGCTGTGCTGCCATAAGTCCAGTGCTGCTGTATAAGTCCAGTCCAGTGATGCTGTTTTGTGCTTCATCAGTCCAGTGGTGGTGTGCTGTGCTGTCAAAAGTCCAGTGGTGGTGTCCTGTGCTGCCATAGGTCCAGTGCTGCTGTATAAGTCCAGTCCAGTGGTGCTGTCTTGTGCTGCATTAGTCCAGTGGTGATGTCTTGTGCTCCATTAGTCCAGTCACTCCAGTTGTGGTGTCCTGTGCTGCCATAAGTTCAGTGGTGGTGTTCTGTGCTGCCCTAAGTCCAGTGCTGCTGTATAAGTCCAGTCGAGTGGTGCTGTCTTGTGCTGCATCAGTCCAGTGGTGGAGTCTTGTGCTGCATCAGTCCAGTCACTCCAGTGGTGGTGTCCTGTGCTGCCATAAGACCAGTGGTTCTGCTGTATAAATCCAGTCCAGTGATGCTACCATATAATTCCAGTCCAGTGGTGCTGCCGTATAAGTCAAGTCCAGTGGTGCTGCCATATAAGTCTAGTGGTACTGCTTTATAAGTCCAGCATTACTGCCGTATAAGTTCAGTCCAGTGGTGCTGCCGTATAAGTCCAGCGGTACTGCTGTATAAGTCCAGCGGTACTGCCATATAAACAGAGCAGTGCTGCCATATAAGTCCAGTGGTACAGCCCTATAAGTCCAGTGGTACTGCCGTATAAGTCTTTGGGTACTGCCATATAAGCCCAGCGGTACTGCCATATAACTCCAGCGGTACTGCCATATAAGTCCAGTGGTGCTGTCCTGTTCTGTATATTATTTATTCCAAATAAAGGGGTTATTAATATTTAATCCAAATAATTTTTACAGGGTTTGCCCTGTGTGGTGTAGGGGTACGCTCTCCATTGCTGCATATTAGTATAACTCCAAATAAAAGGGTTATTATTATCCAAATAATTTTTACAGGCTTTGCCCTGTGTGGTTTAGGGGTACGCTCTCCTGTGTGCATATTATTATAATAACTCCAAATAAAAGGGTTATTATTATCCAAATAATTTTTACAGGCTTTGCCGTGTGTGTGTGGTTTAAGGGTACACTCTCTTGTGCTGCATATTATTATAATAACTCCAAAAAAGGGTTATTATTATCCAAAAAAAATTTTCTACAGGCTATGCCATGTGTGTGGTTTAGGGGTACGCTCTCGTGTGCCACAAATTGTTATATAAATCCCCCAAAAAATGGAGAACAAAAATTTGGAGGATAAAACGGGAAAAGATCAAGAACCACTTCCTCCTAGTGCTGAAGCTGCTGCCACTAGTCATGACATAGACGATTAAATGCCATCAACGTTGTCTGCACAGGCCAATGCCCAATGACATAGTAGAGGGCATGTAACATCCAAAAAGCCAAAGTTCAGTAAAAAGACCCAAAAAAATAAATTTAAATCATCTGAGGAGAAACGTAAACGTGCCGATATGCCATTTACGACACGGAGTGGCAAGGAACGGCTAAGGCCCTGGCCTATGTTCATGACTGGTGGTTCAGCTTCACATAACGATGGGAACCCTCATCCTCCCAATAGAAAAATGAAAAGAGTTAAACTGGCAAAAGCACAGCAAAGAACTGTGCATTCTAAGATGGTATCGCAAATCCCCAAGGAGAGTCCAAGTGTGTCGGCGGTTGCGATGCCTGACCTTCCCAAGAAGAGGTGGCTCCTTCCACCATTTGCATGCCCTCTACAAGTGCTGGAAGGACCACCCACAGTCCAGTTTCTGATATTCAAATTGAAGCTGTCACTGTTGAAGTACACCAGGATGAGGATATGGGTGTTGCTGGCGCTGAGGAGGACGTTGATGAGGAGGATTCTGATGGTGATGTGGCTTGTTTAAATCTGGCAAAGGGGGAGACAGTTGTTGTCCATGGGGTGAATAAGCCCATTGTCAATCCTGGGCAAAATACCAAAAAAGCAACCTCTTCAATGTGGAATTATTTCTCCACAAATCCAGACAACAGGTCTTAAGCCATGTGTTGCCTTTGTCAATCCATAATAAGTAGGGGTAAGGATGTTAACCACATAGGAACATCCCCCCTTATACATCCTCCCTTCAGCGCATTCATCAGAAGTCATTGTCAAGTTGTGAAACTTTGGGTAAGAGTGTAAGCAGTCCACTGACACCTAAATCCCTTCTTCCTCCTGTACCCAAGCTCCTGCAAGCCACACCACCAACTCCCTCATCGTCAACTTCCTCCTCAGTCAGGAACATCAGTAGTCCTGCAGGCCATGTCACTGGCATGACTGACGAGTCCTCTCCTAACCGGGATTCCTCCGGAGGATCCTTGAGTGGTACGCCTACTGCTGCTGCTGCTGCCGCTGCTGTTGTTGCTGCTGGGAGTTGATTGTCATTCCAGAGGGGAAGTCGGATTACCACTTGTACTACTTCAACTAAGCAAATGACTGTCCAACAGTCAGTTGCGAGGAAGATGAAATATGACAGCAGTCATCCTGTTGCAAAGCGGATAACTGAGGCCTAGACAGCTATGTTGGTTTTAGATGTGCATCCGGTATCCGCCATTAGTGCAGTGGGATTTCGACAACTGATGGAGGTAGTGTGTTCCCGGGACCAAATCCCATCTAGATTCCACTTCACTAGGAAAGCGATTCCCAGACTGTACAGGGACATTCAGAAAAGTGTCCTCAATGTCCTGAAAAATATGGTTGTACCCAGTGCCCACTTAAGCATGGACATGTGGACAAGTGGAGCAGGGCAAACTAAGGACTACATGACTGTGACAGCCCACTGGGTAGATGTATTGCCTCCCGCAGCAATAACAGCAGTGACACCAGTAGCAGCATCTCACAAATGCCAATTCGTTCCTAGGCAGGCTACGCTGTGTATCACCGGTTTCTGTAAGAGGCACACCGCTGACAATCTCTTACAGAAACTGAGGGACATCATCAAACAGTGGCTTACCCCACTTAGACTCTCCTGGGGATTTGTGATATCGGACAACGCCACCAATATTGTGCATGCATTACATCTGGGCAAATTCCAGCACGTCCCATGTTTTGCACACAGGAGATGCTGTCAGTGGCCCAAAAAATTGCTGCCCACTTTCGACATTCAGCCACTGTGCGCCGAAGACCGGAGTGCAAGCATACACTCCTGAACCCGCCCTGCCATCACCTGAAGCAAGAGGTGGTAACGAGGTGGAATTCAACACTCTATATGCTTCAGAGGATGGAGGAGCAGCAAAAGGCCATTCAAGCTTATACATCCACCTATGATATAGGCAAAGGATGGGGAATGCACCTGACTCAAGCACAGTGGAGAATGATTTCTGTGTTGTGCAAGGTTCTCCAACCCTTCGAACTTGCCACATGCGAAGTCAGTTCAGACGCTGCCACCTTGAGTCAGGTCATCCCTTCATCCGGCTTTTGCAGAAGCAGCAGGATAAATTGAAGGAGGAGCTAAGTCGGAGCGATTCCGCTAAGTATGTGGGACTTATGGATGGAGCCCTTCAAACAGAGCACTACATTTTGGCCACCGTGCTCGATCCCAGGTTTAAAGCCTACGTTGTATCTCTTTCCGGCAGACACAAGTCTGCAGAGGTGCAAAGACCTGCTGGTGAGTAAATTGTCAACTCAAGCGGAACATGACCCATCAACAGCTCCTACTTCATTTTCTCCCGCAACTGGGATGCGAGGAAAAGGATAAAATTTCCTAGCCCACCCGCTGGTGGTGATGCAGGGCAGTCAGGAGCGAGTGTTGACATCTGGTCCAGACTGAAGGACCTGCCAACAATTACTGACATGTCTACTGTCACTGCATATGATGCTGTCACCATTGAAAGAATGGTGGACAATTATATCGGTGACAGCATCCAAGTAGGCATGTCAGACAGTCCGTATATATACTAGTGATGAGCGGGTTCGGTTCCTCGGAAACCGAACCCCCCCGAACTTCACCCATTTTACACGGGTCCGAGGCATACTCGGATTCTCCCGCATGGCTCGGTTAACCCGAGCGCGCCCGAACGTCATCATACCGCTGTCGGATTCTCGCGAGATTCGGATTCTATATAAGCAGCCGCGCATCGACGCCATTTTAACTCGTGCATTGGAAATGCTAGGGAGAGGACGTGGCTGGCGTCCTCTCCATTTATTCATTGTTGAGTTGATGCAAATATTTGTGCTTGCTTATATCATTGTGGGGACTGGGGAGCAGCTTTATATTAATATAGGAGGAGTACAGTGCAGAGTTTTGCTGATCAGTGACCACCAGTTTTATCCATTCTCTGCCTGAAAAAAATGCTCCTTATCTGTGCTCAGTGTGCTGCATATATCTGTGCTCACACTGCTTAATTGTGGGGACTGGGGAGCAGCTGTATTATATAGAAGGAGTACAGTGCAGAGTTTTGCTGACAGTGACCACCAGTATACGTTGTCTGCCTGAAAAACACTCCATATCTGTGCTCAGTGTGCTGCAAATATCTGTGCTCACACTGCTTTATTGTGGGGACTGGGGACCACCAGTATAATAATATTATATAGGAGGAGTACAGTGCAGAGTTTTGCTGACCAGTGACCACCAGTATACGTTGTCTGCCTGAAAAACACTCCATATCTGTGCTACATTGTGTAGTATATAGTAGGAGTACAGTGCATAATTTTGCTGACCACCAGCATATAATATATAGGAGTACGGTACAGAAGGCCACTGCTGTACCTACCTCTGTGTCGTCAAGTATACTATCCATCCATACCTTTGGTGCATTTCAGTTTTGCACAGTTTGCTGACCACCAGTATATAATATATAGCATTACGGAACAGTAGGCCACTGCTGTACCTACCTCTGTGTCGTCAAGTATACTATCCATCTACATTCTATACCTGTGGTGCATTTTAGATTGCTGACAGTGACCATCAGTATATATAGCAGTACGGTACGGAAGGCCACTGCTGTACCTACCTCTGTGTCGTCAAGTATACTATCCATCTAGATTCTATACCTGTGGTGCATTTCAGTTGTGCAGTTTGCTGACACAGTGACCACCAGTATATATAGCAGTACAGTACGGAAGGCCACTGCTGTACCTACCTCTGTGTCGTCAAGTATACTATCCATCTACATTCTATACCTGTGGTGCATTTCAGTTGTGCAGTTTGCTGACACAGTGACCACCAGTATATATAGCAGTACGGTACGGAAGGCCACTGCTGTACCTACCTCTGTGTCGTCAAGTATACTATCCATCTACATTCGATACCTGTGGTGCATTTTAGTTTTGCAGTTTGCTGACAGTGACCACCAGTATATATAGCAGTACGGTACGGAAGGCCACTGCTGTACCTACCTCTGTATCGTCAAGTATTCTATCCATCTAGATTCTATACCTGTGGTGCATTTCAGTTGTGCAGTTTGCTGACACAGTGACCACCAGTATATATAGCAGTACTGTACGGAACGCCACTGCTGAACCTACCTCTGTGTCGTCAAGTGTACTATCCATCTACATTCTATACCTGTGGTGCATTTCAGTTGTGCAGTTTGCTGACACAGTGACCACCAGTATATATAGCAGTACGGTACGGAAGGCCACAGCTGTACCTACCTCTGTGTCGTCAAGTATACTATCCATCTACATTCTATGCCTGTGGTGCATTTTAGTTTTGCAGATTGCTGACAGTGACCACCAGTATATATAGCAGTACGGTACGGAAGGCCACTGCTCTACCTACCTCTGTGTCGTCAAGTATACTATCCATCTAGATTCTATACCTGTGGTGCATTTTAGTTTTGCAGTTTGCTGACACAGTGACCACCAGTATATATAGCAGTACGGTACGGAAGGCCACTGCTGTACCTACCTCTGTGTCGTCAAGTATACTATCCATCTACATTCTCTACCTGTGGTGCATTTCAGTTGTGCAGTTTGCTGACACAGTGACCAACAGTATATATAGCAGTACGGTACAGAAGGCCACTGCTGTACCTACCTCTGTGTCGTTAAGTATACTATCCATCTACATTCTATACCTGTGGTGCATTTTAGATTTGCAGTTTGCTGACAGTGACCACCAGTATATATACAGCGACCTTGGTGCGCCTCTTTTTTTCTTTGCATCGTGTGCTGTTTGGGGACAATTTTTTTGAAGTGCCATCCTGCATGACACTGCAGTGCCACTCCTAGATTGGCCAGGTGTTTGTGTCGGCCACTTGTGTCGTTTAGCTTAGTAACACAGCGACCTTGGTGCGCCTCTTTTTTTCTTTGCATCATGTGCTGTTTGGGGACAATTTTTTTGAAGTGCCATCCTGTCTGACACTGCAGTGCCACTCCTAGATGGGCCAGGTGTTTGTGTTGGCCACTTGTGTCGCTTATCTTAGTCACACAGCGACCTTGGTGCACCTCTTTTTTTCTTTGCATCATGTGCTGTTTGGGGACAATTTTTTTGAAGTGCCATCCTGCCTGACACTGCAGTGCCACTCCTAGATGGGCCAGGTGTTTGTGTCGGCCACTTTAACATAGTTAACATAGTATCTGAGGTTGAAAAAAGACAATTGTCCAACGAGTTCAACCTATTTGTGGTTTCCTATGCATGATGATTTGACTAAAATTTCTGACTGATGCTGCTGTCAGCCGTTGCATTTTATCCCTATTTATAGTAACTATAATGCATGACTATGCACCATACCCCTGGATATCCTTATCCATTAGGAATTTATCTAACCCATTCTTAAAGGTGTTGACAGATTCCGCCATTGCAACTCCCTCGGGCAGGGAATTCCAAACACGTATTGTCCTTACCGTGAAAAAGCCTTTACGCCGTATTGTGCGGAATCTCCTCTCCTCTAACCTGAGCGAGTGTCCACGAGTCCTCTGTGTTGATCTAACCAAAAACAGGTCCCGCGCAAGCTCTGTGTATTGTCCCCTTATATATTTGTAGATGTTGATCATATCCCCTCTTAGTCTCCGCTTTTCCAATGTAAACATGCCTAGTCTTTCAAGCCTTTTCTTGTATTCCATCGTCTCCATGCCCTTAATTAGTTTGGTCGCCCTCCTCTGTACCTTTTCTAGCTCAAGGATATCCTTTTTGTAGTACGGTGCCCAGAATTGTACACAGTATTCAAGATGTGGCCTCACTAGTGATTTATATAACGGGAGTATAATACTCTCGTCCCTAGCATCAATACCCCGTTTTATGCATGCTAATATCTTATTAGCCTTCTTTGCTGCAGTCCTACTTTGGGTACTACTGCTTAGCTTGCTATCTATGAGGACACCTAAGTCCTTTTCCAGTACAGAATCCCCTAATTTTACCCCATTTAGTTGGTAGGTGTAATTTTTGTTCTTGTTACCACAGTGCATTACCTTACACTTGTATGTGTTGAAGCGCATTCTCCATTTGGCTGCCCATGCTTCTAATTTAACTAAGTCGTTCTGAAGAGACTCGGCATCCTCCTCTGTATTTCTAGCCTTACACAATTTGGTATCATCTGCAAAAATTGACACCATGCTCTCTAGACCTTCTGTTAGTTCGTTAATGAACATATTGAACAATAGCGGTCCTAATACTGAGCCTTGCGGCACACCACTTAGCACTTCAGTCCAAGTTGAAAAAGATCCATTAACTACAACGCGCTGTCCCTATTATCTAACCAGTTATTGACCCAAGTGCATATTGTGCTTCCTAGCCCTGATTCTTGTTGCTTGTAAATAAGTCTCATGTGTGGTACAGTATCGAACGCTTTGGCAAAGTCTAAAAAGATTACATCCACGTCTTTACCCTGATCTAGGTTTGCGCTTACTGTTTCATAAAAGCCAAGTAAGTTGGTTTGACAGGATCTGTCCTTCATAAACCCATGTTGATTCCTTTTAATGACCTTATTGACTTCAAGGAACTTCTGAATACTATCTCTTAGAATACCTTCCAATACTTTCCCCACTATAGATGTAAGACTAACTGGTCTATAATTACCTGGTTCAGCTTTACTTCCCGTTTTGAATATAGGCACTACTTCCGCTATACGCCAGTCTTTGGGAACCATACCTGATAAAACTGAATCCTTAAAGATCAAAGATAGCGGTTTTGCCACTTGTGTCGCTTAGCTTAGTCACACAGCGACCTTGGTGCGCCTCTTTTTTTCTTTGCATCATGTGCTGTTTGGGGACAATTTTTTTGAAGTGCCATCCTGCCTGACACTGCAGTGCCACTCCTAGATGGGCCAGGTGTTTGTGTCGGCCACTTGTGCCGCTTAGCTTAGCCATCCAGCGACCTCGGTGCAAATTTTAGGACTAAAAATAATATTGTGAGGTGTGAGCTCTTCAGAATAGACTGGAAATGAGTGGAAATTATGGTTATTGAGGTTAATAATACTATGGGATCAAAATGACCCCCAAATTCTATGATTTAAGCTGTTTTTTAGGGTTTTTTGAAAAAAAAACCTGAATCCAAAACACACCCGAATCCGACAAAAAATTTTCGGTGAGGTTTTGCCAAAACGCGTCCGAATCCAAAACACGGCCGCGGAACCGAATCCAAAACCAAAACACAAAACCCGAAAAATGTCCGGTGCACATCACTAATATATACTGGCAGGATAAAGAGGCAATTTGGAGGCCCTTGCAGAAACTGGCTTTATTTTACCTAAGTTGCCCCCCTCCAGTGTGTACTTCAAAAGAGTGTTTATTGCAGCCGGTAACCTTCCCAGCAATCGGTGTAGGAGGTTACATCCACAAAATGTGGAGAAGATGATGTTCATTAAAATAAATTATAAATTCCTCCAGGAAGACATTTACCAGCAATTGCCTCCAGAGAGTACACAGGGACCTGTGATGGTGGATTCCAGTGGGGACGAATTAATACTTTGTGAGGAGGAGGATGTACACACTAAAAGGGACGAGGAATTGGAGGATGAGGATGAGGAGAACATCTTGCCTCTGTAGAGCCAGTTTGTGCATAGAGAGATGAATTGCTTCTATTCAGGTGGGGTGATTAATTGCTTCTTTTTTGGGGCAGTACGGATGGTGTAATGGTTAGCATTACTGCCTCACAGCACTGAGGTCATGGGTTCGATTCCCACCATGGCCCAAACTGTACGGAGTCTGTATATTCTCCCCGTACTTGCGTGGGTTTCCTCCCACAATCCAAAAATATACTGGTAGGTTAATTGGCTCCTAACAAAATTAACCCTAGCATGAATGTGTCTGTGTGTACATGTGATAGGGAATATAGATTGTAAGCTCCACTGGGGCAGGGACTGATGTGAATGGGCAAATATTCTCTGTACAGCACTGCAGAATATGTGTGTGCTATATCAAAAACTGGTAATAAATAATAATAATAGTTGTGGGGGCCCAAACAAACCAATCATTTCAGCCACAGTCGTGTGGCAGACCCTGTTGCTGAAATGATTGGTTTGTTAAAATGTGCATGTTTATACAACATAAGAGTGGGTGGGAGGGCCCAAGTACAATTCCATCTTGCACCTTTAATTTTTTTCTTTGCATTATGTGCTCTTTGGCACCTTGTTTTTAAAAGTGCCATCCTGTCTGACACTGCAGTGACACTCCTAGATGGGCCAGGTGTTTGTGCCGCACACTTGTGTCGCTTAGCTTAGTCATCCAGTGACCTCAGTGCAACCTCTTTTTATTGTTTGCATTATGTGCTCTTTGGGGCCTAGTTTTTAAAACTGCCAACCGGACACTGCAGTGCCACTCCTAGATGGGCCAAGTGTTTGTGCCGCCCACTTGTGTCGCTTAGCTTAGTCATCCAGCTACTTCATGGCACACCTTTTTTTTCTTTGCATTATGTGCTCTTTTGGGCCTAGTTTTTAAAAGTAACATCCTGTCTGCCACTGCAGTGCCACTCCTATATGGGCCAGGTGTTTGTGCCACCCACTTGTGTCACTTAGCTTAGTCATCCAGTGACCTCGGTGCAACCTTTTGGCCTAAAAACAATATTGTGAGCTGTTCAGAATAGACTGGAAATGTCTGGAAATTAATGTTATTGATGTTAATAATACTGTAGGATCAAAATTACCCCCAAATTCTGTGATTTTAGCTGTTTTTGTATTTTTTTCCCCAAAAATCATCCAGATCCAAAGCCAAAACCCAAAAGGGTGGTTTTGGCAAAACCAATCCAGATCCAAAAAATGAGCGGGGATCCAGATCCAAAACCACAACACAAAATACGAGAAGTGCACGCCGCACATCTCAATTATCACATTGTGAATTGTGCCGATTTTATTACATCACATCCACATCCTCAGATGCATCATCACATCCACATCCTCACATCCTCAGATAAATCGGCCCCATGGGGAGCAGCTGACCTCATCTGTGCAATATACACTGGCAGCAGTATGTGGGCAGCTCCAGAGTCATGCTGCAGGATACTCCCTTCTGCCACCACACACACAGTGTCACTTCCTGTATCACTCTGTCTCCATACACAAATCAGCGTACTGCTGATGGGCTACATTCCATACACATAGAGATCTCCTTCTCCCCTCACTCTGACATCCTAGCTCATGTGATTGCTGTATGTTTCTGGCAAATGGAGAAGGCAGCAGGGCGCCTTCCTCAGTGTGGTCCTCTTCGTAGTTGCGTACCCGGCATAATGGACAGGCTGGCACTGATTGCACTTCGGGTTTAAGTTTTCTCTGAAGTTTAGTATGGGATGAACTTAATAGCATAAATGCTGTGTTCTTAGGGAGGACACTTTAATAAAGCCTATCTTGATATCTCCTAATAATGAATCTGAAGAGTTTGTCCCAGTTACACTGTTCTAGAAGATATTCTAAATGGCAAGCCGTATAAGCAATAAAATCCTGGTATTGCTGATGAAAATCCTTTAGTGATAAGGTACCTAATATATTCTAGAGGAAAGTCTCTAACATAAATGCAAATATATATTATTCAGTAGATATCACTATAAAACCAACAGTGTAAGGGGCATATTTACTAAATATCAGGGTCTAGACCCAAAAATTTGACTTTCTTATTGCCACTATTTGCAGCAATAAGAAATTTGCCAGAATGTACTAAAGATGACATACAGGGACATGGGCTTTGATAGGGTCCCATTCCTGATAAATTTCTGTGTAAAGAGGCAAAATAACCACAAAAGCTCTAATTTTACTTCTACTTCGAAAACTGGGGCCGTTCTGCATATGTGCGGTTTGCTGACCATACATGTATGGCGGCCAATGCCAAGGAGGGTTCCAGAGAAATCTGGTGATTTCTGTGATCTGTAGCCCATAGGCCAGAGGTTCTCAAATTGTGTGCCGTGGCACCCTGGGGTGCCTCAGGACACTTGCAGGGGTACCCTAAGTTGGTCGTTCATAACCAATTCAAATTATGTATTGTCACTGTAATAGGCCAAACCAGAGCTGGTGGCTGCCAATCATAAAATATGTGGTCAAACAGAAGCAAATCTTGTCCCCCACCATATAACTGACCCTAAGGATGGCATATAAACACAATTTAGTTAATTTAATATTTCTTTCTAGATTTCTCAATAAGAAACTTTTGGCCTAGGGGTGCCGTGAAAAAACCCTCTGATATTCTAGGGCACCGTGATTCAATAAGGTTTGGGAACCACTGCCATAGGCTACAGAGGCCAGTGCCATCTGAGGATGGCATTAGCTGCAGGGGCCAATCTCTGCAGCCCACATAGAAATGTGAGTTGTGGCAGCTGTCAGAAATGGAGAGACCACAGCAGATATGGAGATATCTGCTACTTTCCATCCTTCATACATTTGGGGGTCCTAAATATTTCCGGTTACCCCTAAAGACTATTGTTTTCCGGGATATTTCTTGATAAAAAGGAACCAAAGTCTTTATGCTGGAAGGAGAGACTATGTTTTTCCTACTCAGCCCGTAACAGCATAAGCTCTGCCTGGCCAGGGGAAGGTAGTTCGAATATGGCACCACTTTCTATCAGTGGTAACCAGATGCATGAATGGGCTCTGCCTCATTCTAATTCAGCTTCATCAGGAGCCTTGCTTTTTCTTTGTGACTTCTCAGGTGGTCCTCCTGCTACACATGATCCTCACTTGAGTGAGGTGAGCACTAACGGCCACTGCAGCTCTCCTCACAGGTATGATATATATCGCCTCACGGGATGCCGATTGTCAGTATACCAACATCGACATCCCGAGCTTGCCGCGCTGTGTGCTCAGTGGTGAGCGTTCTATTCTCCCTCTATGGGTCTCATGGGCATCCATAGAGGGAGAATCACCTACGTTGCCGGTATAACAGTGGCGGAATGGTGCCCCAGTCGGGATCTGGCAGCGGTACTGTGACAGCCGGGATCCCGACGTATGGTATGCTAACCGCAAATCCTCCTCACACCCTGTGTAACAGCTTGCCAATGAGAATCGGCTCTATGCCACACTCAGCTTGTACCACTCTCAAGCCCCTGTATTAAAATCTTTTTCAGAACTTTCTAGCAAGTTTGAGTCCATGAAACCAGATTAGAGTTTTATATACATAGCCAGTAATAATTAGAGATGAGTGGGTTCGGTTCTCAGAGAACCGAACCGTACCGGACTTCACTCTCCGAGCTCGGATCTGAGTCAGACTCGGGTTTTCCCACCTGACTCGGAAACCAGAACGAGGCAAAATGTCATCATCCCACTGTCGGATTCTCACGGGGTTTGGATTCCATATAAGGAGCCGCGCGTCGCCACCATTTTCACTCCGGCATTGGAGAGTGTAGAGAGAGGACGTGTTTCCGTTCTCTCAGTGTCCGTGACTTGTGCTGCATCTGTCCAGTCACAGTGGTTGTGTCTGTCACAGGCCACCGGGTGGTGAAGTGGCGGTGTTTCGTACCTTAATTTCCCCTGATGATGTCAGTCCCAGTCTTCTTGGACTCTGCTTTCTTGTCACCTCTGGACACCCAGCAGAAGGATGAGGACCCCCGAACAGACCCCAGACAAACGAGTCACCACACTTTTGATCAGTGACTGGTATTTTATTATCACCAATAAGTTGTCACTGCTATTGGGTTAAACGGGTTAGTAGGGTAGAATTGAAATTAAGCAATGTCACTATATATAGGAATATATCAATATGCAGGAGATCAGCAGTTCGAGATCATATGGTATCACAGGTAATATAGTAAAGCATTAAACAATTTAGTTACATATAACAAATTCACGATTTTAGGACAACTCACAATTGCAAGTATTTCTTCAATACACTCGTCGTAAATGAACTTCTCACAAATGATTTATCGTATACTATTACGTCACTATTAACCATAACCTTAAATGTCTACCAATTGACTGGCAGCAAGTAACCAGGAACGGTGTCCAAATTAGTGTCCCAAGTGTCCACACAGTTGCTGTAGAATTACTATTAACCGTAGTGTTCCTTACAGTATCTCAAGTGTCCACTAGAGGGTGTAGGAGTACAATCCGGCAGTGACTAGTAACTGGGTTTTGTATATTATCTCAGATATCTTATAGGAAGGCTTTCAGTACAAATCCTGAGGTAAATAAGGACTAAGATAACTGGATGCAATTCTGTCAGATAGCCACTCACTATCTAGGGTAAGGGGGGATCAATACTGTTCACACGGGCTGGTTCTATTGGTACTAGTGCTGACTAATATCACCTTCTTTAAGGTAACTCCTAATAGGCAGTAACCTCTTTTTCTCATTCCTTGAACACAACACTGTCGCTGTCCCCGGGTGACCTTGCGCAGATTAAAAGCAACAAATTCTCCCCCTGTGCCCTGCCTGTCGGACACAGCTGTGCTGCTGCTGCTGCTGCTGTACTGGTTGGCTGACAGGTGTCATATATCTCAGGGCTCTTTCCCTCTCTGTCTGTAGTAACAAATGGGAATATTGCTGCATGAGGGAAGCGCTTGTCTGAGTTGGCAAGGGTTGGCTGGCTGTCAATTTGAGCTGCTGCTGAAATGGCCTCACTGACTGACAACACCTCTAACTGTCTGTCTGACCCTGGCAGCCTCAGGTGATGGGTGACAGGGGTCTTAGGCTGTGCTGAAACACTTAAACAGGGCTGACTGGAGAATGATACAAAAAGGGGTTCTGGCTGTCACTGGGGTATGGCTGGCTGTGCTGAGGCACTGTCACTGAGGTATAGCTGGCTGTGCTGAGGCACCTTCACTGAGGTATAGCTGGCTGTGCTGAGGCACTGTCACAGACACAATGTGAAGGGGCAAGGTTACTCACTGTTCCCCGCAGCTGCACTCCACCCTCTCACTGTTAGGCAGCCTCTTCAGTGCTTCCCAGCTGTGATGACAGGGACTCCATGCTGCTTCATTTGTGGCTCGCAAGCTGATATGATTCCTGTCAGCACTTCTCTCTCAGCAGCTGCAACGCTTCCTTCCCTAGCATCTCACTCAATTGTCGGGCGCAGACGGCTCCACTTGCGACCGCTCACCTTTTGCCGCTGGTCACCCCTTTTAGGGCTCTCTGGATGACAACTCTCCACACTGCAGCCTCACACACCCTCCTCAGAGCAGTAACCCTGCCTCCTCAGCTTCCCGCTCTGTAAAGGTCATGGGGTCAGCCAATCGCAGGGTACTTTTCTCACAGCTCTCTGGCTGTGACAGTTGGGCTCCTCTGATTCTAGGCTTGACTCCCCTGGGTCCTAGTGCCCCCCATGTCAGCTCCTGCTGACATCACTAAAAGTTAGGAGATAGTTAACCTATGCAGTGCTGCGTTGCGAGGCATCAATATTCATGGGCCTGTGCTGCAGTGGGAACACCACAGGATAGTGGGGTGCCACATGTCCTCTGCTGCCATATGTCCAGTGCTGCTGTATAGGGTGCTGTGTTGTGCTGCATATGTTCAGTGGTGGTGTATTGTGCTGCATCAGTCCAGTCACAGTGGTGGTGTACTCTGCTGCCATATGTCCAGTGCTGCTGTACAATAACAAGTTCCTTACAGTGTCGCTGTGTTGTCCTGCATTAGACTAGTGGTAGTGTCCTGTGCATCAGTGAGTCCAGTGACCAGTCACAGTGGTGTCCTCTGCTGTCATATGTCCAGTGCTGCTGTATAATAAGAACCTTACAGTGTTGCTGTGTTGTCCTGCATCAGACCAGTGGTAATGTCCTGTGCATCAGTCAGTCCAGTGACCAGTCACAGTGGTGTCCTCTGCTGCCATATGTCCAGTGCTGCTGTGTAAGTACAATCCATTGCAGTGGTGCTGTGTTGTCCTGCCTCAGTCTAGTGGTGGTGTCTCTGTGCTGCCATATATGTCCAGTGGTACTGCCGTATATGTCCAGTGGTACTGTTGTATATGTCCAGTGATCCTGTTGTATATGTCCAGCGGTACTGCCGTATATGTCCAGCGGTACTGCCGTATAATTCCAGTGATCCTGCCGTATAATTACAGTGATCTTGCCGTATATGGCCATTGATACTGCCGTATATGTCGTGATCCTGCCGTATATGTCCAGTGATCCTGCCGTATGTATCCAGTGATACTGCCGTATATGTCCATTGAAACTGCCTTATATGTCCAGTGGTACAGCCGTATAAATCCAGTGATCCTTTCCGTATAAATCCAGTGATTCTGCCGTATAATTCAAGTGGTACTGGCGTATAAGTCCAGTGATCCTGCCGTATAATACAGTGGTACTGGCGTATAAGTCCAGTGATCCTGCCATATAATTCCAGTGATCCTGCCGTATAATTCCATATAAATCCATATCATTCTGTATAAGTCCAGTCCAGTCCAGTGGTGCTGCCATATAAGTTCAGTGGTGCTGTCCTGTGCTGTATATTATTTACTCCAAATAAAGGGGTTATTAATATTTAATCCAAATCATTTTTACAGGGTTTGCCCTGTGAGGTGTAGGGGTACGCTCTTTTGTGCCGCATATTGTGTTATATAACTCCAGAAAAGTAATGGAGGATAAAATAGGGAAAGATCAAGAACCACTTCCTCCTAGTGCTGAAGCTGCTGCCACTAGTCATGACATAGACAATGAAATGCCGTCAACGTCGTCTGCCAAGGCCGCTGCCCAATGTGGAAGTAGAGGGCATGTAAAATCCAATAGCCAAAGTTCAGTAAATAGACCCCAAAAAAGAAACTGAAATGGTCTGAGGAGAAATGTAAACTTGACAATATGTCATTTACGACACGGAGTGGCAAGAAACGGCTAAGGCCCTGGCCTATGTTCATCACTAGTGGTTCAGCTTCACATAACGATGGAAGCCTTCATCCTCCCAATAGAAAAATGAAAAGCGTTAAGCTGGAAAAAGCAAAGAAAAGAACTTTGCATTCTAAGTGTGTATCACAAATCCCCAAGGAGAGTCCAAGTGTGTCGGCAGTTGCGATGCCTGACCTTCCCAACACTGGACGGGAAGAGGTGGCTCCTTCCACCATTTGCATGCCCCCTGCAAGTGCTGGAAGGAGCACCCACAGTCCAGTTTATGATATTCAAATTGAAGATGTCACTGTTGAAGTACACCAGGATGAGGATATGGGTGTTGCTGGCGCTGAGGAGGAAGTTGACGAGGAGGATTCTGATGGTGATGTGGCTTGTTTAAATCAGGCAAAGGGGAGACAGTTGTTGTCCATGGAGTGAATAAACCACCTCTTTGGTGTGACATTATTTATCCACAAATCCGGACAACAGGTGTCAAGCCGTGTGTTGCCTCTGTCAATCTGTAATAAGTAGGGGTAAGGATGTTAACCACCTATGAACATCCTCCCTTATATGATACCTGCAGCGCATTCATCAGAAGTCAGTGTCAAGTTGTGAAACTTTGGGTAAGAGCTTAAGCAGTCTAATGACACCTAAATCCCTTCTTCCTCTTGTACCCAAGCTCCTGCAAGCCACACCACCAACTCCCTCAACGTCAACTTCCTCCTCAGTCAGGAACATCAGTAGTCCTGCAGGCCATGTCACTGTTAAGACTGAGGAGTCCTCTCCTAACTGGGATTCCTCCGGAGGATCCTTGAATGGTACGCCTGCTGTTGCTTCCGCTGCTGTTGTTGCTGCTAGGAGTCAATCTTGATCCCAGAGGGAAGTCGGAAGACCACTTGTACTACTTCCAGTAAGCAACTGACTGTCCTACAGTCCTTTGTGAGGAAGATGAAATATGATAGCAGTCATCCTTTTGCAAAGCGGATAACTGAGGCCTTGACAGCTATGTTGGTGTTAGACGTGCGTCCGGTCTCCACCATTAGTTCAGTGGGACTTAGAGATTTGTTTGAGGTACTGTGTCCCCATTTTCAAATCCCATCTAGGTTCCACTTCTCTAGGCAAGTGATACCGAGAATGTACAGAGACGTCAGAAAAAGTGTCATCAGTGTCCTACAAAATGCAGTTGTACCCATTGTCCCCTTAACCACGGACATGTGGACAAGTGGAACAGGGCAGACTAAGGACTATATGACTGTGACAGCCCACTGGGTAGATATATGGCCTCCCACAGCAACAACAGCAGCGGCACCAGTAGCAGCATCTCGCAAATGCCAACTCGTTCCTAGGCTACGCTATGTATCACCGCTTTCCATAAGAGGCACACAGCTGACAACCTCTTACGGAAACTGAGGGACGTCATCACAGAATGGCTTACCCCAATTAGACTCTCCTGGGGATTTGTGATATCGGACAACGCCACCAATATTATACATGCATTACATCTGGGCAAATTCCAGCACATCCCATGCTTTGTACATACAATTAATTTGGTGGTGAAGAATTTTTTGAAAAATGATGGGCGTGCAGTAGATGCTGTCGGCGGCCCAAAAAATTGCGGGCCACTTTCGGCATTCAGCCACCGCGTGCCAAAGACTGGAATGCCATCAAACACGCCTGAACCTGCTCTGCCATCACCTGAATCAAGAGGTGGTAATGAGGTGGAATTCAACACTCTATATGCTTCAGAGGATGGAGGAGCAGCAAAAGGCCATTCAAGCCTATACATCCACCTACGATATAGGCAAAGGAGAGGGAATGCACCTGACTCAAGCGCAGTGGAGAATGATTTCCGTCTTGTGCAAGGTTCTCCAACCCTTCGAACTTGCCACACGTGAAGTCAATTCAGACATTGCCAGCCTGAGCCAGGTCATTCCTCTCATCAGGCTTTTGCGGAAGCAGCTGGAGAAATTGAAGGAGGAGTTAAGACGGAGCATTTCCGCAAAGTATGTGGGACTTGTGGATGGAGCCCTTCATTCGCTTTGCCAGGATTTAATGGTGGTCAATCTGTTGAAATCAGAGCACATTTTGGCCACCGTGCTCGATCCTAGGTTTAAAGCATACGTTGTAGCTCTCTTTCCGGCAGACACAAGTCTGCAGAGGTTCAAAGACCTGCTGGTGAGAAAATTGTCAACTCAAGCGGAACGTGACCCGTCAACAGCTCCTCCTTCACTTTCTCCCGCAACTGAGGATGCAAGGAAAAGGATAGGATTTCCTAACCCACCCGCTGGCGGTGATGCAGGGCAGTCAGGAGCGAGTGCTGACATCTGGTCCGGACTGAAGGACCTGCCAATGTCTACTGTCACTGCATATGATTCTGGCACAATTGAAAGATTGGAGGATTATATGAGTGACAGCATCCATGTAGACATGTCAGACAGTCCGTACGTATACTGGCAGGAAAAAGAGGCAATTTGGATGCCCTTGCACAAACTAGCTTTATTTTACCTAAGTTGCTCCCCCCTCCAGTGTGTACTCCAAAGGAGTGTTTAGTGCAGCCGGTAACCTTGTCAGCGATCGGTGTAGGAGGTTACTTCCACAAAATGTGGAGAAGATGATGTTCATCAAAATGAATGATAAATTCCTCCAGGAAGACCTTTACCAGCAATTGCCTGCAGAAAGTACACAGGGACCTGTGATGATGGATTCCAGTGGGGATGAATTAATACTCTGTGAGGAGGAGGATGTACACAGTGAAAGGGATGAGGAATCGGAGGATGAGGTCGACATCTTGCTTCTGTAGAGCCAGTTTGTGTAAGGAGAGATTGATTGCTTCTTTTTTGGTGGGGGCCCAAACAAACCAGTCATTTCAGCCACAATCATGTGGCAGACTCTGTCACTGAAATGATTTGTTTGTTAAAGTGTGCATGTCCTGTTTATACAACATAAGGGTGGGTGGGAGGACCCAAGGACAATTCTATCTTGCACCTCTCTTTCTTCTTTGAATCATGTGCTGTTTGGGGACTAGTTTTTTTAAAGTGCCATCTTGTCTGACACTGCCATACAAGTCAAGGGTTACTGCCCTATAAGTCCAGGAGTACTGCTGTATAAGTCTAGTCCAGTGGTGCTGTCTTGTGTTGCATCAGTCCAGTGGTGGTGTCTTGTGCTGCCATAAGTCCAGTGGTGGTGTCCTCTGCTGTATATTATTTACTACAAATAAAATGGTTATATATATTACTTATATTATTATCCAAATATTTTTTACAGAGTTTGCCATGTGTGGAGTAGGGGTATGCTCACCTGTGCTGTATATAATAGCTTCAAATAAAAGGGTTATTATTATCCAAATTCATTTTACAGGCTTAGCTGTGTGTGTGTTTGGTTTAAGGGTACGCTATCCTGTGCCACTAATATAGTGCATGTATTACATCTGGGCAAATTCCAGCAAATTCCAGCACGTCCCATGTTGTTTGTGCCGCACACTTGTGTCGCTTAGCTTAGTCATATAGATACCTCATTGCACCTCTTTTTCATCTTTGCATGATGTGCTGTTTGGGGCCTTTTTTTATATCTGCCCTCCTGTCTGACACTTCAGTGCCACTCCTAGATGGGCCAATTGTTTGTGTCGCTTATCTTAGCCATACAGCTACCTCATTGTACCTCTTTTACTTCTTTGCATGATGTGCTGTTTGGGACTAGTTTTTTTAAGTACCATCATGTCTGCAACTGCAGATGGGCCAGATGTTTGCGCCGCACACTTGTGTCGCTTAGCTTAGTCATACAGCTACCTCATTACACCTCTTTTTCTTCTTTGCATCATGTACTGTTTGGGGCCTATTTTTTAAATCTGCCATTCTGTCTGCCACTGTAGTGCCACTCCTAGATGGGCCAGGTGTTTGTGCCGCACACTTGTGGCGCTTAGCTTAGTCATACTTGGTGCAACATTTTGTCCTAAAAACAATATTGTGAGGTCTGAGGTGTTCAGAATAAAGTAGAACTGAGAAGAAATTAATGTTATTGAGGTTAATAATACCGTAGGATCAAAAGTACCCCGAAATTATGTGATTTTAGCAGTTTTTATGTTTGTTTTTTCTAAAACCATCCAGATCCAAAACCAAAACACGAAAGGGTGCTTTGGCAAAACCAAGCAAAAAAAAAACAAAACGCATGTGGGGAATTAGAACCAAAACCAAAACACAAAACGCGAAAAGTGCCGCCACACCTCTCTAGTAATAATTAACTATAATAATATAACTTTATTGATTTGAGTTGTGTCACTGCCTTATATTAACAATAAATTGCATACCAGAATGATCTACTGTACCCGCAAGGGGGTAGCAATGAGAATGATAGTGGCACCAATTAACTTACCAGTATTTAAGACTGGATGTCCTTAAAACTTGGATTGTTTGGGCTGCATAACAAATAGAGTTGGGAAGACAGCTATTTATTTATTTATTTTTTTAAATAATTTTTAGTACATATATCTCATTGTACATTTAATATATAACATACAAGAGAGTGTGTATATGTGGAGATGTGCCTCGTACCCCAGGACACATCCCAGCAGCAGCACGCAGGGGATCTGTGTCCCCTGCGGAAGAACGTGTATGACAGCGCTGGGACAGTGTGTCTGTTCCCAGCGCCTGTCAGTGTGCGGCAGTGGCGGGTGTCTGGTGCAGGGATCAGACGTTTCCCTGCACCAGACTGTCAGCAGCGTCGGGCAGCACCGCGGCAGTGGCGATTTAAACTTGGCACCATTCTGGCCACCAATGAACAGTGCCGCCCACGGGATTTCAAATCCGGTGGCTCGCGGGGCGCCGGCCAATCGGAGAGGGGCGCGGCGAGCCAATCGGCACTCGCCGCATCATAGGACCCACCCCCGGCGTCTGATGTCAGACGCCGGGCGGGAGCCGAAGAAAAGAAGTGCGCGGAAGAGCGCTGAAGAGGACGCCGCCAGGAGAAACCAGGAGGCCGCGCCGAAGAGCGGTGTAGAGCTCCGGTGGCCGCGGAAGAGGCCAGAAGACTCCAGGCTCCGGAAAGAATATATCCAGCGGCGGCTGGATGCAGAGAGGAGATGGCGGCGCCGCTGGCCAGGACGGGCCAGTGGCAGAAGAGCCCATCCAGGCCGAGAAATGCTGCAGTGGTGTGAAGCAATTGAGCTGTGCAGTTCCCCACTGCAGCCTTCTCCACCGCAGGTAGGCCCTTCTAAGGTGCCCCCCTCCTCCCTAGACCACCGGGTGATCGGGCACTATGCCCGTGGGCACAGTCGGGCCATCCCGGCCTGTGGGCACAGTAGGCGGGTATTAGGCCAGAGGGGCAGTTCAGGCAATAGGCCTGTGGGGCATTAGAGGGCATTAGGCCCTAGTGCATTTTGGTGGCTTAGGGTTATAAGCAGTGATGTGCGGTGGGGTGAGGCAGGTGAGGCAGAGCCTTTCCTGCCATACTACTGTTTGTGCCAGAGTTTTCACTGTATAAAGTATATGAAAAATACAAAGAAAATGTTTGAAATATCTTCTTTGCATTATTCTAATCATTTTTATAGCCAAAACTCTGGAGTAAAAAGTCTATGGCAGGTGAGGCAGTGCCTCACATGCCTATCTTTTCTGCATATCTCTGATCAAAACTCACCAAATTTCCAGGAGTTTATACTGCTGCACCTGTGTATAATGCCCACATGTACCCTTTGGCTCATTTATTGCGTGTAAATCTGGCTCTGGTACTAATCAGTGCCTCCTGAGCCATTTAGTTCACCGCACGTCCCTGGTTATAAGGTGGCCCTGGGTATTAGGCCCAGGTCACCCAACAAGTGACAAGTTAGGCGGGCGCTAGACCCGTGAGATAAAGTCAGGCCTCCGGCCTGTGTGCAGTTAGGGGGCGTTAGGCCCAGTAAATAAGTGGTTTCCCCAAGGTGAATAAAGGTGGCACTGGGCACTAGGCCTACCCCCTCCCCCCCCCCCCCCCCCCCCGAGGTGTTTAGGTAGGCAGGCCCGCTCGGCCTGAGCACCTGGAAAGTAGGTGTACGGGAGGTGGGTGAGCTGTACAGCGCCCACTCCCTGGCGTTCTGATTCAGGTCGTTAAAGGGACAGCACCGTGGTTGTTACACCGTGTATTGTGATGTATGTGGTTACCGTGCAGGGCAAAGTGTTAGTTTGTAAAGTTTGTGTCTAGTTCTGTTGCACCACACCCACAGAGTTAGTTTGAGGGCTCTGTTGTTATAGTTGGTATAGGGGTGTTACACTAGGTTAGAGTTAGGCCCTGCACGGCTGTTTGTTTGTTTGCCTCCTTACAGGGACCTGTAAGTGGAGAGGAAGATCGCGGTGCAAGATTGACGACGGTGAGTAGCATCTGGGTACATTTGTCCCTTTGTCTGTCCCTGAGCGCCGGAATAGGGGTTTGCTCACGGACGTGAGAACCCCTTCATCACACTACGCGCAAGAGTGCGAGTGTGTGAAATCTGGGTGGCTGAGGCTTTGTGCCAGTGATGACTTTTCACCCAACCGGTGAAGGTTGCCGCCACCCCTGGGGTATCCCCTTTTCCGGTGGAAGAAGGGTTGATACCCCCCCTTAAGGTAGTCTATTTTCTCCTCAGCTCGTTCGTCCGTCAGCTCTGAGAGGGGATCGCAGTGTCCGGATCCGACTGAAGATTTCCAGGTCCGTTGAAGGTTTCGGTACCTGAAGGTGAGAGAGTGCGGCGCCTGGTAAGTGGTGCACCTACACCTGCACAGCAGAAGGCACTACACCGCACCACCACCCTCTTACATTTATGTCCCTCAAGCTACATACAGACACACAAACAAATTACATAACAAACATGTTAATACAGGCATGAAAGATTTTCCTATTAGTTCATTCTCAACAACTCATACAGATGGGAATTACAAGTACAGTACTTCCAGGACAGTATCCAGAATTTCTGTCTCGTAAACAAACATCCAATAAGTCCCCTTTATCTCAGGAATCGTTCCCAGGAGTCGCCGGCCAGTTTCCACGTGGAGCCGCGGCTCCAGGAAGGGAACCCAAAGCAGCCCGCCGGGTGAGAGCTGGGAGGGACGGGAGCAGCTGTGCTGGCTGGAGCGCAGGAGAGACTGCAGGGCCGGGTGGGTGCACATACAGGCAAGAGGAGAGGGATGGCCGGCCCATAATAGATCTGTGACCCAGAGGCATATATAGATAGCATGCCTTACAGCATAGTATTAGAGCCTGCAGAGAGCACTGTGGGGGTTAGAGCCGGGAAAAGGCTGACGGTCCCTCCACAAAGACCTGGGTCATATAAGCAAATACAACCCACAGCAAAGCCCCAGAGCCTGCAGAGACGGCCAGAATCCTGTGAAGCCTCAAACAAAAGAGGCGCTGCTGTTGCCCAATGTATAAAAAGTACACCCTCTCACTCCTTCCCGGAAGCCACCACGGTACATGGAAGACAGCCATTTATGCTGATGCTCCTACTATAGATGTCTGTTGGCATTGGGAGGCCATAGATAGAGTGAGTAGCAGATTCACAATGGCAAACTTAAGCACTAAGGGGTCTATTCATGAAGCAGTGAAAAGAGTGGAGAAGTGAAACAGTGGAGAAGTTGCCCATGGCAACCAATCAGCTGCTCCGTACAATTGTATAATATACAAATTATAAATGTTACTTCAATGCTGATTGGTTGCCATGGACAACTTCTCCATTGGCTCATTTCTCCACCCTTTTCACTGCTTCATGAATAGACCCATTAGAGGCTATAAATATCTTGACATGCAGACAGGTAATTTATATGTACCGATGGATTGTAAGAAGCTTGTTCATAGTGGGGATAAGCAGAGAAGCTGACATAATCAGGGGAAGGTCAGGAAATCTTTCACAGATAGAGGAGGGGTTAAGTGGCTGGTGTAGACAGGGCGAGGGCAGTGAGGCTGGTGTAACCAGGGTAAGGCAGATGTTCTGGTGCAGACAGGGGAAGGAGCGATAGAGGGCCAAAGACAAGATAGATGGTACAGTAAGAAAGGCTGATATACATATCGGAGAGATTGATTGATACAAAAGGGACAGGAAGATACACAGTATTTGCCCCACAGTTCTTGCTCAGGGGTGGAGTCAGGGGTCTGGCAGCAACTGATATGGCACTAGCACAGGATGGGGAGAGAGGCTGGAAACAGATGCATAATTACTGAAAAAGCATTGTGGCAGTATCATTAAATAAGTTTTCCCTCTTTATTAACACCATAAACTATATGCATGTGTATATTATTATCAACATTCATTTATATAACACCAGCACATACTGCTGTACTTTACGATATACATAATATAATAATATATGTAATATATATATACTGTATCTATATATATATGTATGTATATATACACACACACACACACACACACATTATATATATATATATATATATATACACACACACACGCACATAAAAATTATGTAACATCTGATAAAAGTTTTGAAAGGACCAAAGGACAAGAACTTAGATTACAACCCTGCCAGTAAGCATTATAAATTAAGACAATTTCCTACCTCCTAGATACTTGAGCCCATAAGCAGGTGTTTTCGTTTATCACTTAAAGGAAATGACTTTTTTTACACCTAATTTAATCCAAAGCTATTCACAGTCTAAATGTTCAGTCACACTGACCCACCCATGCAGGTGGTCTCACATGTGCCAGCCAGTGGTTAATCTCCCCCATTGGTGAGACAGGTTAAATGTGCAGGCTGATTTAACCCAATTTACAAAAATAACAGCCACTACAAATTGAAGGTGAGTTAAAGACCCATTACAAACTCAACAATTAGCGAGTGATACATTCTAGTGACTACAAAAATCTAACAGATGAATAACTGCAACAAAGGAGAGGGAATATTAGGACATCAGTGCCAGTGAAAAACATTGTAGGATTAGATGTTTTCAGAGTAACTGAACTTTGTGAATTGCAACAACTTTTTTTTTTTTTTTTAAGCAATTACCGATGCCATGAATGTTTTTTTTTATTGCATAGCCACAGGCACTGGCTGTTTTTAATAACTAATGAACACAAGAAGGCTAATTTTATTTGAGAAGATTTTTTTACCAATGAATTAAAATTACCCTTTGTAGGATGCTTTGCATGCCTTGTATTTCCCTCTCTTAATACATGTCTTTAGGAGGTAGCAGATTAATATTATTGCAGTGAATTAGAGTTAATGGTTACTGGAAGAAGGTGGGATAAGTACGATCGCACACTGCAAAAAAAAACAACAAGGCATTGCATTTTTAACCCTTTTGCTCCCAAAGAAAAGTGAAGTGGTTTTGTGGGTGAAAATATGAACATATCTAGCGTAGCAAAGGATTTGTTGGCAGATATGAACCATGTGGCCCACCCAGACAGACTTCCTTCCTACCTGCTGTAAAATCTCAGACTCTATTTGATCCTTGACCTTGCTATAGTCATTGTTATATCATTACACTATTAGTGTTGCTTTGCCTATTATTATGGCATTTTCTTAGCTTAGTATAGGTGAAATGATGGCAGAATGATGTTTTGGTTTCAAACCAGTAATGAATGTTATGCACTTACAGCCATTCTTACCCTTATTTATTTTTTCATTTTCACTTTATTTTTTTCATGCAGTTTTAAGTAAAATACTGTATGTGCTGCAGAGGGAGTGGAGTTTGTTGCAGTGAAAAGCACACTATTCAGCCTGTTTTCTATGTGTGTCTGATAGCAAAGATTTTATATCACCACTTATAGCAGAAATACAGTAGGAAGTCAATTTATTTAGTAAATATAGCCAGGGCAGTTGTATGATACTCTACTCCGTGGGTACTCAACATATGGCCCTCCACAGATGTGGGCTGAAACAGCATCACTGCTGCTTACTTGGAAGCAGCTGCGATGCTAAGATATGGTAATGCAGCAGGAGGTGTCTTGTATAACAAGACATCTCCTGCATGCATGTGTGGTCCTGAGCTGTGACCAATGACGCAGCATCGGATCACCTGCAACACCATTGTTCAGCTGAGTATACCCTCAGCTCCGGTGCTGAGGCCAGATACCAGGAAATCTCTGTTGGAAGAAAGATACCCTTGCCTCGGCACGCCAACAAATCGGAGGCCATCGCTGCCCCAAAACGGTTGCACACTGTCAATCAACTGATGTCTGCATCCTTACTATGGGGGTCATTCCGAGTTGTTCGCTCGCAAGCTGCTTTTACCAGCTTTGCACACGCTAAGCCGTCGCCTACTCGGAGTGAATCTTAGCATATCAAAATTGCGAACGAAAGATTAGCAGAATTGTGAATAGACACTTCTTAGCAGTTTCTGAGTAGCTTCAAACTTACTCGGCATCTGCGATCAGTTCAGTGCTTGTCGTTCCTGGTTTGACGTCACAAACACACCCAGCGTTCGCCCAGACACTCCCCCGTTTCTCCAGCCACTCCCGCGTTTTTCCCGGAAACGGTAGCGTTTTTTCGCACACTCCCAGAAAACGTCCAGTTTCCGCCCAGAAACACCCACTTCCTGTCAATCACACTCCGATCACCAGAACGAAGAAAAAACCTCGTAATGCCTTGAGTAAAATTCCTAACTGCATAGCAAATTTACTTGGCGCAGTCGCACTGCGGACATTGCGCATGCGCATTAGCGACTAATCGCTCCATTGCGAGAAAAAAATACAGAGCGAACAACTCGGAATGACCCTCTATGTCCAACAACTATGTCCAGGACCCTTACTTCACATGTGCAGTATGGGTCCCGCATATGCCGAATGTACCAAACATCGGCACATTGAGCCTTTTACACTATAGTGACTGGACCTAAATCACCCACACTATCACAGTGATCACAGGCCTAGGGCTTTAAGAAATAATCAGAAACTGTGAAAAGACCCTTTGTCTTCTGAGAATTTTTTTTTTCCTGTTAGTAATTACGCCAACATCCCAGAGAACAATCCCCACTTACTTCTGTTAAGCATTCTTGCCCCCAAGGTGGCGAAGAAGACAGCCATACCAGAAGTGTGTGTATGAAGGGGGTGAGTGTAGTGCCCTATTTGTAATTAAAGTGGTTCACTGCGCACTATTCAAAGAAGCAGTTTACACATTTTACAGTAGAGAGGAGCGATTTGGTTTTGATGAAAACCGAACACACCCAAACTTTGGGGATTCTGAGTGAAACCGAGTCCCAGCTCGGGTCACTTTGGTGTACTGAGTTGAACTGAGTCCTGGTTTGGGTCATCCAGCACAGGGCCGGCTCCAGGCCTACTAGCACCCTGAGCGAGAAAATGTAAAAGCGCCCCCCCCCCCCATGCGCGCGCCGAAGGCGCGTGCGCTCCCGGAAAAGTGGGTGTGGCCTCTGAAAAAGTGGGCGTGGCCTCATAACTTCATATCATCACACTATAAACATATTTTCACACAATTAGCAGCCTTACACATAGCCACAGTAGTGTTCCTTACACACAATGTCTCCAGTATAGTGCCAGATACACATAATGTGCAGTGCCAGATAGACATGACATGCCCCCCAGCAGTGCCAGCTACACATGACATGCCCCGCAGCAGTGCCAGCTACACATGACATGCCCCGCAGCAGTGCCAGCTACACATGACATGCCCCGCAGCAGTGCCAGCTACACATGACATGCCCCGCAGCAGTGCCAGCTACACATGACATGCCCCGCAGCAGTGCCAGCTACACATGACATGCCCCGCAGCAGTGCCAGCTAGTCAGCTACACATGACATGCCCAGCAGCAGTGCCAGCTACACATGATAGTGTTCACTTTTTAGGGCATGGTGCTGATCACAGGGAGGGCAAATTTTTAAGTTAGGAGGGCAAAATGATGTACATACTGCTTGTTGTTCCCATACCTATATGCCAAAGAATGGACAGTGCGCGCCGTAGGCGCGCAGCAAAAATTAAGGGGAGTTACTTCGTGGGGAAGGTACGTGGCCACATAATAGTGGCAATTTGCATTACACCACACAGTAGTGCAGCTAACACACACTGCACCAGGTAGAACCTCCTATACACTTTGCGCCAGGCACAGCACTGAGACGCATTGCACCAGGGAGAGCACTGAGACACATTGCCTAGCCACAGACGCCTAGCGGGAACACTACATGACATGCTCCCCAGCAGTGCCAGCTACACGTGACATGCCCCCGAGCAGTGCCAGCTACACGTGACATGCCCCCCAGCAGTGCCAGCTACACGTGACATGCCCCCCCGCAGTGCCAGCTACACGCGACATGCTCCCCAGCAGTGCCAGCTACACGCGACATGCCCCCCCAGCAGTGCCAGCTACACGTGACATGCCCCCCAGCAGTGCCAGCTACATAAATGGCCACACAGTGCCAGATATGCACCCACAGTTCAGATACATAAATGCCCCCAAAGTGCCAGATACATAAATGCCTCCACAGTGCAGATATGCCCCCCACAGTGCCAGATACATAAATGCCCACACAGTGCCAGATACATAAGTGCCCCCACAGTGCCAGATATAAAAATGCCCACACAGTGCCAGATATGTCCCCACAGTGCCATATATAAAATTGCCCCCACAGTGCCAGATATGCCCCGACAGGGCCAGATACATAAATGCCCCCAGTGCCAGATACATAAATGCCCACACATTGCCAGATGCATAAATGCCCCCAGTGCCAGATGCATAAGTGCCCACACAGTGCCAGATGCATTATTGCCCCCCACAGTGTCAGATACATTAATGCCCCCAGTGCCAGATATGCCCCCACAGTGCCAGATACATTAATGCCCCCAGTGCCAGATATGCCCTTACAGTGCCAGATAAATAAATGCCCCCCACAGTGCCAGATAAATAAATGCCCCCAGTGCCAGATAAATAAGTGCCCCCACAGTGCAGATATACCCCCACAGTGCCAGATGCATAAATACCCCCACAGTGCCGATATGCCCCCCCAGTGCCAGATACAGAAATGCCCCATCAGTGCCAGATACATACATGCCCCCACAGTGCAGATACATAAATTCCCCCACAGCGCAGATATGCCCCCATAGTGCCAGAAATGCCCCCACAGTGCCAGATACATTAATGCCCCCTCACAGTGCACAGATAAATGTCCCCCCCCCGCAGTGCCAGATAAATGAATGCCCCCCACAGTGCCAGATAAATGAATGCCCCCCACAGTGCCAGATAAATGCCCCCACAGTGCCAGATAAATGCCCCCACAGTGCCAGATATGCCCCCGACAGTGCCAGAAATGCCCCCGACAGTGCCAGAAATGCCCCCGACAGTGCCAGATATGCCCCCGACAGTGCCAGATATGCTCCCAGTGTGCCAGATATGCCCCCCACAGTGCCAGAAATGCCCCCAGTGTGCCAGAAATGCCCCCACGGTGCCAGAAATGCCCCCACGGTGCCAGAAATGCCCCCACAGTGTCAGATAAATGCCCCCACAGTGTCAGATAAATGCCCCCACAGTGCCAGATATGCCTCCACAGAGCCAGATATGCCCCCAGTGAGCCAGATATGCCCCCAGTGAGCCAGATATGCCCCCCACAGTGCCAGAAATGCCCCCACAGAGCCAGATATGCCCCCAGTGTGCCAGATATGCCCCCAGTGTGCCAGATATGCCCCAGTGTGCCAGAAATGCCCCCCACAGTGCCAGATAAATGCCCCCACAGTGCGATCCATAAATGTGCGACCCCCCCCACCAAATACCTGAGGCGCTGAGAGGGGGAGGAGGAGTGCTGGCGGGAGTGCTGGCGGGCGGGAGAGTGAGGGTCCGAGTGAGGGTCCGGGTGCGGGTGGGCGGGCGGCCACTTGTGTGCGCTATGCGTGGCGCCGGCGTCTGACGTTAGACACCGGCGCCGCGCAGCGCGCATAGCGCACACACGGACGGGACAACGCTGCACACACAGGGCCGGCTCCAGCTACGAATATTGCGGCGCCAGCGCGCGGCGCCCATTAAGGGTGGCGCCCTGCGCGGCCGCTCTATTCGAACATGCCTAGAGCCGGCCCTGATCCAGCAAAGTTGGATCTTGGATCAAACAATCGAATCTCACATGTTTTTGATGCATGTACTGTAAGTCCCTCCCTCATGATTTCAGGTGTCATTTCACACTGGAAATTACTGAAAATTAATGTTATTGATATTTATAATACTGTAGGAATAAAACAGACAGAAATGGCATAATATTAGCTGTTTTTTTAAATTACATTTTTAAGAAATCTAGACCCAAAAGGTGCAAGGCCACAATGACGTGATTCAATATGAACTGCTACTTCCCATGCGGGAGATTGACTCACAGTTTCGGGAGTCCGGGAGAGCCCGCAAAATCAGGACTCTTCTGGACATTCGGGAAGAGTTCACAAGCAAGTTATTATGTCTCATTTTCCAAACCCTTCATAGCTAAATTAACAATAGATCACAACGGGAGATGAGCGGGTTTGGTTCCCTGAGAACCGAACCCCCCCCCCCCCCCCCACGAACTTCATGCACTGAGCATGAATCCGAGTCTGACTTGGGACTTACCGCCAGACTTGCAAACCAGAGAGCGGCAAAACATCATCATCCCGCTGTTGGAATCTCGCGTGTTTTGGAATCCATCTGTAGGGGTGCTGCTGCAATCACTTTGGTGTACCTGTGCTGTCCTGGCTGTTCTGGCTGTCACTGGTGTTTCATGTGCTGCAGCTGTACATGGGTGTTGCTGTCCTGGCTGTCACTGTGTTTAACAGGGTGCAGGGGCTCCTGTATGCTGGACAATATAGGGGTGCTGCTGGCCCTGTTTATTGTAAAAATTCAGGGGTGCCGTTGTTCGAAATTAATAGCACACTGCTCCTGAATGCTTTAAAATATACAGGGGTGCAGTTCAAAATTGAAAGCACACTGCTGTATGCTGTCAAATATAGGGGTGTTGCTGTTCAACTAACATTACACTGGCTCTGTATGCTATAAAAATTCAGGGGTGCAGTTGTTAAAAATTAAAAGCACACTGCTCCTGTAAAATATTGTGGTGCTGCTGGCCCTGTATGTTGTAATAATTCAGGGGTGCAATTAAAAATTAAAACCAAACTGTTGTATGCTGTAAAATATAGGGGTGTTGCTGTTCAAATAACATTACACTGGCCCTGTATGATGTAAGAATTTAGGGGTGCAGTTGTTTAAAATTAAAAGCACCCTGCTGTATGCTGTAAAATATAGGAGTGCTGCTGGCCCTGTATGTTGTAAAAATTCAGAGGTGCAGTTGTTAAAAGTTAAAAGCACACTGCTGCATGCTGTAAAAAATAGGGGTGTTGCTGTTCAACTAACATTACACTGGCCCTGTATGTTGTAATTATTCTATGGTGCAGTGAAAATCAATGTACACTGGCCCTGTCTTGTATGCTGTAATTATTCTAGGGTGCAGTGAAAATCAATGTACACACTGGCCCTGTCTTGTATGCTGTATTTATTGAAGGGTGCAGTGAAAATCAATGTACACTGGCCCTGTCTTGTATGCTGTAAAATTACAGGGGTGTTGTGAAAATACAGGGGTGCTGGCACTGTCTGCGGTTGCGATGTCTAGGCCTGACCTTCACAACACTCTATGGGAAGAGAAGGCTCCTACCAATATTTGCACACCCCCTGCAAGTGCTGGGAGGAGCACCGCCTGTCCAGTTGCTGATATAGAGATTGAGGATGTCACTGTAGAAGTACACCATGATGATGAGGAAATAGGTTTAGCTGGCGCTGCAGAGGACGTTGACGATGAGGATTCTGATGTGGTTTGTTTGAATAAGGCACCAGTGGAGACAGTTGTTGGCCATGGGATAAAAAAGCCCATTGTTATGCATGGGCAAAATACCAAAAAAGCCACCTCTCTGGTGTGGAATTATTTCTCCACAAATCCGGACAACAGGTGTCAAGCCATCTGTTGTCTTTGTCAATCCATAATCAGTAGGGGTAAGGATGTTAACTACCTAGGAACATCCTCCCATATATGTCACCTGCAGCACATTCATCATAAGTCATTGTCAAGTTCATAAACTTTGGGTAATAACGTAAGCAGTCCACTGACACCTAAATAATGTGGTTTTGTTTGAATATTATTTCTTTGTGAGGATGAGGATGTAAACACTGAAGGGGGGGGGGATCTGAGGATGTGGACGACATCTTGTCACTGTAGAGCCAGTTTGTGCAAGGAGAGATTAATTGCTTCTTTTTGGGGGCCCAAACAAACCAATCATTTCAGCCACAGTTTTGTCGCTGAAATGGTTGGTTGTTAAAGTGTGCATGTCCTGTTTATACAACATAAGGGTGGCTGGGAGGGCCCAAGACAATTCCATCTTGCACATCTCTTTTTTCTTTTCATTATGTGCTATTTGGGGCCTAGTTTTTAAAACTGCCATCCTGTATGCCTCTGCAGTGCCACTTCTAGATGGGCCAGGTGTTTGTGCCGCCCAATTGTGTCGCTTAGCTTAGTCATCCAGCGACCTCGGTGCACCTCTTTTTTTCTCTTTGCATTATGTGCTCTTTGGGGCCTAGTTTGTAAAACTGCCATCCTTTCTGCCACTGCAGTGCCACTCCTAGAGGGCAAGGTGTTTGTGCAGCCCACTTGTGTCGCTTAGCTTACTCATCCAGCTACCTCTGTGCAACCTTTTGGCCTAAAAACAATATTGTGAGGTGTGAGGTGTTCAGAATAGACTGGAGATGACTGGAAATGAAGTTATTGAGGTTAATAATACCGTAGGATCAAAATTACCCCCAAATTCTGTGATTTTAGCTGTTTTTATGTTTTTTTCAAAAATCACCCAGATCCAAAACCAAAACCCAAAAGGGTAGTTTTGGCAAAACCAATCCAGATCCAAAACATGAGCGGGGATCCAGATCCAAAACAAAAACACAAAACCCGCACATCTGTACTCTTAAATAATATTCTAATATTGTAGTAATCTATAAAACTATTTATTTGTTGTTTTTAATAACATAGCTACTGTTTCATGTAATGGTGATAGACTCATTTTAAAACTTAAAAATTTATGAATATTAATTAAAAATTGCTGTATTCTCAGACATTAGTTACAGTCATATGCAGTAATGTAAATACTTAGATTATTTAATTGTGTTATTTATTAAAAGCTTACTCTGCCTGAGGCCATTGTGAATATATACACACACAATTATATATAATTACAATATATAAACAGTATAGGAAATTAATTAAAAACAATCTTCTTCCCTTGCTTTTCTTGCATAAACTATTTCATTCCTTAGTCTGTACAGTAAAGCCCAGTACTCACGGGCCGATCAAGGAGAGATGCGTGCTGAGCGAACCGCTCAGCACACATCTCTCCTGCCGCTCAGCACAGCGCGATCTGTGCTGAGCGTGCGGGGGGAGACGGGGGGGCCGCTCACTTCACCCAGCGGGTGAAGTGAGCGACCCGCTAGATTGGCCTGCATGCAGGCCAATCTAGCAGCGGCGATAGCGATGTGCGGGGCCGCGCATCGCTATCGCCGAGGGGGCTACACACGGAGCGATCCTGCCGATATTCTAAGCAATCTAGTCAGATTGCTTAGAATATCGCTCCGTGAGTACCCCCCTTAAGAGCAGTGTTTGCGAGAGAGATTTCCCTTTATGTGGTTTTTCATCTCTTGACTTCATTATATGGAGCTTTGTTCTACATTATCACCCTTATCCCCTATTTGTGCAGTGCTAATACATTATATTTTAAGAATGTTGCTTACTATCAACTTATTATTATTATTATTATTATTATTATTATCATTATTACAGGATCCTGGCAGTTGGATGGCCGGTGGGGGTGTGAGCGTAACGAAGCCCCTTCCGGGCTCGGTGGCTCGCTGCGTTTGCCACAAGTTCTATTCCCACTCTATTTGTGTCGTGGACACCCATGATTGGGAATAGTCCCTGTTAGTCGGCATGCTGACCGGCAGGATTTTCAGATACCAGGATACCGGCGTCGGTATTGTGACCGGAGGTCTTCTGACCGTCGGTCACATAAACGCAATCCGTACAATGGGCCTAATTCAAGGTTGATTGAAAAACAAAATTTTCCTCTAATGGGCAAAACCATGTGAACTGCAGGTGGGGCAGATGTAACATGTGTAGAGAGTTAGATTTGGGTGGGGTGTGTTCAAACTGAAATCTAAATTGCAGTGTGAAAATAAAGCAGCCAGTATTTACCCTGCACAGAAACAATATAACCAACCGAAATCTAACTCTCTCAGCACATGTTACAGTATATTTGCCCCACCTGCAGTACACATGGTTTTGCCCATTAGAGGAAAATGTTATTTCTGCTGCGGGGTACACTGGTATTCCACAGGGAATAACATCGGGGTGTAGAGTTGGATCTTGATCCGAGGCACCAACAGGCTAAAGCGTTGACTGTTCCCAGGATGCAGTGCATCGCCTCCTCTATAGCCCCGCCTCCAGGCACTGGAGCTCAGTTTGTAAATTGGTGCCTGCAGTGCAGGTCACTAACAGGTGGGGCTGCGCTAGGCAGCCCTGAAAAGAGCTTTTTTAGAAGACTTCAAGGGCCGCAGCACTTTCTATGTCTTTATAACATGCTGTGCTGCTACTCCATCACCTCCGTCAGTGACGCTGCATACTCCCGCGGCCTGGTTCCTGGGTACTTGCAGCGGAAACACACCAGTTTTCTTCAGCCACACCACCAGTGTTATTCTCCAGGATCGCATGGCTGCACTTAAAGGAGGGAGGTAAGGTAAATCGCGATCCGGTCACGGTCCCAGGAGACGGACCGCGCTGCTGGCGTGGACACTGTGTCACACAGGGACCCCACTATATCCACCAGGGCAAGAAGCACAGGTCAGATTAATTAAAATCCATTTACAAAAGGCTCCACAGTACACGGTGGTGAAGTCCAGCAGAGGGGTTAAGGCGCTGACCTGTAGCCCCTCCCCCAGCTCCGGGTGCCATCTACTGCTGGTATTCCCACCCTGGAGCTGCTTATCTCTCTCTCCCTTACTCCCTGAAGAGATTTTGGTGCCCTCTCGCCAGTTCTGTTCAACGGTTATCCCCTCAGATCTGTTGAAAGCGCAAGCTCTACATCTGGTTGTACAATCCCTCCTGTATACAGGAGTGGTAGTTCTGGTACCTCTGTCCCAGAGAGGCAGGGGATACTATTCGACCCTGTTTCTAATTCCGAAACTGAATGGGTCTTTTACGGCCTATCCTCATCCTCAAATCATTGAACAAGTTTATAAGAGTGTCCAAATTCCGTATGGAAACTCTGCACTCTATTGTGCTGGCCATGGACCCCGAGGACTATATGATATTCCAGGACATATAGGATGCTTACCTGCACATACCTATTGCCATTTCGCATCAGCAATATCTGCGGTTTGCTATTGGCAACCTTCATTTTCAATTCCAGGCTCTGCCATTTGGACTGGCCACGGCACCTCAGATTTTCACCAAGGTAATGGCCATGATGACGTTTTTTCGCCGTCGTCAGGGAATCAGAATCCTACCATATCTGGACGACTTGCTGATTTTGGTGAACTCCCAAGATGTCCTCCTTAGTCAACTGGAGATGTCTACTTCTTTCAAGCTCATGGGTGACTAATCAATTGGAAGAATTCCTCGCTGGTCCCTGCTCGGAGCATGGTGCACCTGGGGGCGCTGCTGGACACGCACAGCCAAAGACTATTTCTGTCTCCGGGAAAGGTCCTGAAACTTCAGGACAAGATCAGATGCTTCCTCTCTTGCATCGCCGAGTGCATCAACACTCTCTGGCAAGTACTAGGCCTCATCATGTTGGCTTTAGACATGGTAGAGTACACTCAATTTCATTTTCCCACCCTCAGCAGAGGTTTAATCCTTTCCAAATGGGATGGCCTGCCTCATCGGATCAGATATCTCCTTGACTCCGGAGGTTCGTCTGTCACTGAGCTGGTGGCTACAGGACCAACAGTTGAGCAGGCGCTGTCCCTTCTGGATATCCAACTGGGTGCTTCTGACAACGGATGCCAGTATGCGAGGTTGGGGCGCGGTGTTGGAGCAACACTCTCTCCAGGGTCGGTGGATCAGGGAGGAATCTCTCCTCCCGATAAACATTCTGGAATTGTGGGCAGTGTTCAATGTGTTGACACTGGCCCTGCCTCTGGTACAGAACAGGCCTGTTCAAGTACAATCAGACAACGCCACCACTGTGACGTACATAAATCATCAAGGTGGCACGCAAAGCAGCATGGCAATGATGGAAGTGTCAAAAATCCTCCAATGGGCGGAACTCCTCAGCCAGCCATATCGGCAGTGCTCATTCCGAGAGTCCTCAACTGGGAAGCAGACTTCCTCAGTCGTCAGGACATGCACACAGGAGGGTGGAGTCTTCATCCTGAAGTCTTTCAACTCCTAGTGGACAAATGGGGCCTACGAGATGTAGACCTGATGGCATCTTGACACAATCACAAGGTTCCAGTGTTCGGAGCAAGGACAAGGGATCCTCAAGCAGCGTTCATGGATGCACTAGCAATTCCATGGAACTTTCGGCTGCCATACGTGTTCCCTCCAGTGTCACTCCTGCCCAGGGTAATACGGAAGTTCAAGCAAGAAGAAGGAATACTACTTCTAGTTGCTTCAGCATGGCCCAGACGGCATTGGTTCTCAGACCTGCAGGGTCTCTCGATAGAGTGTCCTCTTCTACTTCCTCAACGCCCAAACTTCCTCGCTCTGGGCCCTTGTGTCTACCCGGACCTGGCCAGACTTGCTTTGATGGCGTGGCTATTGAAGCATCACTCCTGAGAGCAAAAGGTTTCTCTGAGGTGGTTATTCAAACTATGTTGAAAGCCCGTAAACCAGCTTTGATTCGGATTTATTACAGGGTCTGGAATTCTTACTTCACAGGGTGAGCTGCTAAGAATTATAATGTATATACTTTCAAAACTTCCAGACTTTTGGCTTCTCTTCAACAAGGCCTAGACTTGGGCCTTCATCTGGCCTTCCTCAAGGTTCATATATCTGCCTTGTTGGTGTGGTTTCAGAGAAAAATTGCATCTCTTCCTGACATTCACACTTTCACTCAGGGTGTTCTGTGGATTCAGCCTCCCTTTGTCCCTCCTGTGGCTCCATGGGATCTGTCTGTCATCTTAAATGCCCTGCAAAAGTCTCCTCTTGAGTCTGTGGACCTTAAATGCCTTACACTTAAAGTCGTATTTCTGTTGGCTATTGCCTCTACTAGGAAGGTGTCAGACTTAGGTGCTTTGTCCTGTCGTCCACCCTTTCTGATTTTTCACTGTGACCGTAATGTTCTTCAAACACCCTGGTTTTCTGCCTAAGGTGTTATCATCTTTTCCCCTTAACCAGGAGAATGTGGTTCTGGCCTTCATCTCTTCTGGTCTGTCCTCCAAAGAAATGGATGTGGTACGGGCTCTCCGTATTTATGTGGAAAGGACTGCCTCTATCAGGAGGTCAGATCCCCTTTTTATACATTTTGGTTTTCACAATCGTGGCTGGCCTGTGAATAAGCAAACCTTATCCAGATGGATTAGAATGGTGATTGCACAAGCTCCTGCTGCTATCAAGGCCCAATCTGCTCAATCGGTTGGACTTTCTTGGGCAGCCCACCATGGCGTGTCCATAGAATAATTGTGCAAGGCAGCTACGTGGTCCTCTGTGAACACGTTCATTAGGTTCTATGCCTTTGATACTTCCGCCTCCCAGGATGCTTCCTGTAAATGTCGATTTACTTACAGGACTAAAAAGCAATACCTTAATTCACTCAATACACTTAAATTCGAGCCGCTGCGGCCTCTGTATGCAATCCTTAACCTATGTACTTTTTACTCAGTTAGCATACAATGGCCCATACCGTGTATGCACTTTGCGTACACACGCCTCAACGGACGTACAAAGTACACGCTGTGCATACACACACACCGACACACTGTGAGCACAATACAGCTACACGTGTGGCTGAAATACACTTTAACCTTAGCATACATACATATATACTAGAGATGAGCGCCTGAAATTTTTCGGGTTTTGTGTTTTGGTTTTGGGTTCGGTTCCGCGGCCGTGTTTTGGGTTCGACCGCGTTTTGGCAAAACCTCACCAAATTTTTTTTGTCGGATTCGGGTGTGTTTTGGATTCGGGTGTTTTTTTCAAAAAACCCTAAAAAACAGCTTAAATCATAGAATTTGGGGGTCATTTTGATCCCATATTATTATTAACCTCAAAAACCATAATTTCCACTCATTTTCAGTCTATTCTGAATACCTCACACCTCACAATATTATTTTTAGTCCTAAAATTTGCACCGAGGTCGCTGGATGACTAAGCTAAGCGACCCTAGTGGCCGACACAAACACCTGGCCCATCTAGGAGTGGCACTGCAGTGTCACGCAGGATGTCCCTTCCAAAAAACCCTCCCCAAACAGCACATGACGCAAAGAAAAAAAGAGGCGCAATGAGGTAGCTGACTGTGTGAGTAAGATAAGCGACCCTAGTGGCCGACACAAACACCGGGCCCATTTAGGAGTGGCACTGCAGTGTCACGCAGGATGTCCCTTCCAAAAAACCCTCCCCAATCAGCACATGACGCAAAGAAAAAAAGAGGCGCAATGAGGTAGCTGTGTGAGTAAGATTAGCGACCCTAGTGGCCGACACAAACACCGGGCCCATTTAGGAGTGGCACTGCAGTGTCACGCAGGATGTCCCTTCCAAAAAACCCTCCCCAATCAGCACATGACGCAAAGAAAAAAAGAGGCGCAATGAGGTAGCTGTGTGAGTAAGATTAGCGACCCTAGTGGCCGACACAAACACCTGGCCCATCTAGGAGTGGCACTGCAGTGTCACGCAGGATGGCCCTTCCAAAAAATACTCCCCAAACAGCACATGACGCAAAGAAAAAAAGAGGCGCAAGCTCTTCCCGTCCAGTGTTGGGAAGGTCAGGCATCGCAACCGACACAATTGGACTCTCCTTTGGGATTTGTGATTTCGAAGAACGCACAGTTCTTTGCTGTGCTTTTGCCGCAAGTCTTGTCTTTTTTCTAGCGAGAGGATGAGTGCTTCCATCCTCATGTGAAGCTGAACCACTAGCCATGAACATAGGCCAGGGCCTCAGCCGTTCCTTGCCACTCCGTGTGGTAAATGGCATATTGGCAAGTTTACGCTTCTCCTCCGACAATTTTATTTTAGGTTTTGGAGTCCTTTTTTTACTGATATTTGGTGTTTTGGATTTTACATGCTCTGTACTATGACATTGGGCATCGGCCTTGGCAGACGACGTTGCTGGCATTTCATCGTCTCGGCCATGACTAGTGGCAGCAGCTTCAGCACGAGGTGGAAGTGGATCTTGATCTTTCCCTAATTTTGGAACCTCAACATTTTTGTTCTCCATATTTTAATAGGCACAACTAAAAGGCACCTCAGGTAAACAATGGAGATGGATGGATACTAGTATACAATTATGGACGGACTGCCGAGTGCCGACACAGAGGTAGCCACAGCCGTGAACTACCGTACTGTACTGTGTCTGCTGCTAATATAGACTGGTTGATAAAGAGATGTCGTAGTATGTATGTATAAAGAAGAAAGAAAAAAAAACCACGGGTAGGTGGTATACAATTATGGACGGACTGCCGAGTGCCGACACAGAGGTAGCCACAGCCGTGAACTACCGTACTGTACTGTGTCTGCTGCTAATATAGACTGGTTGATAAAGAGATGTCGTAGTATGTATGTATAAAGAAGAAAGAAAAAAAAACCACGGTTAGGTGGTATACAATTATGGACGGACTGCCGAGTGCCGACACAGAGGTAGCCACAGCCGTGAACTACCGTACTGTACTGTGTCTGCTGCTAATATAGACTGGTTGATAAAGAGATGTCGTAGTATGTATGTATAAAGAAGAAAGAAAAAAAAACCACGGTTAGGTGGTATACAATTATGGACGGACTGCCGAGTGCCGACACAGAGGTAGCCACAGCCGTGAACTACCGTACTGTACTGTGTCTGCTGCTAATATAGACTGGTTGATAAAGAGATGTCGTAGTATGTATGTATAAAGAAGAAAGAAAAAAAAACCACGGTTAGGTGGTATACAATTATGGACGGACTTCCGAGTGCCGACACAGAGGTAGCTACAGCCGTGAACTACCGTACTGTGTCTGCTGCGACTGGATGATAAATAATGATATAAAAAATATATATATATCACTACTGCAGCCGGACAGGTATATATATTATATAATGACGGACCTGCTGGACACTGTCTGTCAGCAGAATGAGTTTTTTATAGAATAAAAAAAAAAACACCACACAAGTAAAGTCACACGACGAGTGTTTAACTTTTTCAGGCAATCACAATATAGTATACTACTAACTATACTGGTGGTCAGTGTGGTCAGGTCACTGGTCAGTCACACTGGCAGTGGCACTCCTGCAGCAAAAGTGTGCACTGTTTAATTTTAATATAATATGTACTCCTGGCTCCTGCTATAACCTATAACTGGCACTGCAGTGCTCCCCAGTCTCCCCCACAATTATAAGCTGTGTGAGCTGAGCACAGTCAGATATATAATATATACATAGATGATGCAGCACACTGGGCTGAGCAGTGCACACAGATATGGTATGTGACTGAGTCACTGTGTGTATCGTTTTTTTCAGGCAGAGAACGGATATATTAAATAAAACTGCACTGTCTGGTGGTCACTGTGGTCAGTCACTAGTAAACTCTGCACTCTCTTCTACAGTACTCCTAAGCTCCAGTAAATCAGGTCAATCTCTCTCTCTCTCTCTCCTAATCTAAATCACTGTACTCCCTAACAGCTGCTCCCCGTCCCCAATCCTCCCCACAATTATAACTAAGTCACTCAGTCTTTACTCTTTTCTACTATAACGGAGAGGACGCCAGCCACGTCCTCTCCCTATCAATCTCAATGCACGTTGGATAATGGCGGCGACGCGCGGCTCCTTATATAGAATCCGAGTCTCGCGATAGAATCCGAGCCTCGCGAGAATCCGACAGCGTCATGATGACGTTCGGGCGCGCTCGGGTTAACCGAGCAAGGCGGGAAGATCCGAGTCGCTCGGACCCGTGGAAAAAAACATGAAGTTCGTGCGGGTTCGGATTCAGAGAAACCGAACCCGCTCATCTCTAATATATACACAAACACACACACACACACACACACACACACACACACACACACACACACTTTCTCACTTACTTTCCCTGGCTGGCAGGATCTGGAGCATCATGTACTCCTCTTTGGCACCGAAGTCTGATGGTTCTGTGTAGCCCTGCCCCCTCCACCTATTTAGCCCCACCCCACCGTCATTGTAGCTCCACCCCCTCCTTCCGATCTGTCACAGGAGGGGGGGAGGCTTTCAGTTGCCAGCGCCGCTGCCTGTAATGCAGTGACAGGCACAGCAGCCGGCAGCAGCAGGGGGCTCAGGCGCAGCAGCGGGGATGCAGAGCAGGTACAGCACCTCTCCTGCCTGGCACCTACCTGCTCTGCATCCCTTTGCTGAGTGGGTAGCACCGTGCCAGGTTAGGGGTGCTGCAGCTGTACATGGGTGTTGCTGTCCTGGCTGTCACTGTGTTGTACAGGAAGCAGGGGCACTGTCCTCTTGTATGCTGTGAAAATACAGGGTTGCTGGCTGTAAAAAATCTGGGGCGCAGTGAAAATAAATGTACACTGGCCCTGTCTTGTATGCTGTAAAATATCTGGGGAGCAGTAAAAATAAATGTACACTGGTCCAGTCTTGTATGCTGTAAAAATTCTGGGGTGCAATTAAAATAAATGTACACTGGCCCTGTCTTGCATGCTGTAAAAAAAATCTGGGGTGCAGTGAAAATAAATGTACACTGGCCATATCTTGTATGCTGTAAGAATTCTGGGGTGCAGTGGAAATAAATGTACACTGGCCCTGTCTTGTATGCTGTAAAAATTCTGGGGTGCAGTGAAAATCAATCTACACTGGCCATGTCTTGTATGCTGTAAGAATTCTGGGGTGCTATAGGTAAAATAAATGTAAACTGGCCCTGTCTTGCATGTTTAAAAAATACAGAGGTGCTGTTGTTAAAATAAAAGTACACTGGACCTGTCTTGTATGCTGTAAAAAAATATAAGGGAGCAGTGAAAATAAATGTACACTGGTCCTGTCTAGTATGCTGTAAAAACTCTGGGGATCAGTAATAAAAAATGTACACTGGCCCAGTCTTGTATGCCTTTAAAAATCTGGGGAGCAGTGAAAATAAGTGTACACTGGCCCTGTCTTGTATGCTGCAAAAATTCTGAGGTGCTGTTGTTAAAATAAAAGTACACTGGCCCTGTCCTGTATGCTGTAAACATACAGGGGTGCTGTTGTTAAAATACAAGTAAACTGGCCCTGTCTGTATGCTGTAAAAATCAGGGTTACAGTGAAAATAAATGTACACTGGCCCTGTCTTCTATGCTGTAAAAATTCTGGGGTGCTGCTGTTAAAATAAAAGTACACTGGTCCTGTATGCTGTAAAAATTCTGGGGTGCTGCTGTTAAAATAAAAGCACACTGGTCCTGTATGCTGTAAAAATACAGGGGTGCTGCTGTTAAAATAAAAGTACACTGGCCCTGTATGCTGTAAAACAAAGGGGTGCAGTGAAAATAAATGTACACTGGCCTTGTTTTGTAAACTGTAAAATTACAGGGGTGTTATGAAAATACAGGGGTGCTGGCACTGTCCACGGTTGCGATGTCTAGGCCTGACCTTCACAACACTGTATGGGAAGAGGAGGCTCCTACCACCATTTGCACGACACCTGCAATTGCTGGGAGGAGCACCGCCCGTCCAGTAGCTGATATTGAGAATGAGTATGTCACTGTACAAGTACACCAGGATGAGGAGGATATCGGTGTAGCTGGCGCTGAGGAGAAAGTTGACGATGAGAATTCTGATAGTGATGTGGTTTGTTTGAATAAGGCACCAGTGGAGACAGTTGTTGGCCATGGGATGAAAAAGCCCATTGTCAAGCCTGGGAAAAATACAAAAAAAGCCACCTCTTCGGTGTGGAATTATTTCTCCACCAATCCGGACAACAGTTGTGAAGCCATCTGTTGCCTTTGTCAATCCATAATAAGTAGGGGTAAGGACGTTAGCCACCTAGGAACATCCTCCCTTATACGTCACCTGCAGATTATTCATCATAAATCATTGTCAAGTTCATAAACTTTGGGTAATAGCGTAAGCAGTCCACTGACACCTAAATGATGTGGTTTTGTTTGAATATTATTTCTCTGTGAGGATAAGGATGTAAACACTGAAGGGGGGGATCTGAGGATGAGGATGACATCTTGCCACTGTACAGCCAGTTTGTGCAAGGAGAGATTGATTGCTTCTTTTTTGGTGGGGGGCCCAAACAAACCAGTCATTTCAGCCACAGTCATGTGGTAGACCCTGTCGCTGAAATAATTGGTTTGTTAAAGTGTGCATGTCCTGTTTATACAACATAATGTAACCCCCTCTCTCACCACCCCGGGGTACTTATTACCTATGTGCCTCCACCCAAGCTGATTATTATAAGGCTCGCATGGGTAAGCCTTCCTCCTGTGTTGTATGTGTGTATGTATTAAAACCGTTACTCATTACCTCTTATTTTGTTCTTTTCTTCTCTTCCAGGTTTTCAAGATCAACATCAAACCACAAATTATATCGGTAAGTATTGTAATTTAATCACAGAATCACACTATACAACGTATGAAATAGTGAATGGTTTTGTTAAATATACAGACCTTAATATGTAATATATTTATACATTACTACCACTACTATACATATCATTGTGCATGCAATACAAAAAACGTTCTTCCCGTTTTAATTGAAACTGAGTTACCCGGGTACTCGTTAAAACTAATGTGCACAATAGGGGCCCATACCATATAAGAAAAAACATTTACTATATATAGAAGGACTTGGTGAACTGATGGTGGTCGTTGAATGTTTGTTACCTTGAATAGGAATTAGTTAAGTCTTTGTTGATGATCCCTATTGAAATTATATTCCAGTGTCAGAGGGTTAATTAGCACTACTGTTCCTGGGATATTTTTGTGGGGTTAGTTAATGCTTAAGGATAGCTCAGTCCATGAAACAATATAGCATTAACTTCAACTAGTCACAGTATTTTGCTACTTATGTTTCTCTTTGGACAACATAAATTGTTATCTCTCTGGATACTTATTTAACATCTCCAGCTGTCTCCTTCACTTAGCAAGATGAACATTGGTTACAGTAGCAAAGTAATACTGCTACTCTGAATTCCTGCAGAATATAAGGCTGTAGTCTCTACATCAGCGTTGTCCCCATAATAGAGAAAATATGAATAATAGTTATATCATTCCATTGAGTAACACTAAGTAATGTCTCCTCTTTCCTAAAAAGATCAGAATTATATTATCCCGTATAGGATTTTTTTAGTTATGGTACCAAGCCTTCCGCTTCAGTGTAAATTCCGATGGGACTCCCTTTTAGTTATTTAGTATGTGAAATGCAGTGGGTTATGGTAACACCAGTCCAACAAATATATCGTTCTTATGTATTGTCTATTTCCACTCTGATATATATATATATACTCCCTGGAATTCATCCATAGTCATAGTATATTTATACGTCTGTCAATTAAAGTAATTCCTTATATATGACAGTTCTCCCTCGTTTCAGCTATTGCAGGGCTGTATTGACAGTTAACAGTATGAATAATTGCCATACACAGTTCAATCTACTTATTGGCCAGTATAGGAATATTTATAACTCTCCTATCTGCTTGACTTGTGACACCAGCCTATTATGCATCTCAGTTATTCTTCCGTGCTAATTCCTACTTATGGTTGAGTCTGGTAAATGAGAACTGGTGGCTGCATTAATGAAATTTCCTAAAGCAGAGTGTCAGCTGAAGTCTATGGGGCTCAGTGTATGTAGACTGCAGGGGGCAGTGTAGTTTTGGTTCACTTACACATCCCCATATGCTGCTGCTGCGGCAGGATGACGCTCCCCCGACTCCTCCCTAACGAGGTGGTGCGCAATGGAGCTGGGTGGTCCCTATGTGGAAGGCAGGCGATCCAGTCATCTACGCCCAGCCAGGACCTCCATGGGGACGCCTCTTCCGTCCTCCCCCGCTCGTAGACCAATGATCCAGCCGGATCAGAAGGAGCCACTGCCTTCTCCTGCCTCTTCGAGCAGCGGGCCGCCTCCAGCAGTGTCACTTAATCTCTGCCTCCACTCCTCTCTCCCTGTAGGCTCTGGCGTGGGTAGCGCTACTCCGTCTCCGCGGCGCCGCTGTATGTTTACAGCATACAGCTCTATTAGCGGCCCGCTAGAGATCTGAGCACGCACACTAGCCAGGGGAACGGCAACTCCTCTCCGCAGCGCAGGTGAGCTCTCTATATACATAAAGGAAGAAGAGAAAGGGTTCGAAATGCCTTAAAGTGGTGCACTTAATCTTCAATTAAAATATAACTTTTATTATAGTATATACTATAATAAAAGTTATATTTTAATTGAAGATTAAGTGCACCACTTTAAGGCATTTCGAACCCTTTCTCTTCTTCCTTTATGCAGATTTATTTTGTCTGTGGTAGCACCCCCTAAATGGTTATGAATAACGCAGATGTGCTCTGGATAATATAAATTGGGGTCATTTTCATAATAAGAAGTAACCTGTGCGACCAGTATAACAGTTACGAGCTCTCTATATACCCATGGATAAAGGGACTCGCGCCGCACAGCCGTTCACTATTGGTCGCCCGTCCCTTGCCTCCGCCAACCATTGCCTCCTGTTGTCAACCGCTCGCGGTCAGCCCCTGAACCCTGCTCGTGGACAAACTCTTCCCGCCCTGCAGGTTGTCACTCCCGCAGCGCGAGGCCAACGCCAAGGATCTATTTTGCCGCCTTTACTGCCCTGCAGGCTATTGCTATCTCAACGTGTCACGAGCCCACAGTGAAGTATACACAACCATTCATTATATTAACAAAAGTATGGCAGCAAAACACTACCACAATGGATAACATAAATACTCCAATTAATTACTACCAATATATACATACACATATATATCTATTAATTATATAGTTTTACTCCTATTAATTGTATTGTGCATTTCCCCTACCACAAACTGCTTATATGAATCTAAGTCTTATGGGATTTTACATGGACAACACATTCTTTATATTAATAACAATAAATACATATTAATTTAATGCTAAACAATTATTAATATATATTAGTCATGTTACAATAAGGGTGGGTGGTAGGGCCCAAGGACATTTCCATCTTGCACGTCTTTTCTTTGTCTGCCACATCATTCCAGGGGTGCTGCCCTATATGGGGTGCTGCCCCTCTGCCCTATCACACCAGGGTGCTGCCCCACTGCCATTTAAATTAGAGATGTGCAGCAAGCACTTTTCATGTTTTGTGTTTTGGTTTTTTGTTCTGGTTCCATGCTCATGTTTTGGATCTGGATTGGTTTTGCCAAAACCACTCTTTTGTATTTTGGTTTTGGTTTAGGATCTGGATGATTTTTGAAAAAAACAAGAAAACAGCTAAACTCACGTAATTTGGGGGTAATTTTCATCCTACAGTATTATTAACCTCAATTAAATTCATTTCCACTCATTTCCAGTCTATTCTGGACACCTCAAACCTCACAATATTGTTTTTAGGCCTAAAAGTTGCACCGAGGTGGCTGCATGACTTAGCTAAGTAAGACACGTGTGCGGCACAAACGACTGGCCCATCTAGGAGTGGCACTGCAATGGCAGACAGGATGGCACTTACAAAAACTAGTCCCCAAACAGCACATCATGCAAAGAATTAAAATACGTGCAATGAGGTACTGCAGATACACGATCCTACTATGTGACACCTGCACAGTATCACTTCTCTCATTCTCTATGATCAGTGTAATTATACTGCAGATACATGTTCCTGCTATCTGTATGTGACAGCTGCACAGTTTCAATTCTCTCATTCTGTATGATCAGTGTACTTATACTGCAGATACACATTCCTTCTATCTATATGTGACAGCTGCACAGTATCACTTCTCTCATTCTGTATGATCAGTGTAATTATACTGCAGATACATATTCCTGCTATCTGTATGTGACAGCTGCACAGTATCACTTCTCTCATTCTGTATGATCAGTGTAATTATACTGCAGATACATGTTCCTGCTATCTGTATGTGACAGCTGCACAGTTTCAATTCTCTCATTCTGTATAATCAGTGTACTTATACTGCAGATACACATTCCTTCTATCTATATGTGACAGCTGCACAGTATCACTTCTCTCATTCTGTATGATCAGTGTAATTATACTGCAGATACATATTCCTGCTATCTGTATGTGACAGCTGCACAGTATCACTTCTCTCATTCTGTATGATCAGTGTAATTATACTGCAGATACATGTTCCTGCTATCTGTATGTGACAGCTGCACAGTTTCAATTCTCTCATTCTGTATGATCAGTGTACTTATACTGCAGATACACATTCCTTCTATCTATATGTGACAGCTGCACAGTATCACTTCTCTCATTCTGTATGATCAGTGTAATTATACTGCAGATACATATTCCTGCTATCTGTATGTGACAGCTGCACAGTATCACTTCTCTCATTCTGTATGATCAGTGTAATTATACTGCAGATACATGTTCCTGCTATCTGTATGTGACAGCTGCACAGTTTCAATTCTCTCATTCTGTATGATCAGTGTACTTATACTGCAGATACACATTCCTTCTATCTATATGTGACAGCTGCACAGTATCACTTCTCTCATTCTGTATGATCAGTGTAATTATACTGCAGATACAAGTTTCTACTATCTATATGTGACACCTGCACAGTATCACTTCTCTTATTCTGTATGATCAGTGTAATTATACTGCAGGTACATGTTTCTACTATCTATATGTGACACCTGCGCAGTATAACTTCTCTTATTCTGTATGATCAGTGTAATTATACTTCAGATACATGTTCCTACTATCTATATGTGACACCTGCGCAGTATAACTTCTCTTATTCTGTATGATCAGTGTAGTCTTATACAGCAGCACTGGACATATGGCAGCAGAGGACACGACCACTGTGACTGGACTGTTACAGCACAATACACCACCACTGGACTGATGCAGCACAACACAGCACCACTGGACTGGACTTATACAGCAGCACTGGACATATGGCAGCAGAGGACACAACCACTGTGACTGGACTGATGCAGCACAACACAGCACCACTGGACTGGACTCATACAGCAGCACTGGATACTGTCTATGCAGCAGAGGACAGAACCACTGTGACTGGACTGATGCAGCACAAGACACTAACACTGAACTGATGCAGAAGACTCTCCAATGCCGGAGAGAAAATAGCAGCGATGTGCGGTGACTTATATGGTATCCAAACCCCGCAAGAATCCGACAGCAGGTTGATGACGTTTTGCCTCGTTCTGGTTTCCGAGTCAGACGGGAAAACCCGAGCCTGACTCGGATCCGGGCTTGGGTGGTGTAGTTCGGGGGGTTCGGTTCTCTGAGAACCGAAACTGCTCATCTCTAGTTTAAATCCAGGGGTGCTGTTGTCTGTCTGCTGTGCTATATAATTCTCCAGAGGTGCTACATATGCTGTATAAGTCTAGGGGTTCTGCCGTATAATTCCAGAGGTGCTGCTGTACTTGATTCTAGGTTTAAATGAAAGCCTAGAGCAGATATGAAATAAGCTTCAACATCCCAAACAGATTTGTGAAAACTTAGCCTCAAAGGTGGAAATGGAATTTGCTATTTTGACGGTGTTTTTTAATAAAGTGGGGAGAGACCACATTTGTGGCCAAAGTCAATATGACAAAGAAGGGACAGAATCATAATCCAGTGCAACTGCCGAAGAGGTAAAAGCCAGATTTTCTGCCAGAGCATTAGAGAGAGGTTCTTCTCAATTATTTCATGTTAAAGACTCACTCAAATGAATGGCTCCAATTAGTCAACCTTATTTTGATTTATTATTGATGTTCCAAATTTTGAGATTATTTATTTATTTAGAAGATGCGCTTTTGTTGTACAGGGATATTCTTTTCCTAAGGGCTGCGTAGGGTTATCGCAAGACCTCATGGTGTTAGAAGAACAGAGTTTCAGTGATCTTGCATTGCATCAGCTTTCCATTGCACTGCAGCACTAGATGGGCCAGGAGCTCCTGTGAGGCATAAAGTTACTGAATAAGACCCAGTATGAAGTCTCATGGTGGCTTACAGCTAGGAAGATGTCTGGCTTGCCAGGCTGAAGCATGCTGTGGGCACAGAGGCTAGCATTGCTTCCTTCCACAGCCCTACTTATAGTATGAAATGATTTTTGACTGTAGAGTGCTAAGCTCCACTAGGGCAGGGGCTCAATAACAAAAAAATCACTGCACAGTGCTGCTTAAAACTGTACTGGAACCACCCAAACTCAACTTGCCCCATCCAGGGATGCTGTGGGGGCTCAGGAGGGGCTGCTAAAACATCTATAGGGCGTCTTTATTTAAAAATATATTATGAATAAAATAAACAAGACACACAGGTATGCTCACATGCATGTAACTGAGAGCTGTGAAAAACAAAAATAAGTCATCTGCCACAAAATATGTAAATAAGAATGCAATAAAAAAAATGGAAAAAAGAAACCCACAAGGGGAAAATATCCAATCTTGATCCTGTAGTATACACCAGTTTATTTGCATCCCAGCATTAAATCTGAGATTATCTTATTCCCTGAACATGGAAAAGGGGGTACAAATTTGGAGACTTTGGTCCCTAGTTTTTCAGTTTGTCCAGTAATGTGGTAATTATATATTTGCTTGGTTGAAGTCCTTTCTGTCCCACACCAATATAGGAGTGGAGGTGAAAACCTGTGTGTTGTTCCTGATTGCGTGTGCCTCTATAATTTTAATCACCTTCTTGACACTGTCCTGATCCTCTTGCCTCTTCTCATAATGTGAAAAGTCATCAAAGAAGGAGGGTATGTTTGTAGCTAGCTATGATTTGGAGAACTTGGCAAGCTTTTTCCAGGGAGACCACCTATCGCTGAAATGATGGGTTTATTAAATTGTGCATGTCCTGTTTAAACAACATAAGGGTGGGTGGTAGATCCCAGGTGGGTGGGAGGGCCCAAGACAATTCCATCGTGCACCTCTTTTTTTTCTTTGCATTATGTGCTCTTTTGGGACTAGTTTTTAAAACTGCCATCCTGTCTGACACTGCAGTGCCACTCCTAGATGGGCTAGTTGTTTGTGCTGCCCACTTGTGTCGCTTAGCTTAGTCATCCAGCTACCTTGGTGCAACCTTTTGGCCTAAAAACAATATTGTGAGGTGTTCAGAATAGACTGGGAATCAGTGGAAATGAATGTTATTGAAGTTAATAATACCATAGGATCAAAAATACTCCCAAATTCTGTGATTTTAGCTGTTTTATGTTGTATCCAAAAATCATCAAGATCCAAAACACAAAACCCGTAAAGTGTCCACCGCACATCTCTAATTAAGAGTCTAACAAAATTCCAAAATCTTGGCTGCTACCCAGGGATAATCCTTTGTCAGTACAGGACCCAAAAGAGTATGTGGTATACCTATTTATGTTGATACAATTTCAGTGTTAATGTGCAAATAAAACTCTTTTTGTAGTAAAATCTCTCCGTTTTCATCAAGTAATATTCCCTTATTACAATCCAGAGAAAATTGTTGGGATGAAGTCTTCCCTAATTGCAATTTAGAGGAAACTGGGGGATGTTGTGTTCACCTTTTGGATCCTAAATCAAGACACACATACTAAAGACACCCAGAAAAATAGTAAAATAGCCTCTCAGTGTACTTTGTCCAAATGTTTGTTTCATTATAAAATAAATATATATAAATAAATAAATATATAAAACATCCCTACTCTACACACATTCCAAGCCGTCCAAGCCACAATAGGGATAGATGATGTCCACTTGCTGTCTCCCCCCCCCCCCCCCCCCTTTCAGATTTTGACAGCAATTGTTCCCATTAGTGGTAAGTCATGCACTTCAGTTCACCTGTGTTTTGTCAAATTGACCTCCTAAGGGATGTGTTGTGTTTCCAATAGTATGTATCCATACTCCTTATCTGGTTGTGTTGTGTTATAAGCGCCTTGAGTCCTATCGGAGAAAGAGCGCTATATAAATAAAATTATTATTATTATTATTATATACATACAATCAAATATAGTGTGCACTCTCCATACAAAAATTCAAATGATGAAAAATGTATTTACAGGTTAAGTATCCCTTATCCAAAATTAAAAATCCCACATTTTTGGGTCCCCTTCTGAGGTAATAACATATATACTAGTGATGTGCACCGGACATTTTTCAGGTTTTGTGTTTTGGTTTTGGATTCGGTTCCGCGGCCGTGTTTTGGATTCGGACGCATTTTGGCAAAACCTCCCTGAAATTTTTTTGTCGGATTCGGGTGTGTTTTGAATTCAAGTGTTTTTTTTTTTAAACCCTTAAAAACAGCTTAAATCATAGAATTTGGGGGTAATTTTGATCCCATAGTATTATTAACCTCAATAACCATAATTTCCACTAATTTCCAGTCTATTCTGAACACCTCACACCTCACAATATTATTTTTAGTCCTAAAATTTGCACTGAGGTCGCTGGATGATTAAGCTAAGCGACCCAAGTGGGTGGCACAAACACCTGACCCATCTAGGAGTGGCACTGCAGTGTCAGACAGGATGGCACTTAAAAAAAGGCCCCAAACATCACATGATGCAAATATAAATTAAAAAAAAGAGGTGCAAGATGGAATTGTCCTTGGGCCCTCCCACTTACCCTTATGTTGTATAAACAGGACATGCACACTTTAACAAACCCATCATTTCAGCGACAGGGTCTGCCACATGACTGTGGCTGAAATGACTGGTTGGTTTGGGCCCCAACCAAAAAAGAAGGAATCTCCTTGCACAAACTGGCTCTACAGAGGCAAGATGTCCACCTCCTCCTCATCCTCCGATTCCTCACCCCTTTCACTGTGTACATCCCCCTCCTTACAGAGTATTAATTCGTCCCCACTGGAATCCACCATCACAGGTCCCTGTGTACTTTCTGGAGGCAATTGCTGGTAAATGTCTCCACGGAGGAAATGATTATAATTTATTTTGATGAACATCATCTTCTCCACATTTCCTGGAAGTAACCTCCTACGCCAATCGCTGACAAGGTTACCGGCTGCACTAAACACTCTCTTTCGGAGTACACACTGGAGGGGGGACAACTTAGGTAAAATAAAGCCAGTTTGTGCAAGGGCCTCCTAATTGCCTCTTTTTCCTGCCAGTATACGTACGGACTGTCTGACATGCCTACAGTAATACTGTCACTCATATAATCCTCCACCATTCTTTCAATGGTGACAGAATCATATGCAGTGACAGTAGACGAAATGTCAGTAATCGTTGGCAGGTCCTTCAGTCCGGACCAGATGTCTGCTATCGCTCGTGACTGCCCTGCATCACCGCCAGCGGGTGGTTTTGAAAATGTTATCCTTTTCCTGGCAGCTCCAGTGGCAGGAGAAAATGAAGCAGCCACCTCTTCCCATCCAGTGTTGGGAAGGTCAGGCATCGCAACCAAGACAATTGGACTCTCCTTGGGGATTTGTGATTTAGAAGAACGCACAGTTCTTTGCTGTGCTTTTGCCAGCTTAAGTCTTTTCATTTTTCTAGCGGGAGGATGAGTTCTTCCATCCTCATGTGAAGCTGACCAACTATTCATGAGGAACATAGGGCCTTAGCCGTTCCTTGCCACTCCGTGTCATAAATGGCATATTGGCAAGTTTACCCTTCTCCTCAGACGCTTTTAATTTAGATTTTTGGGTCATTTTACTGAACTTTTGTTTTTTGGGATTTTACATGTTCTCTACTACGACATTGGGCATCGGCCTTGGCAGACGACGTTGATGGCATTTCATTATCTCTGCCATGACTATTGGCAGCAGCTTCAGCACTAGGTGGAAGTGGATCTTGATCTTTCCCTATTTTACGCTCCACATTTTTGTTCTCCATTTTTAATGTGTGGAATTATATGCCAGTAATATATCTGGAATTAGACGGCAGTAATGTCTGGAATTAGATACCACTAGATAGATACCAGATACCACTGTGACTGGCATGATGATGATCTATGCACAGTGACAGGACACTACCACAGCCCGCTACAGCAGCAAGATGCAGCACAAGACACTGGACTACTGTACTGTACTACTATATACTGGTCCCCACAATGCAGCACTGACGCTGAGCACAGATATTAAGCACTGTTCAGGATACTAGAAGTGACACGGAGCTGCAAGATACAGCAATGGCCTACTGTACTGTACTACTATATACTGGTGGTCACCACAATGCAGCAATGTACTACTATATATACTGGTCACCACAATGCAGCACAGATATTGAGCACTGATCTGGAGAATAGAACTGAGTCTGACACGGAGCTGCAAGATACAGCAATGGACTACTGTACTGAACTACTATATACTGGTGGTCACCACAATGCAGCACTGTACTACTATATATACACTTGTCACCACAATGCAGCACAGATATTGAGCACTGATCAGGAGAATATAACTGAGTCTGACATGGAGCTGCAAGATACAGCAATGGACTAATGTAATGTACTACTATACTGGTGGTCACCACAATGCAGCACTGTACTACTATATATACTGGTCACCACAATGCAGCACAGATATTAAGCACTGATCAGGAGAATAGAACTGAGTCTGACACGGAGCTGCAAGATACAGCAATGGACTACTGTACTGTACTACTATATACTGGTGGTCACCACCATGAAGCACTGTACTACTTTATATACTGGTCACCACAATGAAGCACAGATATTGAGCACTGATCAGGAGAATAGAACTGAGTCTGACATGGAGCTGCAAGATACAGCAATGGGCTACTGTACTGTACTACTATATACTGGTGGTCACCACAATGCAACACTGTACTACTATATATACACTTGTCATCACAATGCAGCACAGATATTGAGCACTGATCAGGAGAATAGAACTGAGTATGACACAGAGCTGCAAGATACAGCAATGGCCTACTGTACTGTACTTCTATATAGTACTAGTGGTCACCACAATGCAGCACACTGAGCACATATATTGAGCTTTTCAGGCAGAGAACGTAGCCACGTCCTCTCCGCTCAATCGACAATGCACAAGTGAAAATGGCGGTGACGCACGGCTCTTTATATGGAATCCGAATCTTGCGAGAATCCGACAGCGGGATGATGACGTTTTCCCCCGTTCGGGTTTTGCGTGTTAGGCGGGAAGAACTGAGGCTGCCTCGGACCCGTATAAACCACGTGAAGTTCGGGGGGGTTTGGATCTCGACCAACCGAACCCACTCATCTCTAATATATACTATATATTATGTCTATATATAGATATACAATATAATATGTATATATGTATGTGTCATTATCTCAGTAGAGGAACCAATAATGTGTGATTTAGAATTTTGGATAAGGGTTACTCAACCTGTATTATGGAAATATTCACAAAAACTTAACATAGCCAAAGTGCTTCTTCAGGACAAGCAGCAGAGCATCAGTTCAAAAGCACAGCCAAAGAGCAGAGTGCACACTATTTTTGATTGTGTATTTTGGATCAATTTATTTATTGATCTCCATTGAAGCACCCCACTGTTGATCATCAATGCTGTTGTTGAGCGCAGACACAAGTCTCTCTCTCTCTCTCTCTCTCTCTCTCTCTCTCTCTCTCTCTCTCTCTCTATATATATATATATATATATATTAGAGATGTGCGGCGGGAACTTTTTGTGTTTTGGTTTTGGCTCTAATTCCCCACTCGTGTTTTGGTTTTGGATTGGTTTTGCCAAAACCACCCTTTCGTGTTTTGGTTTTAGTTTTGGATCTGGATGATTTTAGAAAAGAACATAAAAATGGCTAAAATCACAGAATGTGGGGGTAATTTTGATCATACGGTAATACTAACCTCAATAACATTCATTTCCACTCATTTCCAGTCTATTCTGAACACCTCACAATATTGTTTTTAGGCCAAAAGGTTGCACCGAAGTGGCTGTATGACTAAGCTAAGCGACATAAGTGTGCGGCACAAACACCTGGCCCATCTAGGAGTGGCACTGCAGTGTCAGACAGAAGGGCAGATTTAAAAAATAGGCCCCAAACAGCACATGATGCAAAGAAGAAAAAGAGGTACACCGAGGTTGCTGGTTGACTAAGCTAAGCGACACAACCACCTGGCCCATCCAGTAGTGGCATGCAGTGGATGAATGTCGAAAGTGGCCCACAATTTTTCAGTCTACTGAAAGCATCTCGTGCACGCCCCTGTCATTTTTAAAAAAATCTGCAATTGGTGGACTTATATGGCAGTATTCCTGGACTAATACAGCAGTACCCCTGGACTTATACGGCAGTGTCAGACAGGATGGCACTTTAAAAAACCATGCCCCAAACTGCACATGATGCAAAGATGAAAAACAGGTGCACCAAGGTGGCTGTATGACTAAGCTAAGCGACACACGTGTGAGGCACAAACACCTGGCCCATCTAGGAGTGGCATTGCAGTCCCACTGCACTAATGGTGGATACCGGATGCACGTCTAGCTCCAGCATAGTTGTTATGGCCTCAGTAATCCATTTTGCAACAGGGTATATACACTGCTCAAAAAAATAAAGGGAACACTAAAATAACACATCCTAGATCTGAATGAATGAAATATTCTTATTAAATACTTTGTTCTTTACATAGTTGAATGTGCTGACAACAAAATCACACAAAAAATATCAATGGAAATCAAATTTATTAACCCATGGAGGTCTGGATTTGAAGTCACCCTCAAAATTAAAGTGGAAAAACACACTACAGGCTGATCCAACTTTGATGTAATGTCCTTAAAACAAGTCAAAATGAGGCTCAGTAGTGTGTGTGGCCTCCACGTGCCTGTATGACCACCCTACAACACCTGGGCATGCTCCTGATGAGGTGGCGGATGGTCTCCTGAGGGATCTCCTCCCAGACCTGGACTAAAGCATCCGCCAACTCCTGGACAGTCTGTGGTGCAACGTGGCATTAGTGGATGGAGCGAGACATGATGTCCCAGATGTGCTCAATTGGATTCAGGTCTGGGGAATGGGCGGGCTAGTCCATAGCATCAATGCCTTCATCTTGCAGGAACTGCTGACACACTCCAGCCACATGAGGTCTATCATTGTCTTGCATTAGGAGGAACCCAAGGCCAACCGCACCAGCATATGGTCTCACAAGGGGTCTGAGGATCTCATCTCGGTACCTGATGGCAGTCAGGCTTCCTCTGGCGAGCACATGGAGGGCTGTGCGGCCCCCCAAAGAAATGACACCCCCCACCATTACTGACCCACTGCCAAACCGGTCATGCTGGAGGATGTTGCAGGCAGCAGAACGTTCTCCTAGGCGTCTCCAGACTCTGTCACGTCTGTCACATGTGCTCAGTGAGAACCTGCTTTCATCTGTGAAGAGCACAGGCCGCCAGTGGCGAATTTGCCAATCTTGGTGTTCTCTGGCAAATGCCAAACTTCCTGCACGGTGTTGGGCTGTAAGCACAACACCCACCTGTGGACGTCAGGCCCTCATACCACCCTCATGGAGTCTGTTTCTGATCGTTTGAGTAGACACATGCACATTTGTGGCTTGCTGGAGGTCATTTTTCAGGGCTCTGGCAGTGCTCCTCCTGTTCCTCCTTGCACAAAGGTGGAGGTAGCGGTCCTGCTGCTGGGTGGGTTGCCCTCCTACGGCCTCCTCCACATCTCCTGATGTACTGGCCTGTCTCCTGGTACCGCCTCCATGCTCTGGACACTACGCTGACAGACACAGCAAACCTTCTTGCCACAGCTCGCATTGATGTGCCATCCTGGATGAGCTGCACTACCTGAGCCACTTGTGTGGGTTGTAGGGAGGTCATACAGGCACATGGAGGCCACACACACTACTGAGCCTCATTTTGACTTGTTTTAAGGACATTACATCAAAGTTGGATCAGCCTATAGTGTGTTTTTCCACTTTAATTTTGAGGGTGACTCCAAATCCAGACCTCCATGGTTTAATAAATTTGATTTCCATTGATAATTTTTGTGTGATTTTGTTGTCAGCACATTCAAATATGTAAAGAACAAAGTATTTAATAAGAATATTTCATTCATTCAGATCTTGGATGTATTATTTTAGTGTTCCCTTTATTTTTTTGAGCAGTGTGTGTATATATATATATATATATATATATATATAGCAGTATCACTGAAATTATACAGCAGGATCACTGGACTTATACAGCAGGATCGCTGGAATTATACGGCAGGATCACTGGAATTATATGGCAGTACCGCTGGACATATATGGCAGTATCAATAGACATATACAGCAGTATTACTGGACTGGACTTATACGCCAGTAGCACTGGAATTATACGGCAGGATCACTGGAATTATGCGTCAGGATCACTGGAATTATACGGCAGTACCGCTGGACATATACGGCAGTATCAATGGACATATACGGCAGTATCATTGGACATATACGGCAGTATCACTGGACTGGATTTATACACCAGTACCACTGGAATTATACGGCAGAATCACTGGAATTATATGGCAGTACCACTGGACATATACGGCAGTATCAATGGACATATACGGCAGTATCACTGGACGGGTGTAGTACGGTATGCTACACCCGTCCCGCCGCGGGCACGGTGGAGCGCTACGCGCGCCACGCTATTTTATTCTCCCTCCAGGGGGTCGTGGACCCACATGAGGGAGAAAAAGTGTTGGTATGTCGGCTGTCGGGATTCCGGCACCGGTATACTGTGCGCCGGGATCCCGACAGTCTGCATACTGAAGACCACCCTCACTGGACATATACAGCAGTATCAATGGACATATACGGCACTATCACTGGACATATACGTCAGTACCACTGGACATATACGGCTGCACAGGGACACCACCACTGGACTGATGCAAGATGCACCACTGCAATGGACTGAACTTATACCGCAGCACTGGACATATGGCAGCAGAGGACACCACCACTGTGACTAGACTGATGCAGCACAAGACACTAACACTGAACTGATGCAGGACACTGAGGACAGAGACATGTCCTCTCTCTACACTCTCCAATGCCAGAGTGAAAATGGTGGCGAAGCGCGGCTCCTTATATGGAATCCAAACCCTGAGAGAATCCGACAGCGGGATGATGATGTTTTGCCTCATTCTGGTTTCTGAGTGAGGTGGGAAAACCCGAGCCTGACTCGGATCCGGGCTCGGGTAAAGAAGTTTGGGGGGGTTCGGTTCTCTGTGATCCGAACCCGCTCATCTCTAATATATATATAAAATTTGCATCTTTGCCATATTCAAATCTACTTATAGTATGTTAAGTATTTTTCAGTCATATTTTTGTTGAATAGGGAATTGGTATTTAGTCAAAGATTCGGAACAAAGATGAAAATCCAACCTAGTTACAACTATTAAAGGTACATTCTAATCATTTTACTGTATTGCCCACTAATACAGTCATATTCTTTCCACAGCAACCTTGAACAAGTACTCATTAGTAGCCATTAGGATTTTTTACACACCTCAGCAAGAAAGGATACAACACCAAAATGCCTAATACCTACAGATGTACCATAAAGTCCACACTAACATCACCAAGCAATTCCTCATGCATCTTGGTACTCTCCACTAATATATAGTTTTATATGTTTCTTAAATCACAAATAGTTTTTCACAGTGACAGGCACTGCATCCAGAAGCTTCTTAGCTGATGACTCCTGCTCCTCCATGTTTACACTGGGCTGCAATGTCACAGTTCCAAGAATAGAAGAGGCCTCCTGCCATACTCCAGGCTAGATAAGTAGCATGGGGGCAGAAAGCACTTAAGCTCCTGGACTTATTCTATACTTATCCTAAATAGCACACAAAACAGAGCTAAGTTTAATATAAAGACATAAAAGCAACCCCATTCTGTTGACCAGTATGAGAAGCAGGCTCCGTTATGATAGTTGGGGGCATATATAATAGGGTCTGAGTTTGCCGGAGGTGCGCGTTGCCGGCCAATCTCAGGCATTTTTTTAATGCGGCAATCATTTACAAGGCATGGTTTTGCCTTGCAAATAATTGCTGCTTTAAAAAACGTCCAAAATTGGCTGGCATCCTGTATGTCCGGCAACTCGTGCTCTATTTCATTTGTCCCATAAAGTGACCCTTATCTTAGTAGGCACCATTGAGCATTCTTTTTCCAATGTTAAGTATTAGTACTTATCTATTTATTAACAGTTTCTTATATTGCGCAGAAAGTTCCGTTGTGCTTTACAGTTGGAACAGCAATGCTAAAACAAAACTGGGTAATAGACAGTTATAGAGGTAGGAATCCCTGCTAGCAAGCTAACAATCTATAGTGAAACAGACATTGCTACACAAGAATATGTGCTATCTATTGCATAGTTGTCCACCAGATTGCAAAGGAGGATGGGAAAGTGAAGAAAGAGAAAATATGTCAGGATATGCGTGTCTAGAGGAATGCATTTGGACAGGAAAGTTTTGGAAAATGATGTGGGCGGTTCTGGAATTTGATAAACTTGCCTAAAGAGGTGAGTTTTCAAGGAACGCTTGAAGGTTTGGAGACTAGAGGAGAGTCTTATTGAGCATGGTAGGCATTCCACAGAGTGGGAGCAGCCCGAAGAAAGTTCTGCAATCGTGAATGGGAGCAAATAATGAGTGTGGATGAGAGACATAGATCTTGTGAAAAGCAAAGAGGTCGGGTTGGGAGATATTTTGAGATAAGCGAAGTGATGTACGTTGGTGTAGTTTGGTTAATGGCCTTGTGTGCGAGTAAAAGTATTTTATATTGAATACGGTAGAATACGGGTAATCAATGGAGGAACTGACAGAGTGAATCTGCAGATGATGAACGTCTAGCGAGGAAGATAAGCCTCACAGCTGCATTCAGAATAGATAGTAGTGGGGAGAGTCTCTTCTTTTGGGAAGACCGGTTATGAGACTACTGCAATAATAAATGCGAGAGGTAAAGAAAGCATGGATTAGACTTTTTGCAGTGTCTTGTGCAAGGTATGGTCGTATGTTGGATATGTTTTTTAGATGCATGTAACCAGAGCTGGCACATCCCGCTCAGCAAAGGGATACAAAGCAGGGATGTGCCAGAGTGGAGAGGCGCTCTCCCTGCTTTGCATCCCTGCTGTTTTTCAGTGTATGTTGCTGCGGACTGCACCCATTCAATGCTCACGAACTTTACATTGTGCCTGGAGGCACATGAACGCCCCCTGAACGACCCTGTTTCTCCTTCAGTTAGCAGCACTGTGCAGCATCAGTGTCAATGGGCCAGATGCATCATTGCTTGGAAAGTGATAAAATGGAGAGTGAAAAAGTACCAGCCAATCAGCTCCTAACTGCTATTTTTCAAACACAACCTGTGACATGGATGTTAGGAGCTGATTGGCTGGTACATTTTCTCTCTCCATTTTATCACTCTCCAAGTGATGATGCATCTAGCCCTGTGTCTCTTTAACACAGACGCTGTTTGGATGGAGTCATAACCCCTGTCACGTTCCACGTACAGTCTGTTTCTGCCGTGCCTAGCCCTCCACATACCGTTCTGGTGAAGGCGAAGGATTCTTCCTCAGACCTGCCAGGAATAAGTTACAGCTTAAGCCACCTGAGATCCTCTGGGAGTGCAGTAATCCATGGCAACTGATTCCAGGTACTAATATATCCTGTACATATATAAAGAAAGTTGGCAAAAGAAGCCATAACAATAGGGGTACACTGCACTCTCTTCCTCCTTAGTGGTAATACATTTATGCTCCACATTTCTATTAAATGTGTAAGTCTGGTTGAATAAATTGGGTGTATTGACCCCATGCAATGTGTAACTTGGAATTAATAATGGTATGGAACTGATTAGCCAGTGTTTGGGATGCTAGCAGTCAGAATACCGACCGCTGCATCCCAATGATCTAAATACCAATAGGGGAAGGTAAGTATACTTACCTTCCTCTCTGGCCCCCTAACCCTAACTTCCCTCTCCACAACCAAAACCTACCCCCCCCCCCCACTCCTGCAGCCTAACCCTCATCGGTGGTGCCTAAACCTAACCCCTCCCCCCGCAGCCTAAACCTAACCTCCCCCCACTAAAGGCTTACCTGCCCTTTGTCCCTATGGGGCTTCATTCGGCATCTTGGCTAGAATGCTGGCAGTGGAGCGAGCGCAGCAAAGCCCCTTGCAGGCTCGCTATTTTCGCCACATTGCGGGCTTGTTGGCGAGCTTTGCTTGCCACAGGTTCTATTCTCCCTCTATGGGTGTTATGGACACCCATAGAGGGGGAATCACCTGCCTCGCAGGTATTCCGGCAGCGGTATAGTACCCCTGTTGGGATCCTGGCATCAGTATTGAGACAGCTGGGATCCCGACGGCGGTATGTTAACCACATAGCTATGTAATAAACTATGGCTGGTCTAGGTTTGGTTTCTGTGTAGACTAGTACTGCATGTCAACAAAATATCTCTTCTTGAACCAAATTTTCTGTGTTCGCCTAAAAGACCAACAGGACACAAACCTAACAGGTAAAAAAAAAAATAAGCTGATTCCATGTAAGTGACCTTTTGGGTTCAGATAAGCAATTTTTATTACAAATGAGTACCCAGATTACTATCATTTGTGCAATATACCATCCTTGAATTGAAATTAATACTATTAGCACCTTCCTGGGTTTTTTTGGGTTGGGTTTGTGTGTTTATTTTTAGATCAATTGGGGACTTGGATCACACAGCAGGCGGAGCATGCCACATATTTAATATTGTTGAAATAAGTGACTTTCTCACTACTGCAAATTTGGGATCATTTTAGTCATTATTGTCCTTTTTAACTGACACTCTCAGTAATATTAGTAATATACAGTATAAGATTTTAGACCAGTCTCCCATGTGTATTTAGTGTCCCAGATGCCTAAAACCTTGATCCAGCTCTGCCTATGCATCTACTCTCTGTCTTGCCATCTCTTGTTCCTCCCCATACTTCCGCCCCTTCCTCCACCCTGTACCCTGCCTCGCCTTCCCCGGCTGCCGTCTCCTCTACGCTGTACAAACAATTGCACAGTTGAGGGGGGGCACAGAAACAACATCAGTGAGTGGCAAATGTGCTCCCCCCCAAAAAAATGGGAGGACGGGGGCGGGGGGGAAGGGGACCAATACTGTTTCTGGCATAAGGTACCAAAATGTCTAATTACAGCTCTGTCACTCTCTCCCCTCCCTTCTATCTATGAAGGCACTTCAGTCTTCAGCCCCCCTCCCCTCCCTCCACACCTCTTCCTTGAGAGACCACATCCCTTTTTGCAGCACACATCTTCAGCGCACACTCTCTCTTTATAAAGTTTGGGAGGGAGGGAGCAAATTTATAGTTTGCAGGGGGGTGCGCCGAACACCCTACCACCGGCCTTGCCTGTAACATAATTTTGAGACAGATTGAATGTGGAGAACAAAGGACAGTTTTTAGAGTCAAAATGACAAATCTATGGGGGTAATTCAGAGTTGATCGCAACAGCAAATTTGTTAGCAGTTGGGCAAAACCATGTGTACTGCATGGGGGGGCAGATATAACATTATAACATTGGCAGAGAGAGTTAGATTTTGGTGGGTTATTTTGTTTCTGTGCAGGGTAAATACTGGCTGCTTTATTTTTACACTGCAATTTAGATTTCAGTTTGAACACACCACACCCAAATCTAACTTCTCTGCACAAGTTATATCTGCCTCCCCTGTACTGCACATGTTTTTGCCCAACTTCTAACAAATTAGCTGCTGAAATCAACTCTGAATTAGGCCCTATGGGGGTCATTCAGAGTTGATCGCTCGCTAGCAGTTTTTAGCAGCCGTGCAAATACATAGTCGCTGCCCACAGGGGAGTGTATTTTCGCTTTGCATGAGTGCGAACGCCTGTGCAGCAGAGTGCCTGCAAACAGATTTTGTGCAAAACAAGACCAGCCCTGTAGTTACTTATCCTGTGCGATGATTGCTGCGACGAGTGACATGGTAATGACGTAAGATACCCGCCCAGCAAACCCCCGGCCACGCCTGCGTTTTTCCAAACACTGCCAGAAAACAGTCAGTTGACACCCATAAACGCCCTCTTCCTGTCAATCTCCTTGCGTTTGGCTGTGCGATTGGAATCGTCGCTAGAACAAGTGCAAAACCACAATGGACATCGTACCCGTATGACGCGCGTGTGCACTGCGGTGCATACGCATGCGCAGATTAGCCATTTGTTTCACTGATCGCCACACAGTGAACAACGGCAGCTAGCGATCAACTCGGAATAACCCCCTATGTACATTTCTCTCTTTTGTATCAGTTAAAAACTAGGCGAAAGTGCAAAAATTAGTGATGTGCACCGGACATTTTTCGGGTTTTGTGTTTTGGTTTTGGATTCGGTTCCACAGCCTTGTTTTGGATTCGGACGCGTTTTGGCAAAACCTCCCTGAAAATTTTTTGTCGGATTCGGGTGTGTTTTGGATTCGGTTGTTTTTTTTTACAAAAACCTCTCAAAAACAGCTTAAATCATAGAATTTGGGGGTCATTTTAATCCCATAGTATTATTAACCTCAATAACCATAATTTCCACTCATTTCCAGTCTATTCTGAACACCTCACACCTCATAATATTATTTTCAGTCCTAAAATTTGCACCGAGGTCGCTGGATGACTAAGCTAAGCGACCCAAATGGGTGGCACAAACACCTGGTCCTTCTAGGAGGGGCACTGAAGTGTCAGACAGGATGGCAGATTAAAAAAATAGTCCCCAAACAGCACATGATGCAAAGAAAAAAAGAGGCGCAATGAGGTAGCTGTGTGACTTAGCTAAGCGACCCAAGTGGCCGACACAAACACCTGGCCCATCTAGGAGTGGCGCTGCAGTGTCAGACAGGATGGCACTTTAAAAAATAGTCCCCAAACAGCACATGATGCAAAGAAAAAAAGAGGCGCAAGCTCTTCCCGTCCAGTGTTGGGAAGGTCAGGCATCGCAACCGACACAATTGGACTCTCCTTTGGGATTTGTGATTTCGAAGAACGCACAGTTCTTTGCTGTGCTTTTGCCGCAAGTCTTGTCTTTTTTCTAGCGAGAGGATGAGTGCTTCCATCCTCATGTGAAGCTGAACCACTAGCCATGAACATAGGCCAGGGCCTCAGCCGTTCCTGGCCACTCCGTGTGGTAAATGGCATATTGGCAAGTTTACGCTTCTCCTCCGACAATTTTATTTTAGGTTTTGGAGTCCCACCAAAAAAAAAGCAATAAATCTTTCCTTGCACAAACTAGCTCATCAGAGGCAAGATGTATACCTCCTCCTCATCGTCCGATTCCTCACCCCTTTCACTGTGTACATCCCCCTCATCACAGATTATTAATTAGTCCCCACTGGAATCAACCATCTCAGGTCCCTGTGTACTTTCTTGATGCAATTGCTGGTGAATATCTCCATGGAGGAATTGATTATAATTCATTTTGATGAACATCATCTTCTCCACATTTTCTGGAAGTAACCTCGCACGCCGATTCCTGACGAGGTGAGTGGCTGCACTAAACACTCTTTCGGAGTACACACTGGAGGGGGGGCAACTTAGGTAAAATAAAGCCAGTTTCTGCAAGGGCCTCCAAATTGCCTCTTTTTCCTGCCAGTATACGTACGGACTGTCTGACATGCCTACTTGGATGCGGTCACTCATATAATCCTCCACCATTCTTTCAATGGTGACAGAATCATATGCAGTGACAGTAGACGACATGTCAGTAATCGTTGGAAGGTCCTTCAGTCTGGGCCAGATGTCAGCACTCGCTCCAGATTGCCCTACATCACCGCCAGCGGGTGGGCTCGGAATTCTTAGCCTTTTCCTTGCAGCCCCAGTTGTGGGAGAATGTGAAGGAGGAGCTGTTGACGGGTCACGTTCCGCTTGACTTGACAATTTTCTCACCAGCAGGTCTTTGAACCTCTGCAGACTTGTATCTGCCGGAAAGAGAGATACAACGTAGGTTTTAAATCTAGGATCGAGCACGGTGGCCAAAATGTAGTGCTCTGATTTCAACAGATTGACCACCCGTGAATCCTGGTTAAGCGAATTAAGGGCTCCATCCACAAGTCCCACATGCCTAGCGGAATCGCTCTGTTTTAGCTCCTCCTTCAATCTCTCCAGCTTCTTCTGCAAAAGCCTGATGAGGGGAATGACCTGACTTAGGCTGGCAGTGTCTGAACTGACTTCACATGTGGCAAGTTCAAAGGGTTGCAGAACCTTGCACAACGTGGAAATCATTCTCCACTGCGCTTGAGTCAGGTGCATTCCCCCTCCTTTGCCTATATCGTAGGAAGCTGTATAGGCTTGAATGGCCTTTTTGCTGCTCCTCCATCCTCTGAAGCATATAGAGGGTTGAATTCCACCTCGTTACCACCTCTTGCTTCAGATGATGGTAGGGCAGGTTCAGGAGTGTTTGCTGGTGCTCCAGCCTTCGGCACGCGGTGGCTGAATGCCGAAAGTGGCCCGCAATTCTTCGGGCCACCGACAGCGTCTCTTGCACGCCCGTCGTTTTTTAAATAATTCTGCACCACCAAATTCAATGTATGTGCAAAACATGGGACATGCTGGAATTTGCCCACATGTAATGCACGCACAATATTGGTGGCGTTGTCCGATATCACAAATCCCCAGGAGAGTCCAATTGGGTTAAGCCATTCTGCGATGATGTTCCTCAGTTTCCGTAAGAGGTTGTCAGCTGTGTGCCTCTTCTGGAAAGCGGTGATACAAAGCGTAGCCTGCCTAGGAACGAGTTGGCGTTTGCGAGATGCTGCTACTGGTGCCGCACGCCGCTGCTGTTCTTGCTGCGGGAGGCAATATATCTACCCAGTGGGCTGTCACAGTCATATAGTCCTGAGTCTGCCCTGCTCCACTTGTCCACATGTCTGAGGTTAAGTGGACATTGGGTACAACTGCATTTTTTAGGACACTGGTGACTCTTTTTCTGACGTCTGTGTACATTTTCGGTATCGCCTGCCTAGAGAAATGGAACCTAGATGGTATTTGGTACCGGGGACACAGTACCTCAATTAATTCTCTAGTTCCCTGTGAATTAACGGTGGATACCGGAAACACGTTTTTCACCACCCAGGCTGCCAAGGCCTGAGTTATCCGCTTTGCAGCAGGATGACTGCTGTGACATTTCATCTTCCTCACAAAGGACTGTTGGACAGTCAATTGCTTACTGGAAGTAGTACAAGTGGTCTACCGACTTCCCCTCTGGGATGACGATCGACTCCCAGCAGCAACAACAGCAGCGCCAGCAGCAGTAGGCGTTACACTCAAGGATGCATCGGAGGAATCCCAGGCAGGAGAGGACTCGTCAGACTTGACAGTGACATGGCCTGCAGGACTATTGGCGTTCATGTCTAAGGAGGAAATTGACACTGAGGGAGTTGGTGGTGTGGTTTGCAGGAGCTGGGTTACAAGAGGAAGGGATTTAGTTGGCAGTGGACTGCTTCCGCTGTCATCCAAAGTTTTTGAACTTGTCAATGACTTCTGATGAATGCGCTCCAGGTGACATTTAACTTAAATGCACCACAGGTTTGGATGAATAGTATACTTGATGACACAGAGGTAGGTAGAGCAGTGTCCTACTGTACCGTACTGCTATATATTATATACTGGTGGTCAGTAAAATTATGCACTGTCCTACTACTGTATATATATACTGCGCACAAAAACTTAAATGCACCACAGGTATGGATGGATAGTATACTTGACGACACAGAGGTAGGTAGAGAAGTAGACTACTTTACTGTACTGCTATATATTATATACTGGTGGTCAGCAAAATTATGCACTGTCCTACTACTATATATATACTGCGCACAAAAACTTAAATGCACCACAGGTATGGATGGATAGTATACTTGACGACACAGATGTAGGTAGAGCAGTGGCCTACTGTATCATACTGCTATATATTATATACTGGTGGTCAGCAAAATTATGCACTGTCCTACTACTATATATATACTGCGCACAAAAACTTAAATGCACCACAGGTATGGATGGATAGTATACTTGACGACACAGAGGTAGGTAGAGCAGTGGACTACTGTACCATACTGATATAATTCTGGTGGTCACTGGTCAGCAAAATTCTGCACTGTACTCCTACTATATACTGCAATGCAGCCCAGATATGGAGCGTTTTTCAGGCAGAGAACGTATAATACTGGTGGTCACTGGTCAGCAAAACTCTACACTGTCCTCCTACTATATAATACTGGTGGTCCCCAGTCCCCACAATAAAGCAGACTGAGCACAGATGTTTGCAGCACACCGAACACAGATATGGAGCATTTTTCAGGCAGAGAACGTAGATATTTGCAGCACAATGAGCACAGATATTTGCAGCACACTGAACACAGAAACTGAGAGAACGCCAGCCACTTCCTCTCACTATCATCTCCAATGCACGAGTGAAAAATGGTGGCGACGCGCGGCTCCTTATATAGAATACGAATCTCGCGAGAATCCGCCAGCGGGATGATGACGCTCGGGTTCGCTCGGGTTAACCGAGCAAGGCGGGAGGATCCGAGTCTGCTCGGAACCGCGTAGAAATGGGTGAAGTTCGGGGGGGTTCGGATCCCGAGGAACCGAACCCGCTCATCACTAGCAAAAATTAGGTAGAATATTTTAGGGCCATCAGAGGGAAATTTTTATTAGCTGTAAACTGATAAAATAATTACAATATTTTGCTGTAGCACACACTACAACTGTGGTCAGTTTTTTGTGTAGCAAGATCAGTGCACAAAAAAAAAACGTGCAAGTAGTATTTACAGTGTTTACTAACTGAGTTGTAGACGTAGGCAAAGTTGTAGAAATATTTTGTGTTAATTGCATGATGGGACATATTGGAATTCTGGTGATAAAATGGGGTTGATTCAATTCGGCATGCTGTTATGTCGGAGAATGCCAGTACTTGTGCCTTAAACCGGGTGTGTATTCACAAGAACTGGTACTCTCCGACTTAAATTCCCAGCCATGATGCTGTTTGCAATGCATTAAGGCATAAAACAGCATCACTGCACTAGTTTTGTTACATTTCTGCTTGCACATAAGGAGGGGTGTGAGCAGAAATCCTGAAGTCGGACTTAACAGCATGCGGAATTGAATAGCTCCGGCAACTCCTGTTTCCACTTTAACATTCCGCAATGTAGTTGCACATTTATATTTAGAGGAAATTATATTAAATGAATGTGGCTGGCATAATAATGGCCAGTTCATACTGCTGTGTGGCATGAATGATGCAAATATTTTGAAGAATTTTGCTAATTTCTACGTATACTGTATGATCACTTCGCATCCAGGTTAATGTCTGAGGTGACTATTGGACATCTATAAAACATATTATTTCATAAATATTATTACACACCTTATACTTTTCTACCTATTAACTATAATCAGACGCAAATACTTTGCAGCTCATAAACAATGTTTGTTATAAATCTTACCCATATAACGCCAAACATCCTTTCATTGTGCATAGTTTTTGGATGCTCGGTGGTAGCATAATGGATAAGAACAAACTGTAATTGGCATTTTTAACTTGCTTGCACATGGACTCAATAGATATTTGGCTGCTGCATTTCAAACTTTGCATTGCAGCCAGTACAAGGAATGCAAAAACAGCAGGACTATTGAAGTCATTCTTTTAACAGCCTGAGGTTATACACACACAACTTGGTTACAGTTGGTGGGAGCTGACACAACCCAGTTACAGTTGGTGAAACAACATAAAAGAATAAAATATGCCTGTTTGCTCTCACCAACAATTATTTTGTGAAAATGTGCAAAAGAACTAACTTTATAACAAAATGTTACTTTACTTATGTATTTAAATACACAAAAGTACTATAAAAACCCAATCAACACCCCCCCCCCCCCCTATTGGCTGCAGAGGCTCATAAGTAACAAGAATACACAATATTTGAGATAGCCATCTACAGTATATGTGTATATATACACACACACACACACACACACACACACACACACACACACACACACACACACACACATATAGGGCAATTGGAGATGTCATACTTATTGAATCGAATACCTCTTTCACACCTTAAACCCATCTCTGAACACTAAGCATGGGTTGGAGACTGGTTTTAGGTAATTTACTCCTTTCCCACCAGAGTATGGACCAGGTCATAACTGTTCTCACCAGACCTGGGTCTTCCAGTGACCCTGGTCTACTGTCTAAAAGTGGATGTTTGGAGATGATGTAATCTCCAAGTACTACTGAGTCCGTCAAACAGCTCCTTTTAGGCATGACCTGGGTCGTCGAGACCTGGGTCATGCCTTTCACGTCGGAGTCTACCCGAGTTGGACCCAGGAATAACCCTTGTAGCGACCAGGGTTGAAGCCCTAGCAAAATTTTGACCAGGGTGGACCCTTTCACACAGAGTTTGTACTCGGCTTGCCCTTGCAATATTCTGTGTCCAAATCTCTGTGTGAAAGGGGTAAACGTGGAATAACTGTACATGTTAGTTATAAAATACTGTAAGTTAATTTTATTGGCCATTATTCATGGAGGAATGTAGGAGGAGGTTGAGTGATGTGATATGTATGCAGCTTCCTGGATAGGTGGCCATATATATTTTTTGGTATTTGTGTACGGCCTTAATTCTACATAAGATTTAGAGATCTAAGTGTTCACAACAGTCTCTATCAACATAATACCAGACTCATATTCAACCTAGTGTTTAGTGATGTCAGCACATACTCTATAGGAAAACCCACATCTATTCATATCAGTACATGTAGGACACAGTGTCGGACTGGGGCATGCAGGGCCCACCTGGGGAATGCAGTGGTAGGGGCCCATGTTTAGGGGTGTGGGCAGTCTGCAGAGGGGGTGTGGCCTGCCACCTCATCGGTATGACTAACCATTAGAGAGTGCAACGTCTGGGGCCCTTCATATATATATATATATATATATATATATATATATATATATACACAGTAAATTCAGCTGCTGCATGCATGAAAATGTACCAAATTAATAACAGTCTAATAACAGCAATGCATTGTAGAAAATACACCACAGTCCTGTATAAGGTAACATATGTATAATGTATAATTCAAGTGCACAGTCTGGAACCTGATCCATAGAGCAGGAGGTGTGCCCCCAGGCAGTGGGGCCCACCGGTGATTTCCCCTGTACCCCTGTGGGCCAGTCCAAGCCTGGTAGGACAACACACTTCCAGTGCTCTCATTACACACAGGAGAGTCCGATTTATACTGATGCACTATATGTAGTAGAGACTAGTCCTAGAGATGTCACTACATGTAGAAGAACCCATTTTCAGTGATGTTAGCACATATAAAACTACTCACTTCCAGTGATGTAATTCTCTTAGGATAGCCCACTTCAGCACATAAAGGACAGACCACTTACAATAATGTTAGTAGTCAGTAAATAGTCTACTGGAAGTAGGCTCTATAGGGGGGCTAATTTCCAGTAATTTCAAAACAAGTAAACAAACCCACTTTAAGTAATGTCAGTTGCATGTAGGAAGTAATGTCAGTTGCATGTAGGAAGTAATGTCAGTTGCATGTAGGAAGTAATGTCAGTTGCATGTAGGAAGTAATGTCAGTTGCATGAAGGAAGTAATGTCAGTTGTACGTAGGAAGTAATGTCAGTTGTATGTAGGAAGTAATGTCAGTTGCATGAAGGAAGTAATGTCAGTTGTATGTACAGTAGGAAGTAATGTCAGTTGCATGTAGGAAAGCCAGCACATTTAAGGACAGTTCACTGTAAATGTTGTCAGCAGATGTAGAAGAGTCCACTTCCAATGATTTCAGTACATGTAGGAGAACCCATTACTAGTGATATCGGCAGACATAAAAAAGCACAATTTTATTGATGTCAGCACATACAGGACAGCCCACTTCAAGTGATTTCACTTCAGCATGGTTAAGACAGCCCACTTCCAGTTATGTCAGCATACATAGGACAGCCCAGTTCCAGTGATGTCAGCATACATAGGACAGCCCAGTTCCAGTGATGTCAGCATACATAGGACAGCCCAGTTCCAGTTATGTCAGCATACATAGGACAGCCCAGTTCCAGTTATGTCAGCATACATAGGACAGCCCAGTTCCAGTTATGTCAGCATACATAGGACAGCCCAGTTCCAGTGATGTCAGCATACATAGGACAGCCCAGTTCCAGTTATGTCAGCATACATAGGACAGCCCAGTTCCAGTTATGTCAGCATACATAGGAGACAGCCCAGTTCCAGTGATGTCAGCATACATAGGACAGCTCAGTTTTAGTTATGTTATCACACATACTGTTGAAAAAATCCATTGCAGTGATGTCAGAACTCTTATTAGAGTCCACCCCAATATGTCAGTACACAAAACAGCCCAATTCCAGTGATGTCAGTGCATGTATTAGGATATAATTTAATTTCAGTGATGACATCATATGCAGAAGAGTGCACTTTCAGCTATGTCATCACATGTAAGACAATCCACTTCCAGTTGTGTCAGCACTCCCAGCAAGAACATTTTAAGAGAGGAGGGGACCCGCATGCAGCCTCCATCGCATGCCCCCTCCTCTCCGGCAGCTAATAGACTCTAATTTAAAGCCAGAGTCTACTGTGCATGTGCAGGTCTCTGGGAACATGGTACCCGCGCCTTGTTCCCTGGGCCACCTCGAGTGTGCATGCACAAATCACCCAGAAATGGCAGCGGAAACCATTTTCCAAGTGATTTGTGCCCTGCACAAATCAGAGCCACCGCAGCGTGACCCAGGAGTGGTAAGTATACTGCATGAGTGCAGTGTGTGGGGTGTTGGCCGCCCCGGACCTAGGGGCTTGTGTGCACCGCACACACTGTACCCATTATAGAAATGCCTATGACTCCCAGTACAATCCACCCCAGGGATAACTGAACATGTAAAACAATCCACTTCCAGTGATGTCAGCACTCCTAGCACAGTTTAATTCCAATTAAGTCAGCTCATGTAGCACTTCTAGTGATATCAAAAGCAAAAGAAAGCCATTTGTAAAAACAGGGCATAGAGGACTACGAAATACAATGAAAGCAGGTCTGGTGCTCAGGTAGATTAAGTCGAATACAAAGAGCAAATGAATGTGTACAACATTTGTGTACTCTGCATAGGTCCTTATAGATTTTATGTTTGGTGTTTGTAGTGAACTGTTCCCCATATGTATTTCATTTTTATGGACTGTTTGTTCCTAATAAATTGTTACATTTTATCTACATGTTGATTGTGTGGAACCCAGGAGAGATACACAGATCCAGACTGGAAAGAAAATTATACATGCTACACATCAAGAGAGTGTATTGTAAGCAGATGACCAACACGGATGGGGTTCTTATTTTCATCACCGGTGTTTACATTCACATATCCTTCTGTTGAGTTGTTTGGAAGGGATTTTATTAAATTTGATAAAAAGACAATTGTGCTCAGAAGACTACACTATGATGGCTCCATGTTGTTTTACTAACAGTGAACCTATCTCCTATGACCTTTGTGTATAAAGAAATCTAGATAGAAAACAGAACATCCTGGGAGTAAGAACATTCCTATTTGGAGGAAACTTTCTCCTTTCCTCAGATACTGTGTTGTCATTTGCAAAAAAGTATTCTCATTGGCACAGTCAATTCAGCTGATCTTTAATGAGACTTACCTGAGCGCTAAACCTGTTTTTATTGTTTTTCAAATTTCTTACATTTTGGATTTGGTGGTCCTTACAGTATACTTGCAGGAGGCAGCATAAGGAACTATTGCACCTTGGCACTCTCAAGTTTTGTCTTTGCCAAGTAGGGTATAGGGAACTGTCCTTTTGAAGGGATGGCATAACAGAGGGTAGCCCACTCCAAGTTAGTGTGCTCTTGGGACAGAGGAAAAATGGTGATATCAGAGCACATAGGACAGCGCCAGTCTAATAATAACATCAAAGACATTAGAAAGCTCTCTTCAGGAGAAATCTGCACATATGGGAATTCATGGCTACCATCTTTCTGCTACTGTACATTAATAAACATTGCACTGGATAAGAAGCTGACATGATGAATATAAATTTGAAAATGGTGTTAAGGGTTAAAAAAAGTTTAAATCTTAAAATAATCATTACATTTCTACATCCTCTAGGAATTCAGCATAGGCCCTATTCTAGAAACCTCATAAAATATCACCACAGTGACAAACTGATTAAAAATAATGATGGCCCTTTAACCCTATAGCAAAGTTCCTCTTTTACCAGTGGTTAATTTATCAGCTAACATTATGAACAATGTTGTTTTTAATTGGAGATTAACATTTGTAATTATTAGCTGCAGGCAGCCTGGTGTCTGACACAGAAACAAGATTCTACAATTCCAATAGAGTACTGAGGGGCAGATTTATTAAGCTTGGTGAAGTGATAAAGTGGAAGATGATAAAGAATTAGCCAATCAGCTCCTAACTTCCATGTTACAGGATAGGTTTGAAAAATTACAGTTAGGAGCTGACTGGCTGGTCCTTTATCACCTTCCAATTTATCACTTCACCGAGCTTAATAAATCTGCCCCTGAATGCAGTGTTCACTCTCACAACCCACATTCCCACTGCATCATTGTAGGACCAAATAGACTACAGTATGTATCTGATCGAGTCTTACTTGTCCAACAACTTCCTAGGTAAATATGCTCTTTTTGTCATTATTTGTGTGTCTTATTGGGAACTCTATCAAGACAATTATAAGATGAAGGATGTATATAGGAGCAAACTGAAAGCTGCCTATGGTATGCTACACAGGGTTTCCCAGGTACCCAAGAGGTGTAATGTATGTGAAGTAATTGGTAATGTACCCTGGGCACTAACATAAAAGGCACAGAGAAGGTATAAATGATAAACAGTGGAGTACTTCCCTTAGTTTGCAGGAAGGTTGGAAAAAAAGGGGAAAAGAGAGAGAAGAGAAAAAAGGATCTGTTTCCGGTGCACAAAGATTTAAAAAATAACTTTTATTGTATCCTTAAAATTAACAGGAAATATCTACTATTGACATGCGTATCATACCTAAAGATACAATTGCATTATTGTCAGAATAGAAGATACTGTATCACAAATCAGTTATTCATATGTGGCAGTAATAGACACAATAAAAGACGCCCAGCTGTGTGTTTTTTCTTTTAACAATTCATTATATTTTCTTTATTATTTTTTCTTCTCTTTATTACACATAGTCTTGTCAATTCTTACACCACTTTATATTTGTTTTTAATATTTCGCATCAGTTCATCCGCGAAATCTTGGATGAAATAGTAGACATTTCCTGTTAATTTTAAGGATACAATAAAAGTTATTTTTTAAATCTTTGAGCACCGGAAACAGATCCTTTAATCTCTTCTCTCTCTTTTCCCCTTTTTTTCCAATAATGATATGATCTGTGGTAGCACCAGAAGCGGATCTTGCCAAGGGCAAGCAGGACTTTTGCGCCGGCGCCATCCGGAGGGCACCGCACCATGGCAAGATCCGCCACTGTGCCCCCCCTTCTATGAAGGGAACCAGATGCTACGCGTCTAGTTTCCCTTCGTGGAGAGAACCTTTGCTGTGCGGTGCGCGATGACATCATCGCGCACTGCACAGTATTGTGGCACAGACGCTAGGGGTCATAATTGACCTCTAGTGTCTATGCATCTGAGGAGAGGTGCGGCGCCGGCGGAGGTCTGCAACGGTCTGGAATCAGAAGCAGGGATGTAAGTATAGTTTTTTTTTTTTACATTCAGCGGCGCTACAAATGGGGGCGTAACTGACCATGCCCCCGTATTAAGCCACGCCCCTAGCATTTTCCCCGAGGTGCCACAAGGGCAAGAACTGGCCCTGGGTAGCACCCCCTGCTTATATATTTGTATGACACAAAAAATCAATATTAGGGGTCAATTATATTTGCAGTGTACAAAATAAAAATTAAATTTATAAAAATGTTGTTTCCTGTGCAACAATATCCCTTCTCCTCTTCCCCTTATTTGCAGGAAGGTTGACAGATAATTTGGCAATATAAGGGGAAAAGGAGAAAGTATAAATAGTGTGATACTTTGAAGACAAAAATAAAAAATGTGAAGGCCCCCATTACAACCTACAGAAGTTAAGCGCCTTCAGCTGCAAGCAGAGATATAACAAAGTTTTGTACATTTCAGCATCGATCCGGAGCATGCACAGAGCCAAAATACTGTATGCCAGCTATGACCTCTAAACTGACTTGCATTCAGCACTGTCACAAACTCCAAACTGTTTTAACCACTCTGCTGTGTGTGTATGGGGGAGAGTCATCGAAGCTTGGAGAGAGATAAAGGGGGTAATTCAGATCTGATCGCTGCTGTGTGTTTTCACACAGCGGGTGATCAGATCCAAACTGCGCATGTGTATGCACCGCATTGCGCCAGTGTGTCACACGGCTGCAAAGGGGATCGCCTGTTAGCGATGGGTTTGTGTGAAGGATCCATTCGCACTGGACTTTATTCAAGGAGATTGACAGGAAGAGGGCATTTGTGGGTGTCAACTGACAGTTCTCAGGGAGTGTCTAGAAAAATGCAGGCATGTCCAAGCATTTGAAGGGAGGGATCCTGTTGTCAAATCCGGTCCCAAACAGGCTGATGTGATCGCAGCAGCTGATTAAGTCCTTGGCTGCGCAGAGACTGTACAAAATCAGTTTGTGCAGCTCTGCTACACATGCGTTTGCACACTTGCACAGCGAAAAATACACTTCCCCTGTACGCAGGCCCGGTGCTACCCGCTCAGCAAAGGGATGCAGTGCAGGTCGGCACTGGGGAGAAGAGGTGCTTTCCCTGCACTGCATCCCTGCTGCTGTGCCTGGCCTCCCTACTGCTGCTGCCGGCTGCTGTGCCTGTCACTGTATGACAGGCAGCAGTGCCGGCAGATTAAAGCCTCCTCTCCCCTCCTGTACAGTGACCAAGGGCAGGATGTACTAAGCTTTCCCGCCGCGTTAACTGCCTTCTCTACTCTCCCTTTGACATTCTCCATGGTTGTTTTCTCCCCGGGCCTCCCCTTGCTGGTATTACACTTGCTCCACTTCTTCACTGCCGCGGCCACTCAGACATCCCAAGCTGTGGCATGTGCGCATGCGCAAGAAAATAGCAAAGGGGGAGCGCAGCATTAACAACGCTGAGACCTGAGTGGCTGCGGTGGTTAAGAGGCGGAGCAAGTGTAATACCAGTGAGGGGAAGCCCGGGGAGAAAACAACAGGGATCGTATGGCAGCGCCGGCTGGAGGAGGAGAACTGTTACCATTGAGAATGTCAAAGGGAGCACAGTTAAGGCAGTTAACGCGGCGGGACCTTGAACAGCAGTAATGTCAGCACCTTGAAAAAGTTGCATGAATGCAACGAAACGCGTCGGTGAGATCTGCTGCTCATACTCACTCTCAAACATCTCAATCTATTGGAAAATCGACACCTGGAACAAGTCCCCATTGCTGCATGAATTTGGATCCCGTTCAAGGAGAGCATTCTCCGCACCGTGGAACTATCTTTACACAGCCAACCAAGGGAGAGTAATTTGTGGATGCCTGCCGCTCAAACGCCTTGAGAACTGCTGGTGGTAACTATTGCACACAGTTGTGCTTTATATTGGCCTATTAGGATCAAGGGGACTGTATAACAGGTTTATTGAACTTCCTATAACCTATTTCCATTTTGGAACTGAGAGAAGCACGGCTCATTATATATACCTACTTTTTCATATCAAAAATGTTATTCTTATGTATTTTTATAAAAAAAAATTATAATGCTCATTAATCTTTTTAATAAAATGTATTGATGTTCTGACCTACAGATGTAGCCAACTTTATCTTGACTGTTTCTCCGCCGAGACGGGCGTTTAGCCACGCTAAGGCGATAGCTGAGTTTAATCACAGGCAGGCGCGTTGAGACGATCTAGATACTCATCATGCATTACACATCTCCACCACTGTGTGGCTAATGCTCCACTAATCCAGTACTTTCGATCGTACAGTATAGCGGCGGATTGATCTACAGCTCTGGCAAAACTGTAGGCGTAATGGGAGGCGGTGGAAAAAGTATGGAGTACAGTACTGTATGTGTATGGAGACGCAACTACAGTAATTGTGTAAAAGGAAGAATGTACAGTACAATGTATAAACACCGTGCTTTTAAAATATATGAGCGTCTGAGTTCGCTAATGCATAATGGGAATGGAGGACTAGCAGAAGGCGGAGGAAAACACCGTGCTTTACAAATGCGAGCGTCCGAGTCCTCTAAGGCATAAACCAACAGCAATGGGGCGGGGGCCGGGCGCTGTTTGCAGTACTTTCACACATGAAATTGGAAATCTCTCATGAGGCGTCGTGGGCTAGGGGTGAAGGCTCCCACCTCCCTCACTGGGGGTCCAGGGTTCGAGACATGATGTGCTTTCTTTCTTTTTTTTTTTTTTTTCTGTAATAATGCACTGTATTATTTTATTTACATTGTAAGACAGTCAATGGAAGGATGCACACAGGTTTCACATAAATCAAAGTACATCTGCAGGAGCGATTCTTTACGCTAAATGCAACCTACAGTACGGTACTGTAAGTGAGCAAAATAGTACTACAGTGGGCGTTTGTGTATTGCACATGACCTGCATTCCCTCCCTGTCTACTGCATGATCTGTGCAGGCTCCCATGGGGGAAGGGCAACAGGCTAGCAGGAGGCGGAGGAAAACACCGTGCTTTACAAATGCGAGCGTCCGAGTCCTCTAAGGCATAAACCAACAGCAATGGGGCGAGGGCCGGGCGCTGTTTGCAGTACTTTCACACATGAAATTAGAAATCTCTCATGAGGCGTCGTGGGCTAGGGGTGAAGGCTCCCACCTCCCTCACTGGGGGTCCAGGGTTCGAGACATGATGTGCTTTCTTTCTTTTTTTTTTTTTTTTCTGTAATAATGCACTGTATTATTTTATTTACATTGTAAGACAGTCAATGGAAGGATGCACACAGGTTTCACATTAATCAAAGTACATCTGCAGGAGCGATTCTTTACGCTAAATGCACCCAAACAGCGTGAATGAAATGAGTGTATTCTGGCGCTACCAACTAAGCAAAACAGTACTGTAGATCTTCAGCGTTTGTGCATTGCACAGGACCTGAATTTCCTCCCTGTGCAGGCCCCCAGGGGGGAAGGGCGATGGGGGTAGGGGGGAGACGATGGAAAATACTGTGCCTTTGAAATGCAATTACATGAGCGTCCGAGTACACTACGGCATACTGTAAACCAACACCAATGGGAAGGAAGTGCCAACCTTATTTTTAATGTGTTCCCGTGACATTCACTTTAACATTTTTTTTTTCTCTCCAATACAGTACATCCAATGGAAGGATGCACACAGGTTTCACATAAATCAAAGTACATCTGCAGGAGCGATTCTTTACGCTAAATGCAACCTACAGTACGGTACTGTAAGTGAGCAAAATAGTACTACAGTGGGCGTTTGTGTATTGCACATGACCTGCATTCCCTCCCTGTCTACTGCATGATCTGTGCAGGCTCCCATGGGGGAAGGGCAACAGGCTAACAGGAGGCGGAGGAAAACACCGTGCTTTACAAATGCGAGCGTCCGAGTCCTCTAAGGCATAAACCAACAGCAATGGGGCGAGGGCCGGGCGCTGTTTGCAGTACTTTCACACATGAAATTAGAAATCTCTCATGAGGCGTCGTGGGTTAGGGGTGAAGGCTCCCACCTCCCTCACTGGGGGTCCAGGGTTCGAGACATGATGTGCTTTCTTTCTTTTTTTTTTTTTTTTCTGTAATAATGCACTGTATTATTTTATTTACATTGTAAGACAGTCAATGGAAGGATGCACACAGGTTTCACATAAATCAAAGTACATCTGCAGGAGCGATTCTTTACGCTAAATGCACCCAAACAGCGTGAATGAAATGAGTGTATTCTGGCGCTACCAACTAAGCAAAACAGTACTGTAGATCTTCAGCGTTTGTGCATTGCACAGGACCTGAATTTCCTCCCTGTGCAGGCCCCCAGGGGGGAAGGGCGATGGGGGTAGGGGGGAGACGATGGAAAATACTGTGCCTTTGAAATGCAATTACATGAGCGTCCGAGTACACTACGGCATACTGTAAACCAACACCAATGGGAAGGAAGTGCCAACCTTATTTTTAATGTGTTCCCGTGACATTCACTTTAACATTTTTTTTTTCTCTCCAATACAGTACATCCAATGGAAGGATGCACACAGGTTTCACATAAATCAAAGTACATCTGCAGGAGCGATTCTTTACGCTAAATGCAACCTACAGTACGGTACTGTAAGTGAGCAAAATAGTACTACAGTGGGCGTTTGTGTATTGCACATGACCTGCATTCCCTCCCTGTCTACTGCATGATCTGTGCAGGCTCCCATGGGGGAAGGGCAACAGGCTAGCAGGAGGCGGAGGAAAACACCGTGCTTTACAAATGCGAGCATCCGAGTCCTCTAAGGCATAAACCAACAGCAATGGGGCGAGGGCCGGGCGCTGTTTGCAGTACTTTCACACATGAAATTAGAAATCTCTCATGAGGCGTCGTGGGTTAGGGGTGAAGGCTCCCACCTCCCTCACTGGGGGTCCAGGGTTCGAGACATGATGTGCTTTCTTTCTTTTTTTTTTTTTTTCTGTAATAATGCACTGTATTATTTTATTTACATTGTAAGACAGTCAATGGAAGGATGCACACAGGTTTCACATAAATCAAAGTACATCTGCAGGAGCGATTCTTTACGCTAAATGCACCCAAACAGCGTGAATGAAATGAGTGTATTCTGGCGCTACCAACTAAGCAAAACAGTACTGTAGATCTTCAGCGTTTGTGCATTGCACAGGACCTGAATTTCCTCCCTGTGCAGGCCCCCAGGGGGGAAGGGCGATGGGGGTAGGGGGGAGACGATGGAAAATACTGTGCCTTTGAAATGCAATTACATGAGCGTCCGAGTACACTACGGCATACTGTAAACCAACACCAATGGGAAGGAAGTGCCAACCTTATTTTTAATGTGTTCCCGTGACATTCACTTTAACATTTTTTTTTTCTCTCCAATACAGTACATCCAATGGAAGGATGCACACAGGTTTCACATAAATCAAAGTACATCTGACGGAGCGATTCTTTACGCTAAATGCAACCTACAGTACGGTACTGTAAGTGAGCAAAATAGTACTACAGTGGGCGTTTGTGTATTGCACATGACCTGCATTCCCTCCCTGTCTACTGCATGATCTGTGCAGGCTCCCATGGGGGAAGGGCAACAGGCTAGCAGGAGGCGGAGGAAAACACCGTGCTTTACAAATGCGAGCGTCCAAGTCCTCTAAGGCATAAACCAACAGCAATGGGGCGAGAGCCGGGCGCTGTTTGCAGTACTTTCACACATGAAATTAGAAATCTCTCATGAGGCGTCGTGGGTTAGGGGTGAAGGCTCCCACCTCCCTCACTGGGGGTCCAGGGTTCGAGACATGATGTGCTTTCTTTCTTTTTTTTTTTTTTTTCTGTAATAATGCACTGTATTATTTTATTTACATTGTAAGACAGTCAATGGAAGGATGCACACAGGTTTCACATAAATCAAAGTACATCTGCAGGAGCGATTCTTTACGCTAAATGCACCCAAACAGCGTGAATGAAATGAGTGTATTCTGGCGCTACCAACTAAGCAAAACAGTACTGTAGATCTTCAGCGTTTGTGCATTGCACAGGACCTGAATTTCCTCCCTGTGCAGGCCCCCAGGGGGGAAGGGCGATGGGGGTAGGGGGGAGACGATGGAAAATATTGTGCCTTTGAAATGCAATTACATGAGCGTCCGAGTACACTACGGCATACTGTAAACCAACACCAATGGGAAGGAAGTGCCAACCTTATTTTTAATGTGTTCCCGTGACATTCACTTTAACATTTTTTTTTTCTCTCCAATACAGTACATCCAATGGAAGGATGCACACAGGTTTCACATAAATCAAAGTACATCTGCAGGAGCGATTCTTTACGCTAAATGCACCCAAACAGCGTGAATGAAATGAGTGTATTCTGACGGACTGTGCATCTTCGGTATTTGTGTATAGCATAAGACCTGTGAAGGCTCCCAGGAGGGAAGGGCGTAGGGCAAGACAGTGGAAAATACTGTGGTCAAAGAAAGGGCATATGTAAAACTAAGGGAAACTGTCACAAAGTACAGTAACTACAGTACTGTACGTTGAATGCCTGGAACGCACGACGTCTGAGACGCACGACGTCTGAGATGCACGACGTCTGGATCGCTCATTGAGCATAAGCATGGCTGCTGTACCTGTAGTACGTGACCGTCCCTATGCTCTGGGTGAGCTGCGTCTCCTCGTTCGCTGGCGGGACAGAACTCTCGCCAGCAACGAGGAGAAAGTTAGGGCATATAGGAGGGCCAGCAGGGATATCCTCCGGACCTACAACCGGAGGAGAACGGTGAGGTCTCTCCAGAGGAGATGGAGCGACCTCGTGAGGAGGACCCCACGACGCCTGCAGGCCATAAGGGATTGTAAGTACAGTACATTACTGTAGATTACTGTACTTTAAGTTACTGTAGTTACAGGTACAGTACATTATAGCAGGGGCTGCTGTAGCAGCAGGTATCCGGTCTATACAGCACTGTACAGTATTTGTGGTAAACAAATGGTTAAACAAGGACCAAACATTAACCCGGGTCAAAAGGTCAATTTGTTTTTTTGCGTCGACCTAGATGGTGCGGCTTTTGAAATTGGTTGACACCAGTTACTGTAGGTTGACATGGTCGTTAAGTTGACATGGAAAAAGATCGACATGCGTTTTACAAAAACAATTGTTATTTTTTTAAACTTGTGTATATACAGTAGTTCTTTACAATCCAGGTGGTCTACGATTGTGCAGTGTACAGTATCATGCAGTGTACAGTATATGCAATGTATCACAGTGTATCGTGCTGCGTAATTGCAGCGTGTCATGCAGTGTACATTCAGTATATGGTATTGTGCAGTGAGTGTAATACATAGTGAATCACATCGTGCAGCAGAGCCGGCCTTAGGCATAGGCAAACTACAGTAGGCAAATGCCTAGGGCATTTGCTATGCTTAGGGGCACCAGCAGCTTCTGCTGATTAAAATGATATGCGGCATGCCTATATTTTGCGTGACTGCGGCTGTATCTGTACCTGGCTAGGGCCAGCACTGTCGTGCAGTGTACTGTATACACATGTGGTAATTGCAGTTTTTTGTGTAGTGTACATTGTATCATATTTTGCAGGGAAATGTGCAGTTTGTCATATCACGCAGTCGTGCAGTGCATTGTGTGGTTTAATTGCAGTGTGTCGTGCAGTGTGCCGAAATTTGTGTTTCAGATAGTACAGTGTTCTAAGGGATGTTACTTTGGCAGAAATTATTCTAAGGGATGTTACAGTGGCCTAATGTGTTCTGACGTGCATTACTCTTGCATAAGGTTCATGACTGGCAGATCTCTACTTTGTGACGTAATGTGGATATACTACTGCACTACTGTGACGTACAGTAACGTGAATAAGGTGCTCTACTGTGTGACACAACGTGAATCAAGGACAGTACTGTGACGTGAATACGGTGCTCTACTGTGTGACACAACGTGAATCAAGGACAGTACTGTGACGTGAATACGGTGCTCTACTGTGTGACACAACGTGAATCAAGGACAGTACTGTGACGTGAATACGGTGCTCTACTGTGTGACACAACGTGAATCAAGGACAGTACTGTGACGTGAATACGGTGCTCTACTGTGTGACACAACGTGAATCAAGGACAGTACTGTGACGTGAATAAACTGCACTACTGTGACATGACGTGAATAAGATGAATTCAGGTGAGTACTGCATCATCTGTCATGAAATCAATTTGTAATGTAATGAACAGTACTGAGATGGTTAAGGGTGGGAGGGCTGCATGCTGATGTGTGTCATAATGTTTATAAGGGCAATGCTTATGTGTGTTACAATGTCTATAAAGGTAGTGTTCTGTCTAATACCCTGGACCTACTGTACTGTAGCGATACTGTAAGTGTACTGTATGTCACATTTAGAAATGTGCCCCTTAAGTTTTGAAGACAGTACAGTACACTATGCCCTCCTGAGTGATTAGGTGCAGGGTACTAGAATGAACAATTCCATTTATTGTGATGTCATAAAGATGCTGTCAATGTTGAATTTCATTGGCTGTACAGTATGCTGCCATTATACTGTATATATATTTTTACAGGGCTGGTAGCACGACGTCACAGGAGGCGGGACAGGCGCCGCCAAGCTGGTAAGTATTGTCAAATACAGTAGTGTACAGTACATAGTGATTTCTATAGTCCCAACCCCCTGTCCTGACCATCACAGATAACTCGCTGCAATCCGTTAATGTTAAGAATGTCTGTTTACAAAACTAAATGTAAATATTAAACACAAAGTATAAATAACATTGTAGATAGCTGAATACCCGTGCTTCGCTACGGGATGAGGATGGTAAATTCCAGTGATAGTTGTTTGTTAATTTACGTTTGTTGGCGATCTAGTATATAGTACTGTATACTTTAAGCATACTGTATCTTGCTTCTCTGATGCAGATTGTTTATTGGCCGGACCCCTTTTTGGTCCTGGATACTGTGCAGTACATGTTTCAAATTGACAGCTTCACTTACAGTACTGTTATTTTTTTTCCCACAGTACCAACAACACCACCACCACCACCACCACCACCTGCTGCGCTGCCAGGTATTGTGTAACGAGAATTCTGGTGTGACTGTCATCGTTACACTACTGTACATGTGTCCTGGATACTGTACAGTACATGTTTCAAATTGACAGCTTCACTTACAGTACTGTTATTTTTTTTCCCACAGTACCACCACCACCACCACCACCACCTGCTGCGCTGCCAGGTATTGTGTAACGAGAATTCTGGTGCTACTGTCATCGTTGTTACACTACTGTACATGTGTCCTGGATACTGTACAGTACATGTTTCCAATTGACAGCTTCACTTACAGTACTGTTATTTTTTTTCCCACAGTACCACCACCACCACCACCACCACCACCTGCTGCGCTGCCAGGTATTGTGTAACGAGAATTCTGGTGCTACTGTCATCGTTGTTACACTACTGTACATGTGTCTTGGATACTGTGCAGTACATGTTTCAAATTGACAGCTTCACTTACAGTACTGTTATTTTTTTTCCCACAGTACCAACAACACCACCACCACCACCACCACCTGCTGCGCTGCCAGGTATTGTGTAACGAGAATTCTGGTGTGACTGTCATCGTTACACTACTGTACATGTGTCCTGGATACTGTACAGTACATGTTTCCAATTGACAGCTTCACTTACAGTACTGTTATTTTTTTTCCCACAGTACCACCACCACCACCACCACCACCACCTGCTGCGCTGCCAGGTATTGTGTAACGAGAATTCTGGTGTGACTGTCATCGTTACACTACTGTACATGTGTCCTGGATACTGTACAGTACATGTTTCAAATTGACAGCTTCACTTACAGTACTGTTATTTTTTTTCCCACAGTACCACCACCACCACCACCACCACCTGCTGCGCTGCCAGGTATTGTGTAACGAGAATTCTGGTGCTACTGTCATCGTTGTTACACTACTGTACATGTGTCCTGGATACTGTACAGTACATGTTTCAAATTGACAGCTTCACTTACAGTACTGTTATTTTTTTTCCCACAGTACCAACACCACCACCACCACCGCCGACACCATCCGAGAGCTCCGGAAGTGGTAATAATTACTTTTTGTTACAGACACACTAGTTTCCTACAGTATTACTGTAATTTTTGTATTTTACAATACTTGTCATCTTTTACACACAGACCGCCTCGTAATTGATACAGAGGAGGAGCTCATTCCCATTGATTCGGGGGAGGAAGAGGAGCCAGATTATAGTAAGTACAGTAGGATTTTCTCAAGCCCATTCTTAAAAGTATTGACCAAGTCCACTTTTATTACTTTTCAGGCAGGGAATTCCAAACATGTACTGTACAGTATTTCCCTCACTGTGAAGACCCCTTTTCGCCTCTGTGCGAAATCGCCTCTACTTCAACAAGAGTTACTGTGCACGTGTCCTCTGTGTCCATCTTATCAAAAACCGTTCCTGTGTATTGTCCCCTTACTGTATACAGTATATTTGTAAAGGTTAATCATGTCCCCTCTTAATCTCCTCTTTTCCAATGTAAACATGCCTAGCCTGCCTTTCCTTGTATTCCATCTTCTCAATCCACTTCATCACTTTGGTCGCCCGCCTCTAAACCTTTTGTAGTTCCACGATATCCATTTTGTATTATGGTGCCCAAAATTGTGCATCCGACCCACCCTCCACTAGCCTAACCCTCCAATCATACTCTGAATCCACACTCTGCATTCTGAATGTCGGGATCCAGACAGCAGGTCTTTTAAATACAGTACTGTATGTCCCCTACCGCTGGACAGTCATTCTGCTCCTACTGTATTATGAATATATCTCTGCCTCCTGTAGCACTGTACTACTGTGCAATTTTGTAGTAACTGTACTCTACTGTATTTTGTTTATAATATTTTTTTATTTTCAACTCAGTAATTATTGACAGTGAGGATGAGGATGAAAAACCCTCTCCCCAACTTGGTAAGTAAACTGCAGTATTGTACTGTACTGTACATTGTGTTAAACCAATGGGTTGGGTTTGCGTGACCAGCAGTCAGGATTCTAGCGGTCAGGTGACCGACAGTGGCATCCTGATTGCAGCAATCCCAACAGGGTGAGGTACGGTATCCTAACCCTCCTCCACTACCCCCTGATTCTGGCCTCGACATTCTCGTCTCTGTGTGCGAAATTTACTCTCCTCCTCCAATTCCTGACTGAATTTTTGCTTTACTGTATTCAACACAGAATACAAAAGTATATTTCATGGATTTTTTGCTTTCACAGGCCCTACACTGTCACAGGCGGTGGCGGAGGAGGAGGACCAGGACTCTATCTCTATGTCCATCACCTCACTGCACCCATTAAGTAAGTCCAGTCCGGTACATCGTGCCTCTGTAGAGCCAGTTTGAGCAAGGAGAGATTGATTGCTTCTTTTTTTGGTGGGGGCCCAAACCAACCAGTCATTTCAGCCACAGTCGTGTGGCAGACCCTGTTTATATAACATAAGGGTGGTTGGGAGGGCCCAATCACAATTCCATCTTGCACCTCTTTTTTTATTTATTTATCTTTGCATCATGTGATGTTTGGGGAAAATTGTTATAAGGTTTGATGTAAAAAAAAGGTTAAAAAAAAGAGGCAGATTAGATGGGCAAAGTGGTTCTTACAGTATTTGTCATCAAATTCTATGTTTCTGTATGCAGACCCTCCAACATGACCCGCCGCACTGCTCTGTTTCTAGACTTCCCTCTTAATTTATGATTTCCATCACCTGTGTTGAACTAGTTATATGATAAGAAAGCTGTTTCTTCACAGGTGATGGCAATAATAAATTAAGAGGGAAGTCCAGAACCAGAGCATTTTGTACCTAGTGGGGCGGGTCATGTTGGAGGGTATGTGTATTTCCTGGAATGAACCTTTTTTTTTTTCACATTAATGTTTTTTTTCACAGGCCCTACACTGGAACAGGCCACGGAGGAGGAGGAGGATGATGATGATGCTGCTGCATTTAGTGGTAAGAATTATTACTGACATTGATCTGATGCCATCAGAGTAGCACTTTTCATCAGATTTTTCTGGCAAATGCGTAGAAATCGGATGAAAATTGTTTTTGTTTGAACTGGTGATATTGCCCATACAGTAGCAACCGATCACATCCCACATTAACATTTACAGTATCTAGTTACACTTACAGACGATAATACAGTACAGTAGGTAATATTTGATTGGTTGCTACTGTATGGACAACATCCTGTTCTAAAAAAAACACCCATCTTACTCAATTTCTCTCTCTCTCTCTCTCTCACCCCTTGTCACTGTCTCTCCATTCATCTCTCTAGATACTGTCAGTGATGAATTTCCCATTAGGCACGAGAGGCACGTACTGTACCTAGTGGCGGCATCTGTTTGGGGGCCTCAGTTGGATGCTTACAGTATGCTAATACTGTCATCCCAAAAATTACCACTACAGTAACTGCTAAATATTTTAAGTGTACTGTACAATATGCACATACAGTACTGTACAGTATACATAATTCAAAAGAAAAAAGAGTTGCTACCTTATTCTAGTCATAATCACCGGCATACGGGTCACTCACAAATTTTCTGATGGTCTCGGTGGGGTCCCTTGGAATCACCATGCCTGTCACAAGCATACCTTTTTTTACCCACCTGACACTGGGCCTGGACACTAGTGTACTATTACTATACTTTTTACTGTATACTGTATCTTATAATATTCTTCTCTTTTACCCACAGACGACGAGCCAGAATACATTTTTGGTAAATATACTGTACAGTAGCAATAGTTGGTACTGTAATTACAGTATTTTTTTTTCTCCAACATTATTTTAAGTCAAACTGATATGACTAACTGTACTGTATTATCTTTTTACAGTCCGTCGCCAACCAGTGGAGGAGACACCTGGTAATAAAATAGAAATACATAATGCACTGTACTGTATTCTAACTTACTGTAACATGTATAACACTGAGCTGATCATCTTCACACCCTCTGACATAACCTTACAGTACAAACTGTACTTTCTCTCCTTTTTCACCCTCTTCACTCCACAAATGCATGCTGCGTTTCCTGACTACTGATATAATAGTGTGTAGAGCGTAGCGAGGCACCGTGCCCACCGCGTGGCGAGCGAAGCAAGCATGCAAGGGGCTGCTTTCCGCTCGCCGCCCCTGTCGGGATTGTGTGGTCGGGATTCCGGCGTCTGTATTTTGACTGCCGGGATCCCGTCCAGCGGGATTACGTACTGATCTCCAGTCTGAGCCTGCCCTAGGCATAGGCATACTTGCCAAATGCCCAGGGGCACAAGCAGCTTCTGCTGATTAATATGATATGCAGCATGCCTACAGTATATTCTGTGCATACAAAATGCATTACTAATGTGCAGCATTATGTGTATACAGTACTTTGTTGTGTAACATATACTGTAGCAAGGGCACTACTGTGTGGTCTAATGTGAACAAAGAGCAATATGATGTGATGCAATGTGAATAAGTGGGAATACTTTGAGGAGTAATGTGGTACTATCATATGATGTAACGAGAAAAAGAGACACTATTGCATGATATGTTGTGAATAAAGTTGCAGTACTGTGTGGCGTCATTTCAGATTGGGGAATTACTGTGTGGCCTTGCCCCTTCCCAGCAAGAACATGCACCGTTTTGGGATGCACACCGAATGTGCACACTGTTGCTATTTTAAACATACAGTACAGTAAGTTGGAGGAGCACCAAAATGAGGACTGCTATGGTTGAGGGGTGATGGTGCTGGGAAAGGGGTACAGGCTCAGAGGCGGAAATAGCATCTGTGCAAGGGGGCAGCATCCAAAAACTTGACTAGGGAATCATATTATTTATGGCTGGCTCTGAGTACAGTCCACTATTATGGATAGTACTCCCTACAACACCACCTACAGTACTGTAACCCTCTTTTTTCTGAAGCGGTCATGAAATGTCATGACTGCTAATACATACAGTAAATGTCTACAGTATTTGTACTGTGGTGTTTAATTCCTTTGACAATTTGTTTATGACCTATTGAAGCTAAACTCTTGTACAGTACTTTATATTTTGAATACCAGCAATACAGTATAATACTGTACCTACAGTATACAGTAATAATTGTTTACTATTTGAATGTGACTAAATGTTTTTTTTTCTCCAATATAGTGCCAATTATTTATGGGGGCCCCAGACAGGGGCAAGATAGGTGGGCTGGCCCAGAAGCGGGCAGGCAGCAGCCCACTTATACAAGAGGTAAACTAAAGCAATGTTTAAATTACCTCGACAGCATACAGTAGTGTTTGATTTACTGTACTGACAATACAGTACTGTACATTGTAAATAACAATATTGTCTAATATAGAGTAAAGTACTGTATTGCCATTACTACACTGTAAAGTATTCAGTATTTGTTTTGTAATACTGTCCTTTTTTTCCCACAGAACAGTTGCAGCGTGCCATCCAGCTCCTGCGGGTGGTGGTCCACCTCTTAGTGGACCACTTTTTTAATGTTTTATTAAGATTAATTTAATTTTATTTAATAAAAATTTTTGTTCTTGTACTCCATTGTATAGTATCTTTTTCTACTGTATAAGATAGGCATACTGTACACCATACAATTATCTGGCAGATAATCTGCAAGATCTGGCTGTTTGTAATGAAATTCTCTCCTAATTTAGCTGTGGTGTACAGTACCTCCTGAGTGTGCTGGGGTGCTTTCTGGCCAGTTTGGGGTGATTTGGAGCAAGTTTGGTCGGCCATCTGGCCGACATGTGCTGTCGACTGTTTGGCAAACATGTGTTTTCACTCCAGCATGTGTGTGTCAGGCATTTTGTGTGTGTCAGGCATTTTGTGTGTGTCAGGCATTTTGTGTGTGTCAGGCATTTTGTGTGTGTCAGGCATTTTGTGTGTGTCAGCCATTTTATGTGTGTCAGCCATTGCTGTGTGGTTCCACAAATGTTAGCGTGTCAAAGTGCTGACCACTGACACCACTATTTCACTTTGTACCGCATGCCTTTTGTGGAACCACACAGCCCAGCATGACTTATTGCTGGGCTGTGTGGTTCCACAAATTTTCTTGGAAAACAAATGAACATGAGTGTCTTTACTTTAATACTTTTTTTTTTTTTTTCCCCCACAGATATCTATATACACAAGAAAAGAATGTAACGAAGAACAAACTACTTTTTTGTTTTAATTAACTTTCAAACTTTATTTAAAAAAAAACACCTTTTTTTTCTTCAATAAACTTTTAAAAATAGAAGTTTCCTGTGGTTTTTATTAAAATATGAAATGCAAGATGCCTAACCAAGTTGTTTTACATACAGTATACCACTCTTAATTGAATTCCCATCATACAGTAGTACTAATTTATACAGTACAGGAAGTTGGGAATACAAACATTGGAAACCACGTCATGTTTATTTTAAGAAACACTTTATTTACGGACAAAATCATTTGGAACATGTAACATCACACATACTGTACTGTATTGTAATAAAGCCAACATCACACATACTGTACGGTACTTTAATCAAAAGGTAACAGCACAAATACAGTAACAATATCAACTTTAACATTTTTATAATTTATTTTTTTGTGGTGGTGGTGCGGGGTAATGGTTTTTGTACTTTATTTTTAGGTTTTGCTTTTTTGAATTATTTTTCGTTTTTGTCTTTTGCTTTTTAACACTGTCGCATACGGACACCAGAATAGAGGACTGACAACAGCAGCCCCTGGATGGAAACGCAGCCCAAGGCCCCAGATGGACACAGCACAATGGACTCGGCTGCTACTGGATAGATACAGCAGCGCCCAAAAAATCAACAGGAATAAAAGGGGCAACTTGTAACAGGCCCTTACATTACCAGGAATGTGGTGAGCCAAGTTCATGCACTCCCCTTTGAGTAACCGAGCTGCTCCAAGTGGATTCAGCACAGTGCATGCAGCCCCAGAAAATGTACAGGTCATACAGGTACATTGACACAATTTTTTAGCTTCAGCTGTGTGAAGCTGATGTGCTGAAGCTAGGAGGTAGGTAATGATCTGGTTTCATCATAGTCGAGCTTCCAAGTCATTTTCCTCTTCGTTCTCAGCACAGAGTTTATGGTATCCCTTATCTTCCTCTTTTCTGGATCACCAATCCTCACGCGGCGTTCACACCTAGCCATGATGTCATGTACCAGATTTTTGGGCAGCGGAAGTTTGCCCTTGGAACCATCAAAGTTCACACGATTGGCCCACGTCAAGTATTTGTCGTACCGTACATGGTGCTGGAACAGAGAATATGCATATTTCTGAATATGTCCATTTGAAGCTCTGTACAGATGGTCGTCCAGGGAAGTTGAGATGACAGCCAGGGCAATATTGTTCAGAGAGCCTCCGAATGTATTGCGAAGTGGCCTGTGAGCAGGTGTGCTGGTCATCATTGGTGTTCCTGGCAACAGCACACTTGAATCCAGGCCTCTGCGGTCGTCCAGCCCTCTGCGGTCCTCCAGGCCTCCTCTGCGGTCCTCCAGGTCTCTTCTGCGGTCCTCCTGGTCTCTTCTGCGGTCCTCCAGGTCTCTTCTGCGGTCCTCCAGGCCTCCTCTGCGGTCGTCCAAGTCGCTGACTTCGTCCAGTCCGCTGCTGTGGTCCAGGCCTCTGCGGTCCTCCAGGCCTCCTCTGCGGTCCTCCAGGCCTCCTCTGCGGTCCTCCAGGCCTCCTCTGCGGTCCTCCAGGTCTCTTCTGCGGTCCTCTAGGCCTCCTCTGCGGTCCTCCAGGCCTCCTCTGCGGTCCTCCAGGCCTCCTCTGCGGTCCTCCAGGCCTCCTCTGCTGTCCTCCAGGTCTCTTCTGCGGTCCTCCAGGCCTCCTCTGCGGTCCTCCAGGCCTCCTCTGCGGTCCTCCAGGCCTCCTCTGCTGTCCTCCAGGTCTCTTCTGCGGTCCTCCAGGCCTCCTCTGCGGTCCTCCAGGCCTCCTCTGCGGTCCTCCATGTTTCCTCTGCGGTCCTCCAGGCCTCTGTGGTCGTCCAGGCCTCCTCTGCGGTCGCCCAAGTCGCTGACTTCGTCCAGTCCGCTGCTGTGGTCCAGGCCTCTGCGGTCCTCCAGGTCTCTTCTGCGGTCCTCCAGGTCTCTTCTGCGGTCCTCCAGGCCTCCTCTGCGGTCGTCCAAGTCGCTGACTTCGTCCAGTCCGCTGCTGCGGTCCCCCAGGCCTCCTCTGCGGTCGTCCAGGCCTCCTCTGCGGTCGTCCAGGCCTCCTCTGCGGTCGTCCAGGCCTCCTCTGCGGTCGCCCAAGTCGCTGACTTCGTCCAGTCCGCTGCTGTGGTCCAGGCCTCTGCGGTCCTCCAGGCCTCCTCTGCGGTCCTCCAGGCCTCCTCTGCGGTCCTCCAGGCCTCCTCTGCGGTCCTCCAGGCCTCCTCTGCGGTCGTCCAAGTCGCTGACTTCGTCCAGTCCGCTGCTGCGGTCCCCCAGGCCTCCTCTACGGTCGTCCAGGCCTCCTCTGCGGTCGTCCAGGCCTCCTCTGCGGTCCTCCAGGCCTCCTCTGCGGTCCTCCAGGCCTCCTCTGCGGTCCTCCAGGCCTCCTCTGCGGTCCTCCAGGCCTCCTCTGCGGTCCTCCAGGCCTCCTCTGCGGTCCTCCAGGCCTCCTCTGTGGTCGTCCATGCCGCTGACTTCGTCCAGTCCGCTGCGGTCCTCCAGGCCTCCTCTGCGGTCCTCCAGGCCTCCTCTGCGGTCGTCCAGGCCTCCTCTGCGGTCGTCCAGGCCTCCTCTGCGGTCGTCCAGGCCTCCTCTGCGGTCCTCCAGGCCTCCTCTGCGGTCCTCCAGGCCTCCTCTGCGGTCCTCCAGGCCTCCTCTGTGGTCGTCCATGCCGCTGACTTCGTCCAGTCCGCTGCGGTCCTCCAGGCCTCCTCTGCGGTCCTCCAGGCCTCCTCTGCGGTCCTCCAGGCCTCCTCTGCGGTCCTCCAGGCCTCCTCTGCGGTCCTCCAGGCCTCGGTCGTCCAGGCCGCTGACTTGAACCGCTTGGTGGTGTGTTGCAATGATGGTGCGGCAAACTCCAACTTGCCATTCTTCCCTCGTTTGTTCAATGACTTTCTTCATGGCTTCTACCATCTGTTCCTTTATGCCTTCTTTAAGGCCAGCCACATCGGTCTGCAGCTGATTGACCTGTCCACCAACTTCTGACTCCATATTGGTCACCTTACTGAGTAGCTCCTTTAGTAAAACAGGACAGGTACACTGGCAGTCCTGCACTTTGGTGTTCACATCTGTGAAATGCAACCTTCTTCGTGGTGAATGTGTCATGTCTTCTTGTCCAGGGGTGGCTACATGGTCCAAAAAAGAAGCTTCCTGATGCAGCGTGTTTGTCACGTCCTCTAGCACCGGTATTTCCAGATTCATTGGCTGAACACTGTGATCTGCAGGAGATGGAACAATTACATCATTTGCCACACCACATATCATCTCCAACGTATTATTCTTTGCCTTGGCATTTTTTCGTGGTTTCACCACATTTTCTTTCTGAGCCGCCTTGGCAGTTTTCTTCTTCTTTTGTGGGACTAATGCAGCAAGTTTCTGTGCCACTGATGGGTGGGTTTTGGCACTCCCGTAAAATCTGGTAGTCTGCATTCTTTGTCTTTTGTCTAAAAATATAAAAACCACAATAAGAAAACATGTAAAGCACAGCATGCTAAAAATAGCAAACAACTGTACATTTTCAAATAAAGTGCACAACAGTAAAGTGCAAATACTGTACAGTATTTGCCTTTTTTCCCTGTGCCTCCCAACAAGAACCTCTGCAGGAGGGACAGAATGCTCTGTTATGGACTTCAGTTTAAATATACAGTATGATTACCATCACCTGTGCGAACAACTATACTGTACAGTAGTTACTGTATTTGATAAGATAGGTGTTTCACCACAAGTGATAGCAATCATTCAGTACTACTGCACATACCTGTAGTACACCGGGATAAGCAAGGTCTACAGTATGTACATTACGTTATACCGAGCTGGATCGCTTAGCAACCTGACAAAATGGCCACCGACCGTGAACTCCCAGCACGTGGCAGCGCTTGGATATGGAGTGAGATACAGTATGGTACAGTCCAGGGGCAATGCTGAAGGAGCGTCACAATCCCCTAGCTCAATTACTAGAGCCATCTTAACAGCAGTGTGGGCCCCTGGACACAGCAATGCACTGGGGCCCCTACCCACTCACCAGCGGAAGGGGTGGGGGGAGCTATCAGCGGCAGCTTTGATGCTCCGCGGGGGATAGGGGGGGTTCTATCTTTCGCTCAGTATGTACAGTAGGACCTGGAGAAATAATTTCTGCTAATTATTCCTTTACTGCACAGATGGGGCAGGAAGGAGAACACTAAACTGTAGAAGGGGGCATTGTGCTGAATGAAGGGGCCCTGGTACATGACTTCCAGGGTGGTAGGGGGTGTTTAATACACAGGGGAGGAGTGGATAATGGAGTGGGCTTAATATTAGTGTTATGGACTGCAATTAGTTTCCTGTATGAAACAGATACAGTACAGTAAATAACCCTCCTTGGAAGTGCATGGGCCCTGTGAGACTTACAGTAGTGTACAGCATAAGGGTCGACTGACATGATGTACAAGCATTACATACAGTACATGTCAGTACTGTATGTAAATTCTTCAATTATTGCCTAACAACAATGCTGCTTACTGTATATTAAATACTGTAGGCCTAGAAATGTGCATCTCAATATAGTAGTTAAAAACACAGGGGCCTATGTGGATAAGCGAGTTCTATGCACACTAAAAATGGCCACCGACCGTGAACCCCCAGCACGTGGCAGCGCTCGGATATGTAGTGAGATACAGTATGGCATACATTTCACAGTTCAGGGGGCAATGCTGAAGGAGCGTCACAATCCCCTAGCTCAATTACATTGGGATAAGCGAGGTCTATGCACACTACGGTATACCGAGCTGGATCGCTTAGCAACCTGACAAAATGGCCGCCGACCGTGAACTCCCAGCACGTGGCAGCGCTCGGATATGTAGTGAGATACAATATGGCATACATTTCACAGTTCAGGGGGCAATGCTGAAGGAGCGTCACAATCCCCTAGCTCAATTACATTGGGATAAGCGAGGTCTATGCACATTACGGTATACCGAGCTGGATCGCTTAGCAACCTGACAAAATGGCCGCCGACCGTGAACTCCCAGCACGTGGCAGCGCTCGGATATGGAGTGAGATACAATATGGCATACATTTCACAGTTCAGGGGGCAATGCTGAAGGAGCGTCACAATCCCCTAGCTCAATTACACTGGGATAAGCGAGGTCTACTGTATGCACATTACGGTATACCGAGCTGGATCGCTTAGCAACCTGACAAAATGGCCGCCGACCGTGAACTCCCAGCACGTGGCAGCGCTCGGATATGTAGTGAGATACAATATGGCATACATTTCACAGTTCAGGGGGCAATGCTGAAGGAGCGTCACAATCCCCTAGCTCAATTACATTGGGATAAGCGAGGTCTATGCACATTACGGTATACCGAGCTGGATCGCTTAGCAACCTGACAAAATGGCCACCGACCGTGAACTCCCAGCACGTGGCAGCGCTCGGATATGTAGTGAGATACAGTATGGCATACATTTTAAAATACACCGGGATAAGTTGTACAGGCCATGGAGCAATGCACAGGCACATTTATCATTTACGTACAGTATATAAATAATTGTAAACCGTAAATGAAAGAATTACCGGTCAAATACTGTATGACGAAACTGTGTCAATGAGCTGGAACAGTATGGCCTGTGAAGAAGTTTTCGAAGGCAGAAACGGAGAGCAAATTATCAGGAGATTTCTGAAAGGTCGGAGAAGATCCACACAGCAAGTCTGCCTACGAGGAAACAGATGTGCAAAGTGGGTAGCGGGCGGTGACTGAGACGCTCTTTTATTCACATTCAAAAGTACAGTATGCTCTGTGATTGGTGTAAGGATGAATGCGCCTATATTGGCACCAATCACAGCGGTAAGAATTCCTTTTGTGTGAATGTGAATAAAAGAGCGTCTCAGTCACCGCCCCGCTACCCACTTTGCAAAGCTGTTTCCTCGTAAACAGACTTGCTGTGTGGATCTTCTCCGACCTTTCAGAAATCTCCTGATAATTTGCTCTCCGTTTCTGCCTTCGAAAACTTCTTCACAGGCCATACTGTTCCAGCTCATTGACACAGTTTCGTCATACAGTATTTGACCGGTAATTCTTTCATTTACGGTTTACAATTATTTATATACTGTACGTAAATGATGAATGTCCCTGTGCATTGCTCCATGGCCTATACAACTTATCCCGGTGTATTTTAAAATGTATACCATCTCTCACTCCATATCCGAGCGCTGCCACGAGCTGGGAGTTCACGGTCGGCGGCCATGTTGTCAGGTTGCTAAGCGATCCAGCTCGGTATACCGTAATGTGCATAGACCTCGCTTATCCCAATGTAATTGAGCTAGGGGATTGTGACGCTCCTTCAGCATTGCCCCCTGAACTGTGAAATGTATGCCATATTGTATCTCACTACATATCCGAGCGCTGCCACGTGCTGGGAGTTCACGGTCGGCGGCCATTTTGTCAGGTTGCTAAGCGATCCAGCTCGGTATACCGTAATGTGCATAGACCTCGCTTATCCCAATGTAATTGAGCTAGGGGATTGTGACGCTCCTTCAGCATTGCCCCTGGACTGTACCATACTGTATCTCACTCCATATCCGAGCGCTGCCACGTGCTGGGAGTTCACGGTCGGCGGCCATTTTGTCAGGTTGCTAAGCGATCCAGCTCGGTATACCGTAATGTGCATACAGTAGACCTCGCTTATCCCAGTGTAATTGAGCTAGGGGATTGTGACGCTCCTTCAGCATTGCCCCCTGAACTGTGAAATGTATGCCATACTGTATCTCACTACATATCCGAGCGCTGCCACGTGCTGGGGGTTCACGGTCGGTGGCCATTTTTAGTGTGCATAGAACTCGCTTATCCACATAGGCCCCTGTGTTTTTAACTACTATATTGAGATGCACATTTCTAGGCCTACAGTATTTAATATACAGTAAGCAGCATTGTTGTTAGGCAATAATTGAAGAATTTACATACAGTACTGACATGTACTGTATGTAATGCTTGTACATCATGTCAGTCGACCCTTATGCTCTACACTACTGTAAGTCTCACAGGGCCCATGCACTTCCAAGGAGGGTTATTTACTGTACTGTATCTGTTTCATACAGTCCATAACACTGAAGTTGTATTTTCAGTACTGTACAGTATACAATACTTAAATTTGAACATCAGGTACTGGATAGTAAACATGTACAGTATTAACTTCTATCATAAAACTCTTATGCATTTTCAGATGTGTAAATTTTAGACTACAGTATTCACAAATGTTTTCTCTCCATACAGGAATTATAGTTGGACAACATGCCAGTAACTATCAACAAAACGATGAGCAAGATAATCGCCAACATGAAAAAAGAAAATAAAACCATCAAAGAGATCCATGCATGGCTCAAGGAAAGTGGCATTATAGTCACTTTAGAAACGGTGCGCTATCATGCATTCGAGAGAACAACGCCCAGATTTGTATTTCCTACAAAATGCACATGGTACGTACTGTACACTACTGTAATGTTTAAATGACTTGCTTTATACCATAAACAATTTTTTTGAAATAAAATAAAAACTTCATCAATTGTAACTGTGATTGTGCTGTTCATGAATTCATATTTTTCATACTGTATTGTACTGTAGGAGAGTGCAACAAATTGTGGAGGAACTAACTCGTGAGGATGATGAGCGTACTGCTCTGCAAATAAAACGAATTCTCCATTCCAAGTATGACCTGGACATATCGGCCACCAGCATCAGAAGGATGCGACGGAAAATGGGATGGACCTTTGGCGCAACAAGGTAAAATACTGAAAGCAGTATAAACCATACAGTAAATGCACTGTTAATAATCCCTTGATACGTGATATAATAATGCCATAAATCATTATACAGAGTGTGTACTTTATACTATATACAGTATGTGTGTGTGTATATACTGTATATATTCTATCCCAAAAGAGATACCTACTGTATAGGCACTCAGAGACAGCAATGAAGCATTGCCGGCTTATTGTGATGATTACATACTGTATACTGTGTGTGTGTGTGTGTGTTTGTGTGTATGTACAGTATGTATATATATATATTACTCTGTATGTAACTTAATGTACTGTATGTACAGTTTAATGTATACAGTAGGTATATAATACAGTATACTGCACATACAGTCTACTGTATATACAGTAATCTGTAAATCTGTAATTTCATAACTGTATCTGATTTCATTATTTTTGGCTCTTCACAGGATATCTCCAATGATAAGAGATGTGAATAAAGAAAAGAGAGTGGAACAGGCACGGCGATGGATTGAGAATGGTGAAACATTTGATGATGTCATTTTCACAGATGAATCGTCTGTTGCCCTTGAGCGGTTCTCCAGAATGTCATTCAGGAAACGTAACCATATCTCTTTAAAACCACGCCCAAAGCATCCATTGAAAATCCATGTATGGGGAGGCATATCACGATTAGGAGCTGGTCCCCTATTATTTTTCGAAGGTACAGTACTATACTTTATTCTGTGCCTGTGTTCTGTAAAAATACATGTTGTACTGTAGAGTACGTGTAACTGCACAATAAAAGGAGTTGCTTATTAATGAACAACATTTTTTGATTTCTGTAGGAATCATGGATAAGAAATATTTCCAAGAAACAATAGTAGAGAAATGTATGGTGCCATTTGTGAATAAATATTACCCAACTCACCATAGGATATTCCAAGACAATGATCCTAAACACTCCGCCTCAGCCAAATTTATGGAAGAGAAAGGTATGAATTGGGAACGCACACCACCAGAGTGAGTATTCTTTCAACAGTGTACAAGTAAAATTTTGGATAGCACTCTAGTACTGTAAAAAAAATTTTTGTTTAATAAACAGTACAATATTGTATGTTTAATTTTCTCTATTTACTGTAATGTAATTAATTTTTTCTATACGCTTTTTTTTTATTTTTATATAGATCACCAGACATGAACCCAATCGAATTAGTGTGGGCTCAATTGAAGAGGTACGTTAGGAGTGTTGCAAAGCCAACAACAAAACAGCAACTGGTGGATGGGATAAAGAAATTTTGGCTAGAAGTACTCACACCTGAACATTGTAATAATTATATAAATCACCTGTATAAAGTATTACCTGTTGTAGTTGAAAGAAATGGTCAAGCCACAAATATGTAGTTCTGTATTTTCTGTTTAAAATTTTAAATTGGTGCATTATTAAAAAAAATGATAAAATTGCCTTTGTCTGATTATTGCATAAACTAATGTAGAATATTATACAGTAGTAATGTTATTGATGTGTACTGTATGAACAGTTATTTTCAGTTTTATAAGTCCTGAATAAGAGTACTGTACATTTTGATCAGTGCAGTACATGGAATCGGATGTTGTAATACTTTATTTTTACATTAATATTGATGTTTTTCCAATAAATATTCAATTTTACAGTATGGTACGGTACAGTACATGAGGGTACCTGTACAGTATGATACGTCATTATGGGGGAGAAATACTGTATCCACTAAATGTACAGTAAAATGTTTTTTTCTTATTACAAACACACAAATGCATCTCAGATGGAAATATGCTATACACAGCAGACAGCTTATGGTGACAGAACTTCCCTACTGTATCCCCACCCATAGTCGTGGTATATTTTAGATTGCCTAATGAGACACTCCTGCAGCATTGCCAATGATTCATGTAAAACCTGTGTGCAAACAGTATCTGTATTGAATGCAAAGTACAGTAAGAGTACAGTATACAGTATTATCAGAGCCAAACCTGACCAACATGATGCCCTAGGCTAGATTTTGGCTGATGCCCTCTTGCACAGATGCTACGTAGTTCCGCCTCTAACCCTGCACCCCTTTCCCAGCACCATCACCCATTTTGGCGCTCCTACCCCCTATAATCTAAATAAGAACAATGTGCACATTTAGTGCCAGCCCAAAACAGTGTACAGTATGTTCTTGCTGGGAAGGGGCATGGTAACACAATAATACCCGAAGATGAAATGACACAACACAGTACTGCAACTTTATTCACATTATATCATGCAGTGGTGTCTCTTATTCTCATGACATCATATCATAGTACCACATTACTCCTAACAGTAATGCCCCTTATTCACATTACACCCCACCACATTCATCTTTATTTACATTAGACCACAGGTTCTCAAACTCAGTCCTCAGGACCCCACACAGTGCAGGTTTTGCAGGTCTCACAGAATCACAAGTGAAAAAATTAGCTCCACCTACTGTATGGACCTTCTAAAATGTGTCAGTTAGTAATGAATACATCTGTGCACTTGCTGGTTTACCTGCAAAACATGCACTGTGTGGGGTCCTGAGGACCAAGTTTGAGAACCACTGCATTAGACCATGCAGTAGTGCCCTTTCCTTATGTTACACCAGAAAATATTGTAGTACACCTTATACACATACAGTACAGTAATGCCACACATTAGTAATGCATTTCATATTTAAATTTTCTGATTTAATTTCATAGAGCCGCAGTCACTCACAGAATATAGGCATGTACTGTAGCATCTCATTTTATTCTGCAGAAGCTGATTATTCCCGTTTGGCTAGTTTGCCGCCTCTGTACAGTATATCACAATAGAAAAAAGTTATAGTGTCAGTGAAAAAAGCACCTCATGACAGATACTGTACACAAGCTCATGTCTAAATACTGTATACTGTAAGCAGTGACATTAAGGGGTACAGTACTGTATATGCAATTGCAGTCGAATTCCGGAAGGAATACGGAAAAAATGGACACGGGATCCCCCATCTTTTTAGAACCAGCACCGGGCTCTGCGCCTGGTCCTGGTGCAAAAAATAAGGGGGACAAAAAAAGCGTAGGGGTTCCCCATATTTTTTGAATCAGCACTGGGCTCCACTAGCTGGACAGATAATGCACAGCCGGGGGAGACTTTTATACCGGTCCCTGCGGCCATGGAATTAAATACCCAACTAGTCACACCTGGCCGGAGTACCCTGGAGGAGTGGGGGCCCCTTAAATCAAGGGGACCCCCCTCCAGCCACTCGATTATCTCTATCACCCCTGTGTATTGTAGCTAGGGGATTGTGACGCTCCTTCAGCATTGCCCCGTAGCCTGCAAAATCTGTGCTGTTATTTGCTCCATAGCTGAGTGCCTCCTAGGAGCTACTGTAGGAGTCACAGGCGGTAGCCATTTCAATTGAGTCTGCCCTGCTATAGAATTGTACAGGTATGTGTACATTACCGTACGGTGCATAGAACCTTTACAGTAGAAACTCTCCTGCAGCTTTGGCCTGCTTTACTGTATGTACTGTAAAACTTGTGTTTTGTCAGTTTGCTATGCGACCGAGCCCGGTGTAACGTACAGTACTGTAATGTGCATAGACCTCGCTTACAGTATCTCTGTGTATTTTGGCTAGGGGATTGTGACGCTCCTTCAGCATCGCCCCGTAGCCTGCACAGCTTATGCCATTTCTCATTCCATACCCAACTGCTGCCTGCCACGAGGTGGGGGTTCAGGAAGTGGGGGTTCATGGGTAGTGGTCGTTTTGACAGTGTGCTATGCGATTGAGTCCGGTGTACCGTAATACTGTATACAATCCTACAGTAGCTTATCTCTCCCCTGTGTATTTTGGCTAGGGGATTGTGACGCTCCTTCAGCATCGCCCCGTAGCCTGCACAGCTTATGCCATTTCTCATTCCATACCCAACTGCTGCCTGCCACGAGGTGGGGGTTCAGGGGTAGTGGTCGTTTTGACAGTGTGCTATGCGATTGAGTCCGGTGTACCGTAATACTGTATGCAATCCTACAGTAGCTTATCCCTCCCCTGTGTATTTTGGCTAGGGGATTGTGACGCTCCTTCAGCATTGCCCCATAACCTGCACAAGGGTTCAGGGGCGGCGGCCATTTTGCCAGTGTGCTACAGTATGTCATCGAGTCCGGTGTACCATAATATGCATACTGTGTATTTTAGCTAGGGGATTGTGACGCTCCTTCAGCATTGCCCCATAGTCTGTACAATCTGGACTATTACTTGCTCCGTAGCCTAGGGCCTCTGTGGGGCAAGGAGTCATAGGTGGTAGCCATTTCTATTCAGTCTGCCCAGCTACAGAATTGTATGTGTACTGTGTACGGAGCATAGTACCTTAACCTGCATAGAACCTGCACATTATGGTACACCGGACTCGATCGCATAGAACCGCTCATGCAGCTACTGTATGCCCTGGTTTACAGTATGTGAATAAAAAAAATAATAAAGTGTCTGAAAAAAACTACAGTAACATGCATTCGTACTTAAGGAATCGAACCCTGGACTCTGAGTATAGGAAGCGAAACACTTCACCACTTCGCCGCAGACAAATGTATAAATCCGTTGGTTTTGATTATGCTGTAATGGCTACGGGATTAGGACGATAACATACTGTAGAAAATTCCTAATCTTGAGAGGCAATAGTGAACTTGTAACACACATCCATTTGCGACAGTGTACACTACTGGTTTTACAGTACTGTGTTTTGTCTGCGGGACTTGGACGCTCACATACAGTATTCATAAAGTATTGTAGATGGATCATATACTGTATGCTGTACTACTGTATTTGCGTCGGTGTCGTACTGTATATACAGTACTGTATTAAATAATGCAGCGTAATGAGTACAGTATTTGCTGTATGCAGCGTAATGAGACGCCTTAGTAAAGTAGTCCTTATTATGTATGTCAGTATTGTATTTTACGGGAGACCACACGCATGCGCAGTGGTGATTGTAAAAAGCGACATCTGGTGGCTGATCGCAGGTATTACACGTAAAGGTAACGCCAAACGTCAAATGTCTGTCTCCGTGCGATTAGATAGCCTCTCTGTGGCTAGGCGCGCCTCGCTACGCCACAGTACGCTGCGTATGGTCGAACGGGACAACCGCCGCGGCCACTCAAGATAAAGGTGGCTACATCTGTACCTCTCTCGTTGTGACCAACAAGCGCTACTATTTTCTTGTGCAACGCGGCGGGACAGCTTAGTACATCCCGCACTAACTGATCAGACAAAGGGGGCGGAGCTACACAGACAAAAAGGGGCGGGCTACACAGTCGAAAAGGGGCGGGGCTACACTGGACAAGAAGACTGCAGTATCACAGAGGACATGCTGCTCCAGATCCTGCCAGCCATGCTGATAAGTAAGTGAAGGGAAAGTGAGTAAGTGAGTGTGTGTGTGTATTTATGTATGTGAGCGGGGGGTCAAAATGTGAATAAACTGCACTTCTGTGGGTGTTATTTGTAAGCTGTGCTACTACTGGGGCGTTATGTGTAAGCTGCGCTACTACTGGGGGCATTATGTGTAAGCTGCGCTACTACTGGGGGCGTTATTTGTAAGCTGCGCTGCTACTATGGTGTTACGTGTAAGCTGCACTGCTACTTGGGCTGTTACATGTAAGTGGCATTATTGCTGTGGCATTATGTGTAAGCTTCGCTACTACTGGGGGCATTATTTGTAAGCTGCGCTATTACTGGGGGCGTTATTTGTAATCTGTGCTACTACTGGGGTGTTACGTGTAAGCTGTGCTACTACTGGGGATGTTACGTGTAAGTGGTGCTACTACTGGGGCATCACGTGTAAGCTGCGCTACTACTGGGGGCGTTATGTGTAAGCGGTGCTACTACTGGGGTCGTTATATGGAAGCAGTGCTACTACTGGGGCGTTACATGTAAGCTGTACTACTACTGGGGGCGTTATATGTAAGCGGCGCTACTACTGGGGTCGATATGTGGAAGCGGCTCTACTACTGGGGCATTATGTGTAAGCTATGATACAACTGGGGCATTATGTGTAAGCAGCGCCACTACTGGGGGTGTTTTAAATGGGGGTACTATTGTGTGGCCACGTCTCTTCCTTGTGAGACCACATCCTTTTATTAACAAGCGCTGTCCCTTTGTAAAGTATGGGAGGGCGCAAATTTATATTTTGTAGGGGGCGCCGAACACCATAGCACCAGCCCTAACTGTACGCTGCGACTATCTGATCGCTGGACTGCAATAATCGCTGCCTAGCGATCAGATCTGGATTGCCCCCAAAATACCAACCAAGCTGCTCCTATCATTTTTTTAATTTGGGTGCAATTTAATTAAATGCACTATTGAATAGTGCCAGGATAAAGTGCCCAGAGTTATTCAATTAGCTGAGCTGTAAACTTGTGACTAGAGGACTTCTGCTTGCACCCTCCTGAGATGCATGCATAAATCAGACAAGACTAGTGCTGCAATGTTACTTTTGGCTTGCTGCACGCGCTAACAGCATCGTACCTAACCCCTAAGTCGGAAAATGCCATTTGCCACAACTAAACGGCATTCTTTATGTGCAGCAACCTGCATCTCCCCACTTACAGTAAGTGCCAGATGCAATGCGGCTAAATAAATAGCTGTTGGCATTCATTCCTGTTGCTATTCAATATTGCATTTAATTTAATTCCTTCTATAGGGGGATATTACTTAGGAGCAGATGGTTGGTACTTTATCTCTCTCCACTTTTTTCTGATATGTATAATATGTAAACATCCCAAATGTAATTAAAAGTTTCAAAGGTAGATCTCTTGCCAGGGATTACTATTTGAAATCCGTATATTTTAGACTCTGGTAAAGTGCTGTTGTTGGTTTTTTTTATTTTGTAATTAATGTTTTGTTTTTGTTTTTCATCATGACACTGTCAAATTTTTCCATTTACATTAAATAAAATATTTCAAAACTGTTAAAAATTAAGATATAATTACTGCTTCAGAAAAACAGAAGGCTGGGACTGTCAAATTTGTCATGAAGGTCTATAAATCATAGCACATTTGCATTAATCCTGTGTACATTTCTTTTTTAAATCATCTCTTTAACACCTTGTAAATGTACAAATAAGTGCAGCCCCTGGGAAAACCTTAATATGTTTTTCATACATATTTTAATTTCATCTGAAAGTGCTGGCTGCTTAAAATTTAAGTCAGACTCACAAAAACGCATTGATTTCCTTTGGATAAAACCCATGTGTCCAAACTAATTTAAAAGCTTTTTGAAGGCAGTAAAGTTAAGTCATGCAACACTGAAGTCATTATAGACATCCTGTACAGTACGGAATCTGGTGTAATTTTAAGAAGGTCATTTTGCTATGTTTACTGTATTTAAATTACACTGCTACTCTTACGGGACAAAGCTTCACTGTGTTACTCTATTGAAAGTCAATTCGAAACTGTGAAAAAGCAAGATCTGTTCTTTTGCTGGTGATTAATGTACTTTGCTGTCAAAACCGAAACTTCTTAACTGTGTTCATTTAATACAAAGTAAACGAATTCTGCAGGCTTAACTCGACAGATAAGAGTCCTGCTGCCGTGGGATTTCACTACAAACTAAGAATATTTTGATGGAAAGGTCAGATTTTTTTGTATTTTAGTGGGGTTTTATTTATTTGATATTAATAGCAGATTAAGCTCCGGTGGTCTAGCTACAGTAATAGAAAATAGGATGAGTTAAAATAATTAAAAGTATACTGTATAATCTAGATTAATTAACCTAAATTGCTTTGGATGCGTCTGCCACACTAGGAAATTAGATTTTGAATGGGCATTCCATTAGGAACTGCAGAGCAGAGTAGACCAGCCAATCACCTTGCTTTGGAGCTGATTATTTGACAGTCACAGGGAGGAGCAAAGGAGAATACAGTATTCGTAAGGCTTTACTGTATTGTTGCCTATAGTAAATGTGTTACTAATCCCCTCAGGTCTCTTTCATGGCTGCGTAGGGCCCATAATTGCCTCCTCTCAAGATCAAATGTCTCCTGTGCATAACTATATAATTCCTACTTCACTCACTGGGGCAGATGTATTAACCTGGAGAAGGCATAAGGAAGTGATAAACCAGTGATATGTGCAAGGTGATAAAGGCACCAGCCAATCAGATCCTGTTAATTTACATAATGGAGCTGATTGACTGGTGCCTTTATCACCTTGCACTTCCTTTATCACTGGTTTATCACTTCCTTATGCCTTCTCCAGCTTAATACATCTGTCCCACTATTCTCACTGGCAATATGTTAAAACGCTCTAAAAAAAACTCTGCACAACTTCTCTGTGTAAGTACTACATGATTTCCGAACAAACCCAGGTCTGTACCCTATTTGTCGTTCTATGAATCATCCAATATCAGTTCAACATTTTTACAAGGACTGGCTACCTTGGCTACAACCTGCTCACATGTTACATGTAGTATGAGATACCCTACAGTATGTAAACCCCTATGACTGTACTCCTAATCACATTCTGTATAATGTGCTCCTCCCACTTGCGCCTGAATTGTGGGACACTCCTATATGTCTTTCTTGACTGACAAACAATGTACACATAATAACACCCCAAGACTGAAGATAGGATATATCATACAAATTGAGTTTTGTGGCAGTACGTTTGTACAGATGCAAAATGTCAGCAATACAACCTGCAGGTTGCTCAGACTTTCAGCCTGCTCTGCTTTTGTAATTAACATTAAATTGAATTTATAGTTGATGGGGATATTCAATTAGTCACAAGGCTCTGTAGTAGTTTCGTCAGTTGCATTTTCCATGCAATGTTTTAGTTAATGAGCTTTGGTCACGTTTGCAGCAAAATGACCAGTGTCTTTATTACTGAAATTCCTATTTTGTTCACATGAACATTCCATACGGTTGAAAATATAGACTGATTGAACCTCCCTCTATGAATGCAGCTGGAACGATGACAGACAGTTCAGACATGTGCCACCTTCTGCATCACGAAGTGCAGTTGGAAGCAAGAATCTGGTGAATCAGTATTCAATGCCATTGGATGTTATGTAATTTGATAAAGTCAATCCTAATATAGTTATGTAAAGTCTATCATAATACAACATTACAAATATAACCCACCCTCCCCAACAGTTATCACTCAACACCAATCGGCTCATCCATTCTACTTTATGAGCTTACCATACAGCTGCAGATAATGCTGTACTGTTATTGACACTGAGCCTTGGAGATGTGTTGGATACGGAAATGCTTATTCTTCATAGAGAGAGAGAATCTATTTGCATGAGCATCATATTGCTGGAGTCTACTGTACTCGGAGCATGCACTGGCAACAGAGGGTAGTGTCAACACAAGGATCCCTCCTCTCTTATTCTACCCCTGGTTGAAATGACATATTATCCTGTTGGTTAGCAGTGGAAAATGCAGGATTTCTAGATAGGTGTTTCCAACTGTTGATTTTAGAGTGCATGTGGCCAGTCCATGAAGAGTGCATAATAAGCACTGAAGCAGCAATAACATGCATCATACAAAGTGCTATGTACAGATGGAGCCTCCGTTATCTTGGCTGGCTGAGGCATTAGTCGCGATCGGGCATATGCAGCGTGCCTGGGCACAAGGAGGCGTGCCTAGTCATAGGGAGGCGCGCCTAGTCGTAGGGAGGCGCACAGAGCGTTTGGCGTTACCTTTAAGTGTAATTCCTGTGATCATACACCAGATGTCGCTTTTTAAAATCACCATTGCGCATGCGTATGGTCTCCATTAAAATATAATACTGAATTACAGCATAAGAACTACTTTACTGGTGCGTGTCATTGATGTTAGGAATATGTGAGTATCCAAGTCCCGCAGACAAATCAACAATTTTTTAAAAAAAACAGTAGTGAATACAGATGCAAACTAATGTGTTACAGGTACAGTGTGGTCTATTGATGTTAGGGATATGTTAGCGTTCAAATCCCGTAGCCATTACGGCATAACCAGTACCAATGGGCTAATGCATCTGTCATGCGGCAACGTGTCCGAGTGGTAAAGTGCGCTTCCCATGCTTAGTGTCCCGGGTTCAATTCCCAAAGTGCATGTTGATTTTTTCCTGACTCTATTAATTTTTTATTTTTTGTATCAATTGTACTATACCTTCACATTCAATAGAAGTGTGCACACAAGTTTTACATAAAGCAGGGCAAAGCTGCAGGAGCATATCTACTGTAAAATACAAAGCGGCTAAGAGTATAAGGTTCTATGGACTGTACGGTACACATACAATTCTGTAGCTGGCCAGACTCGATTGAAATGGCTACCACCCATGACCCCTTGCCTCGTGGAAGCCCTCAGACATGGAGCCAGCAGCGGCATAGGTTATGCAGGCTTCAGGGCAATGCTGAAGAAGTGTCTGAATCCCCTAGCTAAAATACACAGGGGTGATAAGGATAAAAGAGTGAGCTCTAGGCACAGTACGATACACCAGACTTGATCGCATAGCAAGTTGACAAAATGTCTGCTGCCCTTGACCCTTTGCCCAATGGAAACCATCAGCTATGGAGCCAGCGACAGCATAAGTTTTGCAAGTTACACGGCAATGCTGAAGGAGCGTTTGAATCCCCTAGCTAAAATACACATGGGTGATAGGGATAAGCAAACTCTATGCACATTACAATACACCAAACTCGACCAACTGCATAGCAAACTGACAAAATGGCTGCCGCCCCTGATCCCTTGCCCCGTGGAAGCCATCAGCTATGGAGCCAGCGACGTCATAAGATTTGCAAATGACATGGCAATGCTGAAGGAGCGTCTGAATCTCCTAGCTAAAATAGACATGGGTGATAGGGATAAGTGAACTCTATGCACATTATGATACACCGGACTCGACTGACTGCATAGCAAACATACAAAATTGCGGCCACCCATTATCCCTTGCCCTGTGGAAGCTGTCAGCTATGGAGCTAGCAATAGCATAAGTTTTGCAAGTTATACGGCAATGATGAAGGAGCGTCTGAATCCCCTAACTAAAATACACATGAGTGATAGGGATAAGCAAACTGTATGCACATTTTACTATACACCGGACTCGACTACCACATAGCAAACTGACAAAATGGCTGCCACCCATGATCCCTTGCCCCGTGGAAGCCGTCAGCAATGGAGCCAGCGATGGAATAAGTTTT